>NC_081554.1:183920819-184283319 GCF_963082655.1 Stomoxys calcitrans | reverse complement strand
TAAACTCTTCGTTTAAAAATACAATATTGTATGAGTGCTTTACAAATCAATAGAAAATTACTTGAAGGAAAATTGCTTTTGAATAAAAGTGGTGCTTAACCATTAATTAAATAAGTAATAAATGCGATAAATTATTCTCTAAGTGGTTTTAAGTTCCAAAGAACTACATTTTTTTTTAAATGATCGTAAAGCATGTAGAGTCGAAACCGTAACAGCTGTAATACCCTTAAGTGGAAAATCCTGCTTAAGTGGACCTTGATAAAAAGAGTAGTTGTTATTGTTGTAGCAGTTTGTTGCGTTCTATCTCTAGTGTGCTTGATTCTGTTGAGTGTCAAGACCCAGGAACTCTGCGACTAAGGTGGGGTGCGTCCACAGGGATCTGGGTCTGAGTCGAGTGGGTCTGGCTGGCCTCAGTGTACGTGATAACAAGAGTCATTCTGTTTTGTACAATGCAATTGAATTCGCTTTGCCTAAAGCTTAAGATACGAAGATAACGAGATGAGTGAATGCAAAAAGAGATATTGAATCAGATTTCAGTAAGTGCACATTATACAATTCATGTATTCGGGTACATTTTGCTTCAGACAAAGTATTTTTCTTGTCGTCTGCTTTCGTAGAACGAAATTCTTATGAAGGCAACATTTGACAAAAGTTTGGGTAAACACACATACACAAACACAAGGGTAAGTTTTTTATATGAGGCAGACACAACAACAATTTGTTTGATCTTTCCATCTTTTGAAAATGACAGCGAGACGCTTTCATAAGACTCAGTGTGCAGCGAGTTATTTCTCATGTCTCACTGTAGCGGCGTTTGATTCCAGATAAAAATACTACCAAGCACTGAAAGGGGTTTTGTTTCTCAAAATTATCTACTCAACAGCAAGTTGTGCGTTTTACTCTGTCTTCAGTGTCTCGCTCTTCAGTAGACATGAAAAACAACAAAATGTGGTTTCAGAGTTCAGGAGTTCAACATAAACAGTCACCTTGCAGGCCTTTGGTGGAGATGCAATACCAGACATTAACCTACATAGGGGCGTGATGTGGAAAACAATTGGAGACTTTGTACGCAGCACGGAATTCTTGACTTCCTGATTTTCTTTTCGAAGTTACTTTTTAGTATTAAGAGCACATAACAAGCAAGTTATAGGCTTTGGTGTAAGTCCATTGTGGTGGCATAGGGTGTATTAATATCCCCACTCATTTTTCAACCTAACCTAACAGCCATAACAAGTACGGCCCATATTGGTCTGTAACTTAATAGAGCTCCCTTATATATGAAAAGTTACTCAAAAACTTATGCCATGAGATCTATGGGGGAGTATTTATATTTATAAGTGATCTGTTAAGAAAATTCATCACGCCCTTTTTTAATTTTATGGACGAAGCTAATTTTTGGTTTAATGGGTACGTTAACAACCAGAATTTTCGGTTTTGGAATGAAGATCAGCCAGAAGAATGGCAAAAGCTATCAATAAATCCGGAAAAAGTCACAGTTTGGTGCGTTTTATGGGCTGGTGGCATCATTGGACCGTACTTCTTCAAAGATGTTGCGAATCGTAACGTAACTGTGAAGGGTGAGCGCTATCGTGAAATGATATCCATTTTTTTTTTTTGACCAGAGCTTGACCAGCATGACATGTGGTTTCAACAAGACGTCGCCACATGCCACGCAGCACGCGTAACAATGGACTTATTGAGAGACGAGTTCGGTGAACTTTTATTTGACGTTCGGGACCTATCAATTTGCCGCCTAGATCATGTGATTTAACGGCTTTAGATTATTTTTTGTGGGGCTTTGGTAAAGCTCATTTCTATACAGACAAGCCCGCTTCAATTGACGCATTGGAAGACAACATTGAAGCATTTATTCATGAGATACAGGCTAAAATGTTGGAAAGAGTATGTCAAAATTGGATTAAGCGGATGGACCATTTGAGGCACAGTCACGGTCAATATTTGCATGTAATAATCTTCAAGTATTAAATAATATGGACTGTACTATCGATTCACATAAATATTTCATACATTTTTTCTAAATTCTATGTCTTAAAAAATCACCCTTTCTTATACTACTACCGAAGATAAAAAAATTTAATTTCAAAAAGTAAAATATATAGCAATTTCTACTTAATTTTCATTTTGATCCTTATTAAAATATGTTTAAAGTTGAATAATAAAATTTAAGTATAAATTTTACTACCATTTAAGAAAAAAAATTCTTATTACCAAGTAAAAATTCTTTGACCAAAAGAAATGCTTACTTAAAAATATTAAAATTAGGTTAAAAATCCTTTATTTTAGTTTATTATCTTTTATCGTACTCTGAAAAGTGTTACTTATTTTGTTTACAGTAATAATAGACGTTGCGCTTCGTCGTTTTGACCACGTCTGACTGTCTAGTGTTAAAGTTCAGACGAAGTATAAGGTATTTCATAGTCTGTTTTAGTTTAAGTATAAATTTTACTGCCATTTAGGAAAAAAACTTCTTATTACCAAGTAAAAATTCTTTGACCAAAAGAAATGCTTACTTAAAAAATATTAAAATTAAGTTAAAAATCCTTTATCTCAGTTTTTAATCTTTTATCGCACCCTGAGAAGACTTGCTTACTTTGTTTGCAGTAATAATAGATGTTGCGCGTCGTCGTTTTGACGACGTTGGACTGTCTGACTGTAAGACAAAACACTTTTTCGATGTATATATTTACTTGATGTTAGTAACAGGTACATCCTGTAGTATAAGACATTTCATAGTCTGTTTTAGCCTTTTGTTACTTGTTTACACTTAAATTCACGAATAGAATTTCGAATACAGAATTTCCAGCTAAAAATAGTTTGCCTTTGTTTCTGCAATCAATATAAATTGCTTACATATCTGGAAGAAACTAACAATGCCTGTATACAGACAGTATATTTGCAATTGTAGTTCAATTAAAGGTGTTAGATACTCAATAACAGCATGCTTAGCAAGATAATCTATTGAATATTCAGATGTTAGCCGCTAGACATTAAAAAACTTATGACTTGACTTTTAAATAGTTCTGGGAAGCAGCATTCAACGAGACTCCGTTAAATGGATATAGAAACAAATAATGAATAAATTAAGGCATTGTGTGCTTCCCCTGACCGTGACATGAAGATTAGGTATGAATTTTACAATTTACTATTGAAATGGGTGGTCATGAGTGCTTTTAAAAATCAATAGAAAATCACGTGAAGGAAAATTGCTTTTGAATAAAAGTGGTGCTTAACTATTAATTAAATAAGTAATAAAAGTGATAATTTATTCTCTCAGTGGTTTTAAGTTCCAAAGAACTACATTTTTATCAAATGATCATAAAGCATGTAGAGTCGAAACCGTAACAGCTGTAATACCCTTAAGTGGAAAATCCTTCTTAAGTGGACCTTGATAAAAAGAGTTGTTACTGTTGTAGCAATTTGTTGAATTCTATCTGTCGTCTGCTTGATTCTCTTGAGTGTCAAGACCCAGAAACTCTGCGACTAAGGTGGGGTGCGTCCACAGGGATCTGGGTCTGAGTCGAGTGGGTCTGTCTGGGCCTCAGTGTACGTGTACTTGATAACAAGAGTCATTCTGTTTTGTGTAATTCAATGCAATTGAATTCGCTTTAGGGAAAAGTAGCCTAACTGTAAATGCCGCTAAACTGAGAAAGTTTTTCAGCTCCAAATTGAGTTTTAATATGAAACTGAAATCGCATAGGTGAAAAAGTTATTTCCATGGGAGACTATGTGAAATTGGAATAATTCACGATGTGGTGTTATCGAAATGATCGATACCTTTATAAGTATACCCTGAGATGAATCAGCTGTTTAGCACTAAACATCTGTTTAGAACTAATGATTGTTTACAAAATGCAATGTTTATTTTTAAGGATAACTACCCAGCAAACCAATCGTTACGAAATCGTAACGAAATCTGTACGAACTTCGGATGATTCTTCCAACTTCGGATCCGATATCTTAACGAAAGTTATATGGAGTGGTTGACATGATTTCGGAACGAAACGTCGAAGTTTCATAGTTCCGGTTCGTAATGGGAAATTTTCTTGCCGAAACTTAACAGAACACTATATGCAAAATTTCAGCCAAATCGGGCAAAAACTTAAGGCTTCCAGGGGCTCAAGAAATCTAATCGGGAGATCGGTTTATATGGGAGCTATCAAATCTGAACCGATATGGCCCATTTGCAATCCCCAACGAACTAAATCAACATTACGCGTACGACCGCTATCGTGATTTCGACAGACGGACGGACATGGCTAGATCGACTCAGAACGTCGAGACGATCAAGATTATATATACTTTATGGGGTCTAAGACGAATATTTCGAGGTCTTACAAACGCAATGACTAGATTAGTATACCCCCATCCTATGGTGGTGGGTATAAAAGTGGAAAAAAATGTTGACTTCATTAGACATAAAAACTAAAATTTAAAATTCTTCATAAAATATTTATATGCATGTACTAGGCTTATAAACGGATTTTTTTATACCCACCACCTTTGGATGGGGGTATACTAATCTAGTCATTCCTATTGTAACACCTCGAAATATTGATCTGCGACCCCACAAAGTATATATATTCTTGTTCGTCTCGACATTCTAAGTTGAAGTACCCATGTCGGTTCGTCCGTCTGTCGAAATCACGATAGCGATCGAACGCGTAAAGTTAGCCGCTAAAAATTTTGCACGGATACTAAATATTGATGTAGGTTATTGGGGATTGCAAGTGGGTCATATCGGTGTCTGCACAGCTTGTCGGAATAATTGTCGTTCATAATTGCTTCCGAACTGTTTGAAGTAAAATTCAAAAAACCCCATGTGAAAAGGCGATCAGAAATCGTTCAGAATTCTTTCAGAACTGTCGGTATCAAAAATTCCTTCAGACAAATAGTTCAGAGATCATTCAGAATTTCTTCCGAACTGTCTGAAGAAAACATAATAAAAATTATTCTTTCAGAACTGTCGGAAAAACCCCATGCAAAAAGGCGGTCAGAAATCGTTAAGAATTCTTTCGGAACTATCGGAACAAAAATTCCCTCAGACAAACAGTTCAGAAATCGTTCAGAATTCCTTTCGAACTGTCGGAAGAATAATTTAAAAAAACAAATGCAAAAAGTAGGGTTAGAAATCGTTAAAAATTCTTTCAGAACTGTCGGAACAAACATTCCCTCAGAGTGTCGAACAGTGTTCAAAACGAATTCGTTAAGATCTTGTCGGAAGACTCCAGAATTTGTTCAGATTTGGTTGACATCAGATATTTGGTTTGCTGGGCATAGAAAAGAAAGTAGAATTAAGGAACCGTTATCTATATATGGCATATAAGGAAGCAAATTTGGAATAAAGGGCAATTAAGTTTCACAAGCAGAACTGTTGGCTTGTCAAGAAACCCCTCTTTGTTTTATTGCATTATTGAATGCAGGCATTTCCAAACAAACCCAATAGGCAGGTCCTAAGAAATACCAAAGTGCATTATCATCACAACGGTCTCAATAAACTCAAAGACTAATTATTTTAACATTTCGATCATTATTGCCCTGACTTTTAAAGATTTCAACCGAACACTGCTCTTTTTCACTTAACTGCTTTTGTTGCTAAACTAAAAACGAATTTCACTTATTCAAACTACGCTTAACGTACAATTACGGATAAGTGCAACCATATTGATAAATTTTTACTTATCCGATTTCGACTGTATGTTGTGCTTATTTCTCTTTTGAGCTGAGCTTAATCAGTGAAAAAGAGCAGATCACTGCTCTTTATCACTAAACTGATTTTGTCGCTTAACTGAAAACGAATTTCATTTATCCGAACTACTCTTAACTGACAATATCGGATAAGTGCAATCATATTGATGCTTTATTATTTATCCACTTTGGAATGTATATTGTGTTTATTTCTCTTTCCAGCTGAGCTTTTTTATATTTAAGCTATAATGCCTTATAGAAACGTAACTACCTTTTAACTTGCCATAATTTTAAAACGTTTGCCTTAATGTCCCATGACAAGTGATTTGAGCAATTCTAGTCATATGTCATGTGTAGAACAGAAATTGTTAAGATGCCTGTCCTAAGTTATAAAAAAAGGAATAACGCAAATTGAGTTTTACAGACAAATTCTGTCAACGGTGTCATATAAATTTGAATACTTAAAAATGATTTTTATGATCTTCAGATATTTGCTTTGTTATAACATCGAAAGCTCGCAAGTGGTGTAGAGTCTATAAAAATATATATTGGTAAAATGGCAGTAACAACATGTTTTTGAGTTTCTTAACAGAAATAAATTTTTGTTCTAAAATTAAATATTTGAACCAAAGCTAAAGAGAAATATTTAAATTCGGCCGGGTCGAATCTTATATACCTTCCACCATGGATCGCATTTGTCGAGTTCTTTACGCAGTATCTCATTTTAGGCAAACAAAGAATATTGAATAAGAACTGTTATTCTATTGGAGCTATATCAACTTTTAGTCCGATTCGGACCATAAATGAATTGAATGCTAAACATTGTAGAAGTTATTGTGGAATATTTCAGTCCATTAGGATAAGAATTGCGCCTTGTAGAGGCTCAAGAAGCAAAATCGGGAGATGGGTTTTCATGCGAGCTGTATCAAGCTATTGATCGATTCAGACCATATAAGACACTTATATTGAAGGTCATGAGAGAAGCCGTTGTACAAAATTTCTGCTAAATCGGATGAGAATTGCGCCCTCTAGAGGCTCCAGAAGTCAAGACCCAAGATCGGTTTATATGGCAGCTATATCAAAACATGGACCGATATGGCCTATTTACAATCCCAACCAATCTACACTAATAAAAAGTATTTGTGCAAAATTTCAAGCGCTTAGCTTTACTCCTTCGAAAGTTAGCGTGCTTTCGACAGACAGACGGTCGGACGGACATGGCTCCGTCTTAAAAAGACATAACTATCAAGCATAAATATACTTTATGGGGTCTCAGACGCATATTTCGAGGTGTTACAAACAGAATGACGAAATTAGTATACCCCCATCCTATGTTGGAGGGTATAAAATGTTAAATTTTCCAATACTTATAACCTACATCACTACTGTGGTACAGGGTATTATAACTTAGTGAAATCGTTAATAACACCCAGAAGGAAGAGCGATACACCCATTGAAAATTATACCAATCGACTCAGAATCACTTTCTGATTCGATTTAGCTATATCCGTCTGTCTGTCCATGTTAATTGGTGTACAAAGTACAGGTCGCAGTTTTCATCCGATCATCTTAAACTTTAGTACAGGCAAATTTTTCGGCGTAGAGACGAAGCCTACTGAAATTGGAAAAAATTGGTGCAGATTTGGATATAGCTCCCATTATATGTTCGTCAGATTTTGGATAATTTGTTATTACAGTTGGGACATATTTGATAGAAATTTGATACGGATTTTTTAATAACCCAGCTAAAAACATCCGCAGAGGTCCATCAAAATTGATTCAGAATTAGATATAGCATTGTGCTTATAGGGTAGGTGTAGGGTGTTTAATTATTGGTTATTATTGGTTTAATTATAAATTTTTAGGAAAATAAAAAAAAATGGTATACTTCGGCAGGTGTTCGTTAAATAAGGTATACGCCCTAGTGCTCATATAACAATAATTTGTTGTAAAAAAAATGTTGCATAATTTTAGGCAGCAGTTAACTTCATAATGTGTGCAAAGAGTTAATCTAAGACCAATCGCTTGGACCAACTTCTATCGATTTATAATTTTGAATATTTAAGTTACTTCATAGTTTTTATAGCGCACAACAAGCCGTTTACTGGCTTAGGTGTATGTCCATAGTGGCATGGGGCGGATTAATTTCTACACCCTCTTTTCAACCTAACCTAAATGTTTACACCCGTATTTATAAAACTTAAAACAGCTTTATAGTAGGTTCATTTCACAGGTCTATAAAAGCAGTAAAATAAGCCTACTTTAACGCTACCTTAAGTTTTGTGAATATGGTCAATAATTTTTGCTTTATGACATATTGCCAATATCATTACTATTCCCTTCTTTGTTCAATCTGTTTAATCACATATATATTTGTAGGAAATTGTTAATTAACTAATGTATACGCACCAGTGGTCATATAACAATATTTTCTCTACATGCTTTATAAAGCAAATTAAATTTTATGTATGCTTAATATTGCCAATATCATTATTCTTCTGCTTTTTTTTTTGTTTTTTGGGGGGGGGGGGGGGGGGGGGGTGGGTAATAAATGCCGTTAAATCATTCATATTCTATTCATCCCATATATATGACTCGAAAACTGTTGCCTATTTTTAGGAAGCAGTTAATTATATGCTTTATATTACTAATATCATTATTCTTTTGTCTTTTTTTGGGATAACTTCATATTTTGAAGAATAAGTGCAGTTAAAATTATTCATATTCTATACACCCCATATATATGACTCGAAAATTGTTGCCTATTTTTAGGGAGCTGTTAATTAGATATGTGTTATAGGGGTAAATAGTCATATAATAATTATGTTAGACTATAAAAGCTACATCGTTAAATTTTCCCTAATTTTAGTATTTTTAAAAGACTTTCTTTCTTGCCTTTGGCTTGCGATTATATAATTATTTTTTTTTACATTATTTTTTGTACATGCTTTATAATGCAAAATTTAATTTTTGTATATGCATTATATTACTAATATTATTATTCTTCTGTTTTTTGGGAATAACTTCACATTTTCCGGAATAAGTGCTGTTAAATCATTTATATTCTATACACCCTCATATATGTGACTCGAAAATTGTTGCCTATTTTTAGGAAGCTGTTAATTAGATAAGGTATGTATTATAGGGGCAAATAGTCATATAAAAATTATGGTAGGCTATTAAAGCTAAATCATTAAATTTTCTCGAATTTTAGGATTCTTAAAAGTCTCTTTTTCTTGCTTCTGGTTTGAGATTATATAATTATTTTTTTTGACATGCTTTTTTCTCTACATTCTTTAAAATGCAAATTAATTTTTGTATGCGCTTAATATTGCTAATATCATTATTCTTCTGTTTTTTGGAAATAACTTTACGGAAGAAGAAGAGCTGTTAAATCATTCATATTCTATACACCCCATATATATGACTCGAAAATTGTTGCCTATTTTTAGGAAGCTGTTAAATATATATGTGTTCTAGGGGCAAATAGTCATGTAACAATTATGGTAGACTATAAAAGCTAAATCATTATATTTACCCTAATTTTAGGATTTTTAAATGTTTCTTTTTCTTGCCTCTGTTTTGAGATTATGTAATTTTTTTTTAAATTATTATGTTTTCTTTGTTACTTACCCCAGCTGCCACCTGTTCGTCCCAGACATTGGCTAGTGTCACTGTTCCACAGAAATTTCTTGAAGCCCTCCCATTTGCCCATTTTGGGAGGTGGCGCATAGTATTGTTCAGCAATCTTTTTATCGGCCATTTTTGCGGTTGTGTGTGTGTGTGAGTGGTAGGTTGCTTGAGTTGAGTTGTATTTAGTTATTTGTTGATGATCCTTTTACGCAGTTTTGCTTTTGTTTATTTGGTGGAAGGTATAACTATTTTTTGTTTTTGGTTTAGTTTTTTTTGGTAGCTTTGGGTTGTTACTTTTTTGTGGTGGTATATCCTTAAATATTCGTATAACAATTAATTATTGAATAATAATATTGTTGTTGCTGTTGTTGTGGTTGCAATGTCTTTTTAAATATCATAATCAACTGTATTGCAGAAACATGTTGACTGAGTTTTTTTTATTTGGGTTTTTTTGTTGTTGTTTAGCCTTTTTACTGTTGTGGGGAGTAGGGTTTTGATTGGCTGTTTTTTCTCCTTTGAGTATGTAGTTGGATAGTGAAAAAGCTGAAATGTAATTTTCGTTTTTTTACACCTATTACGGTATATTTTTTCAGAACTTTTTTTTTAATATTTTTGGTTGAGTTTAATGATGACACCTATGTGGGGGGAATAGAGACATAGAAATAAAATCAGAAATTCCAAAGGAAAATTGTGGGGTTATATGGTTTTGGGTTGGTTAGGCTGGAGGAATTTTAAGGGAAAGGGGCAGAGTAAGTCCAAGGCAGGGATACTCAATTGTTCCCACTTGGTGGTGGGAGTGAAAAGGTTCTTGTTAAGGTTCTTAGAACATCTGTTAATATTTTTTCTTTAAATGTTTTACAAATTTGTTTATATTTCACTTTTTTTTGATAGTTTTATTAATTTTTCACTTTTACACTTTCACAAGGACACTTTGAAGTTTTCAGTTACAGCATATGAGATTTTACAAAAATCACAGTTTTTCGATAGTCCTTTTGTTAACATTCTTTAGGTTTTTATTTTATGGTGAGTTTTTGTGAATTTTTCTTTAAATTTTCATTTTTTTTTTACTTTTTTTACAGTTGTCCCAACATTTGGCTTATAGTAGTTCTGTGTTATGTAACCGAGCGCACCAGCCAAAAAGAAGAAAAGATTTTTTTTCCTGTCAAGTATACGACGACGTTCTCTTCTTCGATTCCGCTTTGAAAGACCGAACGCCCGACCGACCGACCGATTATACAGCTATGGCACACACAGCTATTTCTTGGCTTTATGAGTTTGGTCTCACAACTGTCGTCGTCGTTGTACTAAAGCTAAACACCATTCCTTTAGTACTAAAGTTCTAAAGGCAAAGTTATGGTTGAAAGCTTCAAAAGGGCCAACAAAACATTTAAGGGGTATAGCAGAGCAACAAAAATGTACTCCAAGAGAATTTATCATGAATGAGAGAGCTTAGCAGGCAGAGCCGAGAGTGTAAGAAATATAACAAACACATACATACATACTTCTCTTGTCTTCTAGAAGAGTGTGAGAGAGAGAGCTTACATACATGCCTAAACTGAGTTAAATGCTCTGCTCTTCTCCTCTTTCTCTGCCACAGCCATAAAAGTAACGCTAAAGAGCTTAAGCGCCCAATGAGCAGAGAAATTAAGTACACATTTCATAGCAGCACACTGTGATAGGCAGTGCAATGATGTGATATAGAAATTTAAAAGTCCATTATCAATTTAAAGTTTTTAAGCGGATTTTCTTGATAGCAGGTGACTATGTTAAAAAAATCTCTTTCACCCACTCTCTCCCTCTCTTTCACACTTGCTTTTTCCCCCTCTTAATGCATGGTTACCTTAGTAGTTTTGTAACAGTTAACATGGAGGATATGGTTGAAAGCATAGAAATTCATTTTCTGTTCTTTGTTCGTTGGTATGCAAGGCTTCGCAACGAAAAGCCACCAAATAAGGAAAAGTCAAATAATTAATGTAAGCAATTTACATAAAATATTTCCATGGAGCCTCTGAGGCTCCTTGCCTTTTGCCACAGAAAGCATAGAGAGTTTGTCAAGAAGGCAAAAAGTAATACATTTTCAAATTATTACTGTTCTCTTTTTTGATTTCTCTCTCCCTCTATCTTTCTTTCTTTCTTTTGCCTTTTTTTTTTGTCTTCGCCTTTGTGTATTGCCAAGTGTCATTTTCATAGCGCCTTTGAATATTTTCGCCTTTTAAGTGGAACATATTTTGATTGTGTCTGTGGGAAATTTTGTTTGTCGCCAGATGACCTCAGGGTGTATGAATTTTCCTTTTTTTTCTTTTCTTGTTTGCGTTTTGGACGTAATTCTCATTGCTATTGAATAACCGTTTTTGAAATGATTAATCATAAAATTTAAAAAAACTGGAAGATCCATAATATCAAGAAAGATCCCAATTCCAGTTCTGAAATATTGTGTAACACCAGTAAAAGCATGCCAAGTTCGCTCGAGCCAAATCCTATATACCCTCCACCATGGATCGCATTTGTCAAGTTTTTTGCCCAACATTCTCTTTATAGGGAAACAAAGAATATTGGCTAAGAATTGCTGTGCTATGGGAGTTATATCAGGTTATGGACTACTGATTCAGGTTCTACTTGGCTTGGACGTTGCAGACCATAGCAGATGCCCTTGTGCAAAATTTCTATATTCGGTTTTATACCAATTTAAACCATACTTGGCACAGAGACCATAGGAGAAGTCATTGTGTTAAATTTCAGCCAAATCATATATAGTGGCTCAAAAAGTAAAATGGAGCGATCGGTTTATATGGGAGCTATATCCAGTTATAGACCGACTTAGACATTAATGAACACGTATGTTGAAGGTAAAAGAAAGTCATTATGCTTAATTTCAGCCAAATCGGATAAGAATTGCGCCCTCTAGAAGCTCAAGAAGAATTGTTGCATATAGGGGCTCAAGATATAGAAACAACAGACCGGTTTATATGGGAGCTATATCAGGTCATGAACCGATTTATACAATATTTAGCACTTATGTTAAGGGTGATAGGAGAAGTCATTGCTCCTGGTTTCAGTGAAATCAGATGAGAATTGCGCCATCTAGAAGCTCAAAAACTATAATCGGGAGATCGGTTCATATGGAAGCTATATCAGGATTTGGACTGATTTGGACCATATTTTTCACAGTTGTTGGAAGTCATGCTAAACCGATATGTGCAAAATTTCAGCCAAAATTGAATTAGATTTGCGCCCTCTAGAAGCTCAAGAAGTCAAATCAGAAAGAAAAAAAAAAATGTTCTGTCTAACAGACTTTCAAAAACACTCACACTGTTTTTTTTTTTAACGAACACTTTTCCGATAGTTCAAAAGCGCCTAAAACAAGTAAAAACTTGTTAACTTTGGCCTTGCCGAAGTTTGGATACCCACCACCATGGATATGTTAATCAACCTATTTTATTATACCGTCACTATCATATCCATAGTTATATCTAAATAGGGGCTTGTCTGGATCATATAATATTTAGGTCCCGAGATCTTCTATACTAGTAACAGTTTTAGTGGAATCAGGCTATAATATCGCTTTTTGTGGGACTAAGACCCCAAACTGCAACATCGGTCTATATGACTGCTATATCTATTAGCAACTCAATTTTTAAAATTTTTGCGAAATCGGTTAATAAATACAGCTTTTATGAGCTTCAAACTCTTAATCGGCAGAGCGGCAGCTACATCCTTATATGCTCCGATCTGATCCATATTTGAGTCGGATATCGGGAAGGTTAAAGAAACTCACTGTTTCAAATTTCAGCGAAATCAGATAATAAATGCAACTTTTATGAGCTTCAGACTCTTAATCGGCTGATCGGTCTATATGACAGCTACATCCAAATATGCCCTGATCAGAACCATATTTAAGTGGGATATCGGGAGGCTTAAAAAAACTCACTGTTTTAAATTACCGCGAAATCGGGTAATAAATAAAACCTTTTTGGGCTTAAGCCCCCTTATCGGCTGATCGGCCTATATAGCAGCTATATTCAAATGTGGTCCCATTTGGTCCGTTCAAAGAATTAACCTGCGTGCAGCAAAAAAAAGTATCTGTGCCAAATTTATGCTTAATATCTTAATTTTACATTTCTGGAACTTTTCTTTGCTTAGAAAATTTGGTGAAAATGACTTCTAATGAAGATTTAAATGCTAGAAAATATCAAAGGGGCGTATTAAAAAGTATTAATGCTAATCATACGCACTAATGAACTTTTAAATAAATATAATCATACGCTCTATGGTCATCATAAAACCTAGAACTGGGTGAAATGAGAATTGATGTCAACGGTAGACTGTGAACTTTTAAATACAAATAATCATACGCTCTATGGTAATCATATAGCTAGAATTGGGAGAAATGATGTCGTAGTGGAAGGTGAGACCACGCTAAACGAGTAAGTTCCAATCATGCCGATAATATCTTTAAAAAAGTTAGACTATATAAACTTTGTAAAACTTTTAGCTTTGTAGAGATGTGTCACTCATTGGCTTGTTCAGACTCGGCTATAGAAAGTAGGCCACTTTCTATACAGACTCGGTCTGTAGCCGAGTCAGCCAAATCTTGTTCTTTTGTAAGATGTTCGAGCAGGAGCAGGAGCAGACAGAAGAACAAGCCGATAGGTATTTCTGTGCGGTATAATTGCTGTGTTTTATGTAAGTTCTATCCAGTGCAAGGTTGTACTGGCAAGTTATCGATATCATGCGATAACAGATAATAAGAGCAGAAAAATCGTTATTTGCGCAATAAAGTACTAAAATAAGACACAGCAAATGTCTAGCATCTAGCAGTCCTGTGGACACTGGAATAAATATAATATCCAATTATGGACCGATCTGGATCATACTTGATTTTGGTGCCGATAAGTCTTATACAAGTCCCAGTATCAAATTTATCGTAATCGGGTAATAAAAGAGGCTTTTATGGGCTTACGACCTTTAATCGGCTGATCCAGTCTATATTGTTGCTTTACTCAAATATAGTCTGTATCCTAAGGTTGTACCTACTGCATTGACCCAATCAAGTCCTTCATTGGTAAAGGCTGCCGTCGCAGTGTACAACACACAGCTACAAAAACAACTACAACATGGTCTGATGTGGACCATACTCGTTGCATATATTGGGTGGCCTGGTGCAACTCACCGTTTTGAATTTCAGCCATCTCGGGTAATAAATGCACCTTTTATGTCCTTAAGACCCTAAATCGGTAGAAAAAGTGTATATGGCAACTACACTAAAATATTGTCCGAACTAGAACATTTTCGGTTCGGATGACGACGGACCTAATAACACTCACTCATCCTAATTTCAGCGAAATCGGGTAACAAATGCGGTTCTTATGGATTTAGGACCCCAAATCGGCAGATCGATCTATATGACAGCTATATATAAATATGGTCCGATCAAATATGACCCGTTCATATTCGGTTCGGATATCGATGGGCTAATAAAACTCCTTAATGCAAATTTCAAAGAAATTGGATAATTAAAGCGCCTGTTATGGGCTTCAGATTCTAAATAGGCAGATCGGTATATATGGCAACTATATTGAAATTTGTTATGATCTGAACCCTATAGTAAGGTTCGGCGGCGGCGAGAATAATAAAACTCATTGATTCAAATTACAGCGAAATCGGGTAATAAATGCGGTTTTTATAGACTCAGGACCCCAAATCGACAGATCGATCTATATGGCAGCTATATATAAATATAGCTGGATAAGAATCATATTCGGTATCGACGGCCTTAATCAAACTTCTGATTCCAAATTTCAGACAAATCGGATAATAAATGCACCTATTATGGGCTTAAGACTCTAAATAGGCCGATCGGTCTATATGGCAACTATATCCAAATTTGGTATAATGTTCTGCCTATATGGTTCGGAAAGTGGCGGGGGTAATAAAACTCACTGATCCAAATTTCAGCGAATTCAAATCGGTTTCTTAAATCATAAATCGCCGATATGCACCATATACAGTTCGGATATCAGGGGCCCTTTTACAACTCATTGTTTTAAATTTCAGCAAAATCAGACAACAATGGCTTAAGGCCCTAAATCAGCAGATCTATCTATATGGCACCTATATGCAATTATAGTCGAATACCCATTTCATTCAAGAACTTAACTTTCATATGAAAGGAATACGGCTCTGTGCCAAATTTCAACTCAATATCTCAATTTTTGAAGACTGCAGAGTGATTACAACTGACGGACACACAAACGAACAGACGGGAGGACATGGTAAAATCGTCTTAGTATATACTTTATAGAGTCGAAAATGGATAGTTCCATGTGTTGCAAACGGAATGACTTAACGAATATATCTCTTGGTGGCGGGTATAAAAATTTTAAAATCGCTTTGGAGTGGTTTAAATGAGCTCTATACGGGCACAAAAAGTCAAAATAGGAATACGAGGTAACAGGTTAAATAAATATGTGGACGGGAGTACTATAATCAGGTTGGAACTCTGAGCTCCAATTGGTATAGTATTTACCATTATCATAAGAAGCTCAGCTGAGAGCTACTGCTTTTATAGAATGCTCAGAAGGTATACGGAGTAGCTGCAACTTCAGTTGTGTACAATGTGTGGTATCAAGGGGAGAGTCCCAGAGATACGCCAGGCGGCTTCGGCCCTTGCTTAAATACTATGTGCAAGTGATACTCGATACGATAAGGCAAGGCATTGACGGCTACAAATGGTCCTCATAATCCTGCGGTGAAAGGTCCTATAGACCCAAAACGACCAGGCTCACCTATAAAGCTTAATTAGGATAGCGACCTCTACATGCGAAAATGTACTTACAACAACAACATACTTACCACAAATGTTTAAAGGAAGAACAAATCATGAAAATTCAATGGGATTCTTAGGAAGTCAAATTGGAAAATCAATTGATATGGAAGATCAACTAAAAATATGGTGGGTTGGGCTCATTTACGATCCTAATCGACCTAATGCAATTGGAACGGCAAGCTTATTTCATTCGTAAGATAACGAAAAGAACATTGCTAGGTATTCTTAGAATGTAATGACGATGCTATACTTTAAGGGGTCTTAGATCGAAGTTGAAGGATGGTTCAAACCGAATGACGGTAAGCTGTAGAGTAAAAAAGTAAAATTTGGTTTAACCGGGCTCAGAGATGCTGTCAGATCAAAAGAGCGATTCACTGACCCATTACAATCGTCAATATCTATCGATAATATAGACATTGAGCAGTCAGATGCTCTTGGTGTTTTGGGCATAAAGATACAGGGTTAGGTCCGTTGGTCAAAACACGTATTCGATGTGTTGAAAGAAGCATTCAAGTCTATGGGCTTTCTAAAGCGGTGCAAAAAGTATTTTACTTCTTTTGATCTTCTTAATATCTACATTACATACATTAGGCCAAGAATAGAGTATATCCCTCATATATGGACAGGAGCTTCAAAGTTATCCTTGGAAATACCTGACCGGATTCAGCAGAGAGCGATGGTGATGATGGGGGGCAGTAGGGTATCCAACTCTATTTCTTCTATAGTACGTCGTCGCAATGTGGGTAGCGTTGTACTGCTCTAGCGTTACTTTAATGGTGTGTGTTCTAGGGATATCCGTTTTCTTATTCCTTACGTTAGGATGATCCCCAAGAAAATAAGACTTTCCAGAAACTCACACCCGTTTGTAAATGATTCGCCAGTTGACCGGATCATACATTACCTAGGAAATTCATTTTTCTCCCGAAAAATTCCTATGTGAAATCGTCTTCAGGCTAATGTCTTTCCCACCAATATTGACGTTCAGAGATTTGAAAAGAGTATCAGTAAACAGGCCACCGTAGCGCAGAGGTTAGCATGTCCGCCTATCACGCTGAACGCCTGGGTTCGAAGCCCGGCGAGACCATCAGAAAAAAATTTTCAGCGGTGGTTTTCCTCTCCTACTGCTGGCAACAATTGTGAGGTAATATGCCATGTAAAACTTCAAAGAGATGTCGCACTGCGTCACGCCGTTCAGACTTGGCTATAAAAAGAAGGCCCCTTATTATTGAGCGTAAAACTTGAATCGGACTGCACTCATTGATATGTGAAAAAAAATCGGGAATTAGTTGCGGCTGCTATGGTCTCAAGTAGTCATATCGGGGAATCGTAATTTATGAAGCCTATATCAGTATATAGACCGATTCGGATCACACTTGGCACGAACGCTGGTGGTCACAGCAGGATTCTTTATGCCAAATTTCTGTCAAATTAGATGAAAATAGAGTTTTCTAGGGACCCATGAGGTCAAATCCGGGGTAGGTTTGTGTGGGGGCTAATCACTTAATAGACCGATTCGGATCATACTTGGCATGAGTATTGGAAATTATAGCAGAAGTCTTTTTGCCAAATTTGAGCCAAATTAGATGAAAATTAAGTCTTTTTGGGACTCAAGAAGTCAAATAGAGAGATCGGTTTATCTGGGTGTAGACCAATTTATTGCCCGATTCCGATCATACTAATATTGAAAGTTGTAGCCGAAGAATTTGTGCTAATTTCTAGCCAAATCGAATGAAAATGGAGGCTTTTGGGGGCTCAAGAAGTCAAATCCGGAGATCGGCTTGTATTCGGGCTATATCAGTTTATAGACCGATTCGTTATTTACTGTCCAGCAAAGCAAGCGACAATTGGGTACATCTACCCATTTTCTTAGTTGCTAATTTGCACAGCAAAAGATTTCTGTGATCTATGCCTTGTGTAACCTTAATTATGTATTCATTTAGTTAGAGGAATTTTAAGTAAACTACCCAAAGTATAAAACTTAGAAGGTATAGATAAAATATTTGTTTTTCTAATTTGGTTTTCTTTTTCATTTTGTAAACTCTTTAAGCTTTAGCTTTAATAAATTAAAAGATCTTAAATCAATTTTTTGGAATGTTACAAATTGAGTGATAGCTTCATCATAGAACTCCTATGCTTTAGTTGAGCGAATGATTATTAAAAGTCATACGCACCAGTGAACTTTTATTAAAACTAATCATTCGCCACCTTGGCAACAAACAAAATCATGATTTGTATTGAATTTTAAAATTTTTTCTACATCAAGAGAAAAATTGATAAAAAAAATAAATAAAAAGGCGTTAAGTTCGGCCGAGCCGAACTTTGGATACCCACCACCTCGCGTATATATGTAAACCACATTACGTCATAATCCGGTGAAAAACGCATAATTAATGCCCCCATAGCAGCTCTATCGAAATATGGTCCGATTTGGACCAAATTTTACACGGACCTTTATTCATTGTTTAATAAGTACAAGTCATTGTTCAATTTTGTAGAACAAAATATCGGTCTTTTGGTAGCCATTTCCAAATATAGACCGATCTGAACTATATACGACACGGATGTCGAAAAGCCTAACATAAGTCACTGCAAAATTTCAGTGAAATTTTAATTTTTTTTTACACCTTAAAGTGGGAGAAAAATGTCATATTCGTATTCTACGCAAAATTTCCTTTCAGTACCATATTGCCTATATTCGGAGTCATTTCATTTAATGAGGGGAAGGCCCGTTGGGAGCCCCCAGGCCCGAGCCCAAAAAACGGACTTCATAATTCATGTTCCTGGGGTAATTTAAGGGGGTATGCAAAAAATTAAATTTTTTTTGCGATTTTCCCCTGAGGTGCATTCAGCCTTTCAATTTTATAGACAGCTTACTGTTTTGCTATAAAATAACCCACCCACCCTAATGTATATCCTTCACATAAACAGTTTCGGCCATTTGATTTCTTGGGCTTCTAAAAGCCTTTTTATCTGTGAAAAACTAAACCATTTTCCAATTTTACCTCGAATCATTCATCCATTTGATATCAGAGCGAACATCTTATCGGAGTTTTGCCTTTACTTTCTTATACCCAATTTCTATTTCTTATTTAAACACCAAATTGAAAGTATTTTACATTTTTTCAACTTTTTTGGAGAGGATTTTGAGACCCACCCACCCTAATGTATATCCTTCACATAAACAGTTCCGCCCATTTGATTTCTTGAGCTTCTAAAAGCCTTTTTATCTGTGAGAAACACAGAGGCTTAGAGCGGGAACCATGGTTTACATCTTTAACTCGACCAGCTTTTTATCAGAGTTTTGTCTTTACTTTCGTCTTATACCCAATTCCTATTTCTTATTTAAACACCGGATTGAAAGTATTTTACATTTTCACAACTTTTTTGGAGAAGATTTTGAGTCTCTTAAAAGGCCTGGTATCAAACTTTCAAAGGCAGATTAAATTCGTATTGCTTGTTTGGCTCTATAATCGTCTTCTTGATTTTTTTTTTAAAACTTCTCCACTGCCAACTTTATCAAACTTTTAAGTTTTGCATTCGCCAAACATTTTTTATCGTTCTTTGAAATATGAGAAAATGTTTGAGAACGAACTTAATTTGTGGAGTTACATAAATTCTTTGACGTTTTGTCAATGGTAATCGTAATCGATTTATATTTTGTAATCGATAAATGGATTAAAATAACCTGAAAATCCACTCGGCAACATAAGTGAAAATAAGCAAATAAGCTTCTTTTTAAAAGGAATATAATGGGAGAGTAGTTTTCAAGATAAAAGGAATTAAAACATTTTTATGTGATTGTAAATCTTTTTTTTTTTCTTGTTAACTACAATCCCATTTGACAGACCCACATTTAGCAAGAGTGTGTTGTAATCAAATTTATCCTACTGACACATATTAGTAGCAGTAATTTTGAAGCACTCCATTTTCATACTCTTTCTCCTTTTTCCATTCCTTTTTTTGTTGCTCCCTCCACATATACATTTACTCACACAGTCACACACACTGGCAGAGATTGTGACAGTGTTTGTTTTTTTTTGGTACAAACTTCATAGCCATACAGACAAAACCCCATCAAACAACCAACATCATCATCACCATTATTACCACCAACACCACCCAACTTACACTCCAATCCACTCCATGCTACTTCGTTATCCTTTAAACGGCGACACATTGGCGACGTCCTAATAAAAACGACCGACGACGGCATGGTGACAAAGGAAATCAAGCCATGCGCAAGTTGAGTAACGGCGGCAGCACGCGCGGTATGCGACGACAACGAAAACGATTGTCAAACAAACACCAGCAAATACCAGGAGTATGTGTGATGTCAGTGACAGAGAGAGAGAGAGAGAGAATGAAGGGAGGCAGAAAAAAAGGCAAAACAGCTTAATTTTGTGAGCGCCAAGTGTGGGAGAGACCTACATGGGCCAAAGGCAAAATGAAATAATTTGGCTTTCTTTCTTTCTTTGCTTCCTTTTTGCATTTTCTTTCGGCGAATTTTAAGGTATAAGTAAACGAGGATAACTTTGCCTGAGGTTGAGTAGTTAAAGCAACAAAACGTAACATTCGAAAAAGTCCTTGTACGCATACACACACATAGTAAGAAAATATGATTTGAATGATACACTACACACTAGGCACACAAGCACGTTATACATTTACAGACAACAGGCAAGGAAGAAAAAAAAAACCAGAGAGGGAAAGAGAGCTGGTAGAGCGAAAGCCAAGAGAGTGATGTACTTAATATAACATTCTTGTTACATACAAAAAAACGAAACCGTTTAAGGGGAATAAAGAACAAATGGAAAAATTCTATCATACAACGAAGGAAAAAATGTGTTACAAAATCACTCTGTATCACTGAAACGATAATTTTCGATAATTTTTTTTTACTGATTTTTGTTGGCCCGTTTAATATTTTTTTTTGTCAAATTTCAAAGCAAGTTTTTTTGTACTCTTTTTTTATTTCTACAGAACTATATAGGAAATTATTTATTGATTTTTAAAAGCCATTGCCTTTAAATAATGTAAGCTAAGGCAAAATGCTGTTACACAATAGGTTAAAGCTTAATTTTGGCTGCCAACAATTTTCTTTTCTTCAGTGGTGCCTCTTTTTTTTTTTCAAATTTCTTAAAAAAAATTTTTTCTTCGCCCATCTTGAAGTTGAAAAATTGGATTTTTTTCTTTTAGCCAAGAATTTTAGTATGTATATAAGTGTTACAAGGATATTTTTTCCTTCTTCTCATTCACTTGTTTCTGCTAAGGGAAAATCTTGAAAACTTTTTTCCATCAATTTCCCTTAAAGTCCTTTGGCGAAAAAAGTCCTTTAATCCATTCATTAGTTGTTCATTCACAAAAAAACCATTGGAAAAAGTTCTTAAAAATTGTTCACTCCATATTTTATTTCACTATATATACTTTATTTGCACTTTTTTTTACTAGGTTTGTTCAAATCTTCCAGTTCTCTTAGAAAAATGATTTTAATCCGTATTCAAAAAATTTCTACCGTATGTCGTCCAGAGTTGAAACGCCAATGATAGTGTCTTTACTGCAACTGAAAGAGAAGTTTTTTTGTTTCGCCTTTCCTCCAACGAATCAATTCAAAATCACACTCACTCACTATACCCGTAATGTAGGGGTGCGTATGTGTGTGTGTGTGAGTGTGTATTTTAGCAACCAACTCAAAGGGGGAGTACATTCGGGGCCTCAGCAAGTCGTCGTTTGTGTTCTAAAAACAAAAGTACGAAACACTCTATACTGGCATAATATTATGATGTACTAGCTGTTGTGCACATTCACACAAACACTTGTATACCAATTGCCTGTAGAACTTTAGAACTTCGTATAGTAATTGGTATTCGATTAGAGCGCGCACACACCATGTACATGGCGGGAGAACAGAGAGGAGACTTTATATTGATGCTCTTGTAAAATCGATGGGGGTTTTGTTTTATTGCTGGGTTAGGGAGAAACAAAGAGCACCAGAGCGAGCTTTATTTCATTGTTACCGTTAAAAATATGGCAAGCTGTTTATTTTCGAATTTAAAAGAATTTGAATAGATAGTTTTTACCAAAAATTTTTAATTTTGTCCAAAAAGTTTAATAATTTTAAAAATATTGACCCAGAGGATTGTTTTGTTTTTGAAATCAAGTTAAACTAAAATAAATTTTAATAAAAGCTAATTTGTTCCGAAATTTAATCAGCCAAATCGGGCAAAAATAGAGGCTTGTAAGAGCTCAAGAAGTCAAATCGGGAGATCGGTTTATATGGAATCTATATCAGGTTATAGACCGATTTGAACCGTACTTGGCACAGTTGTTGCAAATCGTAACAGAACACCAAATCAACAAAATCAGACAAAAATGCGTCTTGTAAAGTCTCAAAAAGTCAAATCGGGAGATAGATTTATATGGGAGCTAGATCAGGTTATAGACCGATTTGAACCGTACTTGACACAGTTGTTGGAAGTAAAAAAAAAAAACACTATGTGAAAAATTTTAGCTAAATTGTTGAGGGTTGTAAGGGCTCAAGAAGTCAAATCGGGAGATTGGATTATATGGGAGCTATATTAGGTTATAGACCAAATCGGGCCGTACTTAACATAATTATTGGAAGCCATAAGGGAACGCTATGTGCAAAATTTCAGCCAAATCAAACTAAATTTGTGGCTTCCTGAGGTTTAAGAAGTCAAATCGGGAGATCGGTTTATATGGGAGCTATGTCAGGTTATAGACCGATTTGGACCGCAATTAAAACGTTTGTTAGGAGTCATAACAAAACACTAAATGCAAAATTTCAGCCAAATCGGATAAAAATTGTGCCTTCCATGGGCTCAAAAAGAAAATCAGAAGATTGGGTTATATGGGAGCTATATCAGGTTATAGATCAATTTGGATCGTATTTGGCACAGTTATTGGAAGTCATAACAGAACATCGCATGCAAAATTTCACCCAAATCGGGCAAAAATTCGGGTTGTAAGGGCTCAAGGGCTCAAGGAGTCAAGGAAGCACAGCTCATGGAAGTCATAACAGAACACTATCTGCTAACTTTTAGCCAAATCGGACAAAAAATGCGGATTCCAGGGGCTCAAGAAGTCAAATCGGGAGATCGGTTTATATGGGAGATTATAGACCAATTTAGACTAAGCACAATTGTTGGAAGTCATAACAGAATACCACTTGCAAAATTTTAGCCAAATCGGACAAAAATTGTGGCTTCCAGGAGCTCGAAGTTTTGCACAGGTCCTTCTTGTTGATGTTGAACGTTGGGAAATGCAAATGGGCTATATCGGTTCAGATTTGGGTATAGCTCTCATATAAAGCAGTCCTGCGATCCATCTTGAGCTCCTAGACAACGCAATTATTATGTGATCAAGCTGAAACTTTGCAAATAGTTCTCTGTTATGACTTTCAAAAGTCTTGCTACGTATAATCCAATCCGGTGTATAACCAGATATATGCTCCATTGAAATCAATCTCCTGATTTGACATCTTGAGCTCTAGAAGCCGCAATTGGGGTGTCTCAGACACCAAGGGATAAATTTTTATGTCATATCTGTACTGTTGGGTGCTGATTTTGGAGGTGGGGTACCCCCCGACACTTATGGCGACATTTTAATGCCAAGTTCGTAATCTACTTCTAAATACCTTTCATTTGATACCCATATTGTCCCAATCGCTAAGCATGTCCGTTTGGGTGGGTTTTAAGATGGGGCGTCCCCCCAGGTTAATCGACCCCAAAATTTTGTATATTTGGGGTACCGACAATTTCATGTTTCGGTGAACCCATCTCCGAGATCATGCGTTTTTGAAATTGGGGGTATGGAGGAGGGTCCGCCCACTTCGGATATTAAAAGCCATCTGTGAAAATTTTATGAAAATCGTTTCAGCCGTTTTTGAGTCTATACGGAGCAGTTAACAAACTAGCAAACACACAAAGCGCAAGAATTTCATTTTTATAAAGGGTGATTTTTTTGAGGTTAGGATTTTCATGCATTAGTATTTGACAGATCACGTGGGATTTCAGACATGGTGTCAAAGAGAAAGATGCTCAGTATGCTTTGACATTTCATCATGAATAGACTTACTAACGAGCAACGCTTGCAAATCATTGAATATTATTACCAAAATCAGTGTTCAGTTCGAAATGTGTTCATTCACCGCAACGTTGCGTCCAACAGCATCTTTGAAAAAATACGGTCCAATGATTCCACCAGCGTACAAACCACACCAAACAGTGCATTTTTCGGGATGCATGGGCAGTTCTTGAACGGCTTCTGGTTGCTCTTCACTCCAAATGCGGCAATTTTGCTTATTTACGTAGCCATTCAACCAGAAATGAGCCTCATCGCTGAACAAAATTTGTCAAAATTTGAACACATTTCGAACCGAACACTGATTTTGGTAATAAAATTCAATGATTTGCAAGCGTTGCTCGTTAGTAAGTCTATTCATGATGAAATGTCAAAGCATACTGAGCATCTTTCTCTTTGACACCATGTCTGAAATCCCACGTGATCTGTCAAATACTAATGCATGAAAATCCTAACCTCAAAAAAATCACCCTTATAATAGATAAATATTTTATATAAATATTATTATACCCACCACCATACGATGGGGGTATACTAATCTAGTCATTCCGTTTGTAACACTTCGAAATAATGATCTAGGACCCCATAAAGTAAACATATTCTTGATCGTCTCGACATTCCGAATCGAACTAGTCAGGTCCGTCCGTCCGTCTGTCCGTCTGTCGAAATCGCGATAGTGGTCAAACGCGTAAAACTAGCCGCTAGAAAATTTGCACGGGTACTTTATATTGATGTAGGTCGTTGGGGATTGCAAATGGTTTATATTGGTTCAGATTTGGATATAGCTCCCATATAAACCGATCTCCCGATTTGTCTTCTTGAGCCCCTGGAAGCCTCAATTTTCATTGGATTTGGCTGTAATTCTGCACATAGTGTTTTATTGTGACTTTCAACAACTCTGCTAAGTACGGTCCAAATCGGTCAATAACCTGATATAGCTCCCATATTAACTGATCTCCCGATTTGACTTCTTGAGCCCCTAGAAGCCTCAATTTTCATTCGATTTGGCTTAAATTTTGCACACAGTGTTCTATTAAGACTTCCAATAACTGCGCCAAGTGCGCACCAATTCGGTCTATAACCAGACATAGCTCACATATAAACCGATCTCCCGATTTGACTTCTTGATCTCCTGGAACCCTCAATTTTTGTCCGATATGGCTGAAATTTTGCACATATCGTTCTTTTATGACTTTCAACAACTGTGCCAAGTACGGTATAAATCTGTAAATAAGCTGATATAGCTCACATGTAAACCGATCTCCCTATTTAACTTCTTGAGTCCTTACAAGCCGCATTTTTGTCCGATTTGGCTGAAATTTTCCATGCGGTGTTCTATTACAACTTTCAACAACTCTGCCTAATACGGTCCAAATCAGTCTTTAACCTATTATAGGTGCCATAAAAACTGATCTCCCGATTTAACATCTTTAGCCCCTGAAAGCCGCAATTTTCGCCCGATTTCGTTAAAATGTTGTACATTCGTTCTGTTATAACTTCCAACAACTGTCCCAAGTACGGTCCAAAAAACCATAAAATTATGCCCTTTAACTAAACTTATTTTGTATAAAATTTTAGCAGAATTCATGGTGGTGGGTTCCAAAGATTCGGCCCGGCCAAACTTGGCGCGCTTTTACTTGTTTTATTTCATCTTGTTTTTTTTATTTTGTTTTTTTTATGTTTTCAATTTTATTTTAATTTAATTTTACTATTATTTATTGTACGTTATTTTTTTATTTATTTAATTTTTTTTATTTAAATTTTTATTATTAAAAAAACGTCTAAGAATTCACACCACTTTTTAACTCTCCCAAAAGCTTAAAGTCTCTCTCTCTCTCTCTCTCTCTCTGTATTTCATTTATTCAACTACTAAAGGAATGCCAAAAAATTGAGCACTACAAAAAAAAAAGGTTAGTTCTAAAAAGTTCCACCCTTAAGGTATACGGAAACTATAAAAAGTACAAATTCGCCCTTTGGATTAAGTAAGAACGAACATACAAGTATTTGTGTGTGTACACACACACACACACACACTCTGGGTATGTGTATATGTATGGGCATTATTTTACGCACATACTTGAAGAGTCTTGTATTGTTGTTATTGTTTTTATTATTCTGTCCTTTTTGCGTTCCTCTTCTTTGGCTCGAACAGGTTCAAAGGCGCAAGTCTTCAATATACGGAAAAAGATACACAGAGGTGATGACAATGAAAGGAAATCAAGTAAAAAAATATGAAACAAAGAGGATGACAAGAGAAAGCTTGCTAAGACTGTGTGAGTTAGGGGAGTGTATATGTAGATAACTTTGTGTTTTATTTAAAAATATATTGATTAAAAGTTATTTAACTAAAAAGAAAGAGAGAAAGAGAGAGAGAGAGAGGAATGCACACACATATCTGTATACATATGAGTAGCACGTTACCAAGGATGGTAGGCTGGTGATGGAATATAAAGCTATTGGACACTATGATGAATTCTTTTGCCTAATTTTATATAATTAAGCTAATTATATATAATTAAACTAATTTATTTTATATTGCAAGCGAATTTCAGTAACCTTAATAATTTTTGCGGAAATCCTATACACCAGAGCATTGGAGAGCAATTTTTTGGACAACATTAAAGAGAGAAAGCAGGAGCGAACTTTGACCAACTTTTTACCACGTGATTGTGTTAAGTAATCTCCAGAGGTGTTAAAACTCTTATAACAATGTTAACAAAACGTTTGCAATATTCTCTTTCTGTTCTGCACTCTCATTGTGGTACTCTCACTTGCGTTCTCTACTCCTTGACATCTCGTTGTTGTTGTTGTTTTCTTTAGTTCGTTCAATATGATGGACTTTACATTTCTGTGCTAATTTTCACATGCTTCTTCTAGTTGATTTTATTACCCCTTCAAGTCTTACGTCATTTCTCAGCTGTTACCTAAGAATCAAATCGTCTTGTGTTATACAACACCCCCCATGCGAAAAGTGGCAAATAATAAAACTGGCAGACAAATATGGGTACTTACAACACACACACACACATACACACCCATAAGCAGACTCAACCCTACACACACCCATCGCTATTCACAACTATTCACTTTGCCTCTTAACAGGGAACTCTGGAGGGGATATACAGTGGAACAATAAAGGCAAATATTTTATGCAGAAATTGTGATTCCGTTGCAAGTTTCGAAATATACTGACTTCTATACCCCGACAAATTTTTGTTGGCAACCAAGAACAGGAATCTTATATCCAAATTTGTATATCTGGTATCTGGGAGAAAAAAGTATCTCAGTAACAAAATAAAAGAACTGATAGTGAGCTCGTATTTCTAATCCGGGGTTTAGAGATTCGCTCAGGGGCTTTGCCCAGTCGTCACAAAGTCCCATTAAGACCCCCACTTCAACCAAACCATTTGGGGACTGAAGGTCAAAATATCATTGAAAGTTGGGAAATTGACCTTGGGACAAGACAACAGTGAACCGTAGTTAAAGACGCAAAATAGCCTTACAAAGAGGAGCGTCTTTAAAATTTTACATTTTTTAGGTTAAGAGGTTAAGTTTAATAAGTAAAAGTGTGCAGGGCCGAATCTTTTATACCCTCCACCATGGATCGCTTTTGTCGAGTTCTTTTCCCGGCATCTCTTCTTAGGCAAAAAAAAGAATAAAAGAAAAGATTTGCTCTGCTATTAGAGCGATATCAAGATATGGTCCGGTTCGGACCACAATTAAATTATATGTTGGAGACCTGTGTATAATGTCAGCCAATTCGAATAAGAATTGCGCCCTTTGGGGCTCAAGAAGTAAAATAGAGAGATCGATTTATATGGGAGCTGTATCAGGCTATAGACCGATTCAAACCATAATAAACACATATATTGATAGTCATACAAAATTTCAGTCAAATCAGATAAAAATTGCGCCCTCTAGAGCCTCAAGAAGTCAAGATCCTAGATCGGTTTATATGGCGGCTATATCATGTTTTGAACTGATTTGAACCATATTTGGCACAGTTATTGGAAATCATAACAAAACACGTCATTGAATATATCAGCCAAATCGGATAAGAATTGCATCCTCTAAAAGCTGTAGAAGTCAAGACCCATGAAGGGTTTATATGGCAGCTATATCAGGTTATGCACCGATTTGAACCATTCTTGGTACAGTTGTTGGAAGTGATACCAAAACATTAAGTGCAAAATTACACCCAAATCGGATAAGAATTGCGCCCTCTAAAAACCGAAGATGTCAAGACCCATGATGGGTTTACATGGCAGCTATATAAGGTTATGTACTGATTTGCGCCATACTAGGCACAGTTCTTGGAAGACATAACAAAACACCTCGTGCTAAATTTCAGCCGAATCTGATGAGAGTTGCGCCCTCTAGCAGATCAAGAAGTCAAGATCCAAGATCAGTTTATATGGCAGCTATACCAGGTTATGAACCGATTAGAACCATACATACCATAGTTGTTAGAAGTCATAACAAAACACCTCATGCTAAATTTCAGCCAAATCGGATAGGAATTGCGCCCTCTAGAGGCTGAAGAAATCAAGACCCTAGATCGGTTTATATGGCAGCTATATCAGGTTATGAACCGATTTTGACAGTTGTTGGATGTGATACCAAAACACCACGTGCAAAATTTCAGTCAAATCGGACCAGAATTGCGTTCTCTAAAGGCTCAAGAAGCCAAGACCCTAGATCAGTTTATATGGCAGCTATATCAAAACATGGACTAATTTGGCCCAATTACAATCCAAACCGACCGACACAAATAAAAAGTATTTGTGCAAAATTTCAAGCGCCTAGCTTTACTCCTTCGAAAGTTAGCGTGCTTTCGACAGACAGACGGACGGACAAACGGACATGGCTAGTTCGACTTAAAATGTCATGACGATCAAGAATATATATTCTTTATGGGGTCTTAGACGCATATTTCGAAGTGTTACAAACACAATGACGAAGATAGTATACCCCCATCCCATGGTGGAGGGTATAAAAATTGGACGGGGGAAGGACCCATGTGGCCTATATTACCTATGTTATGAGGGTTAAAAATTCTTAAAACCCTTCCTGGGTCCAATTTTCGGACATATTTGTAATCTACTCGCTAATATCTTTGATTTGATACCCATATTGCCTAGGGTTAAAGGGGTCCAAAATTCCGAAGACCCCGTAATTCCTTTCCGGGTTCAATTTATAGACAGGCTTTTGCATGTTCATAATCTACTAATAATATCTAATGCCTTTCATTTGGTACTGATATTACCACTTCACCCGAAAAAAACGGTCGCCCACTTGTTGCTACGCAATGTACCCTCCACGCTCGTTTTGAAATTCCTCCTCACAGACTCGTTCCTGGCCGTAATTCGTTTCTGTCGTGGGTTAACCTATTTCAGCAGTGTGGAACTGCCGCTTAACCCATAAAGGGACTTAAAAGGACCATCAAACAACAAATTTTACCCATGAACATTCCACTAAGGAACAGGTGCAAACTTCTCAGATATCAATGAATGCAGTCCGATTCAAGGTTTAAGCTCAATGATAAAGGGGCCTCCTTTATATAACCGAGTCCGAAAGGCGTGCCGCAACGCGACACCTCTTTGGAGAGAAGTTTTACATAGTACCTCACAAATGTTGCCAGCATTAGGAGGGGAAAACCACCGCTGAAAATGTTTCTGATGGTCTCCCCAAGATTCGAACCCAAGCGTTCAGCGTCATAGGCGGACATGCTAACCTCTGCGTACGGTGGCCTCCTCATATGAAGTTCAACAAAGATCAAGAGCAGAAAAACTCTATGGATAGAGATGGGTTCCAACCGGGAAATACCCAATGCTTGGGTATTTATTGGGTAAATGCCCAATATATAAACCTGACCTTCTGATCTTATATAATCGGAATTTAGTTGTATATAGCCGCTATATAGACCGATCGCCAGACTTAAATTCTTGAGGCAATAAATTGGTAATTTTTCATCCGATTTCAATGAAATTTGGTACAGTGAGTTCTGGTAGACCCCTGACTATTTTTGTGAAGTGTGGTCCAGATTGGACCATATTTGGTCATAACTGCCCTATAGACCGACAGCACGATATAAGGTATTAAGATCATACAAGATATATTTATTATCCGATTTCAATGAAAATAGGCACAGTTAGTTCCGGCAGAGTATTGAGCACATAAAAGGAGCTATTTTCATCCAATTTCGATGAAATTAGGCACAGTGAGTTTTGGTCGATTTTACCCCTTCTTGTTAAATATGGTTCGACCATATTTGGATTAACTGTCATATAGACCGATCTTCCTATATAGAGTATTGAGCCTATAAAAGGAGCATTTTTTATCCGATTTCGATGAAATTTGACACAGTGAGTTTTGGTAGACCCCTACACGTATTTGTTTAATGTGATCCAGATCGGACCATATTTGGATATAGCTGTCATATGGACCGAATTTCCGATATGGAGTATTGAGTTCATAAGGGGAGCATTTTTCCTCCGATTTCGATGAAATTTGGCACAGTTCTGGTAGACCCCAACACCTATTTGTTGAATGTGGTCCACATCGGATCATATTGGGATATAGTTGCCATATAGACCTATCTTACGATATGGAGTATAGAGCCTATAAAAGGAGCATTTTTTATCCGATTTCGATGAAATTTGGCACATTGAGTTCTGGTAGACCCCTACACCTATTTGTTGAATGTGCTCCAGATCGGATCAAATTGGGATATAGCTGCTATATAGACCTATCTTCCGATATGGAGTAATGAGCTCATAAGAGGAGGCATTTTTCATCTGATTTCGATGAAACTTGGCGCAGTGAGTTTTGGTAGATCCTCACCTCTTCTTGTTAAATGTGGTTCAGATCGGATCATATTTGGATATAGCTGATAAATAGACCGATTTCCCATTGAGCCCATAAAAGTTGTACTTTTCATCCGTTTTTGATCAAATTAAAAACAGTGCGTTTTGGTACACTTATATCGCATCTATAGGTCATTGTGCCAAATCTGGACCATATTTGGCAGGAATGGGTAGGCCTCTGCCAGAACTAACTGTGCTCACTTTCATCGAAATCGGGAAATAAATGGATTATATATGGTCTTAATACCTAATATCGGGAGTTCGGGCGGTCGGTCTATAGGCAGCTATAACCAAATATGGTCCGATTTGGACCACACTTCACAAAAATGGGAAGGGGCTATCCGATTTTATCGAAATCGAATGAAAAATTATCAATATATTGCCTCAAGAATTTAAGTCTGGGGATCGTTCTATTTAGCGGCTATATATAACTAAATTCCGATTTTATGAGATCAGGTTTATATACAAAGAATGCGAAATCATCAAAAATATTTTGGAAAATCTTTTTAATCCCAAGATATCTGCATAATTATAAATACCTAGCTTTTGGCTATTTATGGGTAAATACCCGGGTATTTACCCAATTTACCGGGTGCATACCCTTTGGATATTCACCCATCGCCCATCTCTATCTATGGAAGACTTCAGGTGATTTATTTTCCATTCCACTAAGGAACAGGGGCAAACTTCTCACATATCAATGAGTCTCTCTAGGATTTGAACCCAGGCATTCAGCTTCATAGGCGGACATGGTGACCTCTGCGCTACGGTGGCCTCCACCAGCAACATACGTTGTCAAACCCCCAATTCAGGGGCTCGTCTCTGAAATTCTTTAGCATGAGCCATACTTTTGTTCACAGGACCCAACGGATTTCCATATTTTCTTCTCGCTGTCTTGCCTAATAAGTGACTACTTAAATGGCAATCAAATTGGCTCAACAAATGCTTCGCTTTCAGGTTGGCCGATTTTTGGAAAAGAGGCAGCGAATTCAGTATATCGAGTAGTTAGAAATATAATAGACCTAGGGTAAAGAGTATAGTAAAAATTGCTTTACTCCTTCAACATTTACACAAAATTCTTCATTTTCTTAGATTTTAAAATATAAGACCATTTCTCTTAACCCCTTACGAGTACATTTCAATGTCGACTAAACTTAAATGAAATTAAAAAAAATCCTTAGAAATTTTTAACCAAAGAAATCTGCAATTAATTTCAGTCTTTTGCCAAACAATGACCGTTTGTTATTGCAATGAATGAAGGATACACTTATACAAAAATAAACTTGCACAGACTCAAACGCAAGCACACATAGCTGTGTAAACGTGCATAAGGATATAATTATTAACACAAATATTATATATACATACACACATAACATAGATACATTTATTCATCTCAAGTTAAGTAATCCCTTTAGGCTGAAGGACGTTTCACATGACACAATATTGTTATAATGAACAAATGAAATGTCTTCTACACGCCGTTTCAGGCGCGCGCGAACAGCCAAACGAGCCAGCCAGCCAGCCAGCCAAGCCTGCTGCCCATTATTGTTCTGCCAAAAAAACAGCAATGGCCAGAGCACAGCACAGCACTCAGGGCACCACTCACTAACTTACTCACCCATAAGCGAAGTGAGTGAGCCAACGAGTGAGTGTACGAGGCGTGCTCGTATTGTTGTATAACACTAACCAAGGCGGCGAACCTTATGTTTTATACTATTCGCCTATTGCTTAACTAAAGGCAACAACATCAACAAAACGAAAAGGAAATCAAGGAGAGCAAGAGCCAGAGTTTGTCGTCAATTTCATATGCTGTGTTAAACGTATTTTTGGGGGGGGGGAAGGAAGTGGTGTTAGAAGTGTTGATAATGATGTGGATTGCCATCACTCGACGATAAATTGTTACAGCTATCAAATTCACCAGTAAGGAAGGGCTAAAGTTGGAAGGAGATGACTAAAAAAGATACTGTGGCAGTCATCGAGGAAAGCGTTTTGCAAAATTTTGCAATATTGATTCATAATTGCGCTTGCTGTGACTCTAGAAGTTAAAATCGGGCGATATACATATATGACAGCTATATCCAAATCTGAACCGATTTCTATAAAATTCATCTATAATGTTGAGAAGCAAAAGAAAATCCTTCCTGCCATATTTCGAGAAAATCGGTTAACAAATAACCAATTGATTGCAATATTACTGCATCTCGGACGAGAATATATATATGAGAGCTATGTCTAGATCTGAACCGATTTCGAGTAAACTTTATAGACATTGGGAAAGTCGTCGAGGAAAGCATTGTACAAAATTTGGAGAAGATTGGTCAATAAATGCTCTTGCAGTGGCTCAAGGAGTGAAAATCGGGTGATACACATATATGGGAGCTACATCCAAATCTGAACCGATTTTGACGAAATCTTGCAGATGTGTTAAGTTCAGTAACAAAACAGTCGGTGCCAAATTTTGTGCAGATCGGTTGAAAATTTTAGTTACTACGGCCATTTAAGTGCAAATCGGGCGGGACATATATATGGGAGCTATATCTTAATCTTAACGGCTTTTGATGATTTCTTTCAAATATGTTCAGATCAGTAACAAAACAGTCCATGATCAGATCGGTTGAAAATTGTAGTTAACACGGCCATTTAAGTGCAAATCGGGCGATACATATATATGGGAGCTATATCCAAATCCGAACCGATTTTGACGAAATCTTGCAGATGTGTTAAGATCAGTAACAACCAATGCAAATTTTGGTCAGGTCGGTTGAAAATTTTAGTTACTACGGCTATTTAAGTGCAAATCAGGTGATACATATATATGGGAACTATACCTAAATCTGAACCGATTTTGATGGAATCTTACAGATATGTTAAGATTAGCAACAAAATAATCCATGCCAAATTTTGTGTAGATCGGTTGAAAAGTGCAAATCGGGCGATCGATTTTTACCTTGGGCCAGAAAAGTGCCATGTGCAAAATTTGATGACCATTGGACAACAAATACGACCTCGACCTGTACGTTAAGTACAAAAATACATGAACTTACAGACGGACATGGCTAAATCGGATGAGAAAGTGATTCTGAGTTGATTGGTATACTTATCGATGGGTCTAGCTATTCTCTTGTGTAGGGTATACAAATGTTAATACACGGTACATATGAGCAGCAATATAATCCTGTCCATATGTTTGTCTGTCCGTTAATGTCTATGTTTTCTGTGAACGAACCGACACATATCGCATGTGTCCAAGGGCAACAAAATAATACTCTTGACATTTTTTTAACTTCACACTCTGAAAAGTATGAAGTTAATACTCTTGCACATCTTGGTAACTCCGATCACTGCAGTGTTTCAGCATCTTTATCGTATTCTGCTTCCTCCCCAGTCTCGAAGCGGTCAATATTTTTATACGAAAATGCACGTTGGGCTGGCTGGCTCAATGGATTTTTCCAGCATTTTGATTGGAATCTATGTTTTCTAAATGGCGAGGTAAATGCTACTGCTGAAATGATTGAGAAGATAATTTCAAATGGAATGAGGATATTTATTCCAGTTCAGACTATAACGGCTAAATCAGACGACAAAAGTTGGTTTAACCAGACATGCTGTCTGGGCGAAAGAGTTGTCTGTCAGATCGAAAGAGTTGGCATTCAGGAACTGGCGCTTGGATAAAAAAGGCAATACTAAACTGCTGCGCAGGCAGGCAAGATCTTCGTGTGCCAATGTGCTTAGGCGCGAAAAATTTCTTTACGAACAGCGCCTGCATACTAAGTTTCTTGCTTCTACACGAGGAAGTAAGAGCTTTTGGTCGTTCATGAAAAGTGTAAAGGGTAGTTCATCATCTATTTCAACTATTGTTAAGGATGATCAAACGTTCACTGACCCGGTTGATAAGGCTAACCTGTTGGCTGATATATTTGTAGGGAACTCTTCCCTGCCGGATAGCAATCAACCACTCACTTCAATCGAAGATGTATCTAGCGTCATGCCCCAGATATTTCTTCGAACTCGTGGAGTTAAATGGTTTCTTAAGAATTTAGACGTAAGTAAGTGCCCGGGCCCGGATGGCATATCAATACTTATCTTGCCCAGGTGTTCTTCGACGCTTGCTCGTCCATTGCGCAACCTTTTCAACCTTGCCTACCATGCGGCAGTCTTCCCGTTGGAAGGTTCCTAACGTTCTGCCAATACCCAAGAAGCGTAAGGCAAACAACCCTGCGAATTATTGGCCAATTGCGATATGGTCCGCTCTCTCCATGGTTATGGTGAGCATGGTTAATCACCATCTTGTGAGGTATTTAGAGTCTAATGGCCTTCTTAACTACCAACAGTATGGGTTCCGGAGAAATCGCTCTACGCGCGACCTCATGGCATTTTTGTCGGAACGTTGGAGTCGCTCCGCCAGTTTGGTGAGAATAAGGTTGTGGCTCTGGATATCTCTAAAGCATTTGATAGGGTCTGGCACGGTGCACTACTATCAAAGCTAGTCGCATTTGGTGTCGGTAATGGCTTCGTTCGATTTATTTCGAGCTTTCTCAGAGATAGCACTATTCCAGTCGTTATAGATAGATTCTCATCCAATGAGCATAATTTGACCGCAGGTGTAACCCCGGGGTCTGTTCTTTCTCCTTCTCATTTTCTTATTTTCATCAACGATCTGTTGGGTCAGACATCGAATCCGATCTACTCATTTGCGGATGACAGTAGTCTCTGTCATTCGTACTCATTCGACCATAGGCCATGTCTTCGAAAGAGAGGGTTATGAATGATGCACTCTGCCAGGATTTGCTGGCCATTTCTGAGTGGGATCGAATGAATCGAGTAGATTTTAATGCACGAATCACACAAACGATTCGCTGGCCCATTACGATCATCTTTGTCTATTAACGGTATAGATGTTGAACCATCAAAAGCTCTTGATGTTCTGGGCATAAAAATACAAATGATGTCCGTTGGGCTAAACATGTATTTGAAGTGTCGAAAGAAGCATTCAAGAGTTTTGGCTTCCGTACAACCTGATATAGCTTCTATATAAACCCATCTCCCGATTCGTCTTCCTGACTCCCTACAAGCCGCAATTATGTCCGATTTCGCTAAAATTTTAAACAGGAAGTTGCACTAGGGGCTCCGATATTCACACCGAATATGGCCCGTATAGGATCATATTTGCATATAGCTGCCATATAGACCGATATGCCAGTTTACGGTCTTAAGCCTGTACCAGGCGCATTTATTATCCGGTTTCGATGAAAATAGAAACGACATCAGACTCAAATATGATTCAGATCGGACTATATTTACATGTAGCTGTCATATAGACCGATAGGCCGACTTAGGGTCTTAAGCCCAAAAAAGCCGCAATTATTATCCGATTTCGATAAAATTTGAAGTAGTGAGTTGTTTTAAGCCTCTCGACTTCCGACTCAAATATGGATCATATCGGACTACATTTACATATAGCTGTCATATAGACCGATCTGCCGATTTAGGGTCTTGAGCCTATAAAAGCTGCAATTATTATAAGATTTCGCTGAAATTTTAAAGAGTGAGTTGGTTAAAGCCTCCCGATATGCTACTCGAATATAGTTCAGGTCGTTCTATATTCAGATATAGCTGCCTCATAGAGTGGTTTGGCGATTAAGGGTCTTGACCCCATAAAATCTGCATTTATTATCCGATTTTGCTGAAACGTGAAACAGTGAGATGTTTTAAGCCTTCAGTCATCACACCTAAATATGGTCCAGATCAGCCAATAATTAGATATAACTGTCATTAAGACCGTTCTGCCGATGCATAAGCCCATAAAAGGCGCAATTATTATCCGATTTAATAAAATATAAAATAGTGATTAGTGCCTACCGACATCCGACTCAAATATCGTCTCAAATATCGTATTCTACTCTCAAATACCTTTAGTTTGAGTCTCATATTGTCCCCGTTCGGTGGTTCATAATAATAGACCCTAAACTTTTATATAAGTTTCGTATTTTGCTCTTAAATACCTGTCGTTTGAATCCCATTTTGTCCCGATCGGCCTACATGTCCGTTTGGGGGTGATTTTTGGAATGGTGCGGATCACCTTACTTAACCCCAAATTTGTACACAAGTTTCGTATTCTACTTCCAATTACCTTTCATTTGATATCCATATTGCCCCAATCGGGAAACATGTAATTTTTGGCAGGTTTTCGGGGATGGGTCTAGCCCTCCGACATGTGAGGGCAATTTATTAAATCAAATTCGTATTCTACTATTAAATAACTTTCATTTGATACCCATATAGTCCCAATCGGTAAACATGTCCGTTTTGGTGGATTTTGGGTTAGGGCGTCCTCCACGGTTATTTGACCCCAAAGTATTATATCAATTTTGTATTTTAGGGTTACCATAAGGTGGCATACAAAATTTCACCCATCTCCGAGATCTGGCATTTTTGAAAATTGTGGTTAGGGGGATGGTCCGCCGTCTCGCGGACTTTACAAAATGAAGTACCCCATTTTCATCCGGGGGCTAAACTCAACCATTTTATTTTACCTTATTTTATTTTATTTTTATTTTTATTTTTATTTTATTTTATTCTATTTTATTTTATTTTTATTTTATTTTATTTTATTTTATTTTATTTTATTTTATTTTATTTTATTTTATTTTATTTTATTTTATTTTATTTTATTTTATTTTATTTTATTTTATTTTATTTTATTTTATTTTATTTTATTTTATTTTATTTTATTTTATTTTATTTTATTTTATTTTATTTTATTTTATTTTATTTTATTTTATTTTATTTTATTTTATTTTATTTTATTTTATTTTATTTTATTTTTGCTTTCTATTTATTTTTTTATTAAATTTTCCTGTATTCAGCAAAAATCACATTGGCAACCCTGTTGATAATTGTCTTTTATTGTTTTATTATTTCGTTTCGTTGTGCATATATGCGTGTGTTTGTTCGTGTGTGCTCGTCGTTTTGTTTCTCAGCATTGGTATAGTAATTGTACTTCAGGTTATGCTCTCCACAACTACTTGGTATATATATATGTGTGTGTGTCTGTCCGTTATACTTATTTCATACAACAAATTGGGATGATTTCTCGGCATCCTTATTTGCTTTTCTGCTTGGTTTCCCTGCCCATTTCGAAGCACTTAACATTTGCATTTGATTTGTTCCCCATGGATGATGGGTTTGTCTTAGAATACATTTCCTGCTTGTCGACCTTTGCACATTCACTCTCTTGGGCCCTTCGCCTAACCTTGTTCATAATCACTTACCCAAGTTGAACTGTAACCATGTTATGACATTAAGGTAGCAAACAGCCCATACAAATCTCGGCGAGAAATCTCGTTAATTCATAATTAGTTCATTTGTGTTGCCATCCATGTATTCCCCATAGACCCAGAAAAATATCACAAAAGTCACAGTTGGTAGCCGGTATGTTGTGGCACATACTGTGAGTGACCAGAATGACCACAAGTGGATCTGTGGTCAAATAAAAAAATCTGAAATCTGTTACCCGGGGGACTATGAGTAAATTCTGGCATAATCATAACACAATGCTTAAACTAAGGGAATATGTGGGAGTGTTTAAAGTTAACTCAATGAAATTTAATAATATGAAAATAAAATTATACAAAAGAAAATAAAATAAAAAAAAATAAGATAAAATATGATAAGATCAATTTTTAAAAATGATTATTAAATTGAGACCTGTTTCAGAATAAAAGAGTGCACTACACCATGCTCAATAGTCGTTGGGATACATGGGATACATGGCGTATCAAAAATCGTGATCCACCATGCCAGTCACAGTGATTTTGACAACATCACACTCTTGCTGAACTTTTATAAAGTATTTCCTATGCTATTATTTAACATAAAGAAAGAAAATTAAATAAAATAAAAAAATAAAATAAAACAAAATAAATAAAATACTCGTTAAATAACGTAATACAAAATAGTCGTATATATAGGAAACATACGCTATATACTTTTTTGATATCAGAAGGGGACGGACCCTCCCCCTTTCTCCAAAAGTACTGCCCAAAAATTAAGTGTACCGATCGAGATAATATGGAATTTAAATGAAAGATTTTCGGGAGTAGAGTAAGAATTTCATCTGAAAAATTGGGTCCAAGTGACTGGGAGGCCGCCCCAAAATCCAAAACCCACTAAAATAAGTTTATTGGACGATCGTGACAATATGGGACTCAAATAAACGGTATTCGAAAGTAGATTACGAATATGGCCAGGAAGGAGGAATAGGCTTTATAATTTTTTGATATCGGAAGGGGGCGGACTATCCCCCGTTACCACCACGTTACACCACCCAAAATCAAAAGTGGATCGATCGGGACAATATGGGTATCAAATGAATGGTATTGAAGAGAAGAATACGAATGTGGTAATAAAAATAGGATTCAAGTACCCAGGAAGTCACCCTTAACCCAAAAGTACTCCAAACAGACAAATTGAACGTTCATTTTAATATGGAGCTCAAATGTAAGGTATTCGGGAGTAGACTACGTATCTGGCATAAAAAAATCAGGTAGAAGTATGGGGGGTCATCCCACGCCTCAAAAATGGGCATATAAGCTAATCGCGACTATATGGGACTCGGTTTGTTTGTTTGTTCCGTTTAGACTCAAAAATGGCAAAACCGATTTTTTCGAAATTTTCGCAGATCATAGAAACTTAGGTTATATAATTTTTCGATTTTGGGAGGAGGGCGCACCCTCTCCTTTACCCCAAAAACACCACCCAAAATTAAAAGTGATTGTTTGGAACAATGTGGGTATTGTACTAAAATTTGAGTCTAAGTACCCATTGGGCAGCCCTAACCCCAAAACTTCCCCAAACGAACATATTCGAAAGCACATATATATGTCAATATGGGACTCAAATTAAAGGTATTCGGGAGTAGATAGGAATATGGCAGAAAATGAAATCCATGTAATGGGTAGTTTTCCCTTCCCCAAAAACCCCCATGGACCATGGCTACATGGGACTCAAATGAAAGCAAATTGGTAGTAGATTAGCAAAATGACATTAAGTTCAAATGACATTAAGATCTCTAAGTGGCACTTAATCTTCTTAAATCACCCAAACTGGTTATTTGACCAATCATGAAAATATGGGACTCAAATGACAGGTATTTGAGAGTAGAAAATGAATCCAGTTTTTGAGCCAAGTGTTTGTGGGTAAGCCCTAAGCACTCCCTTAACTGAACTTAATTCCCGAACATATCAATATGGGGCTGAAATAAAAGTTTTTTATGTGTAAAAAATGAATTTGATATCTATTTTTAGGGAAAAGTCGCGGAGTGCCAGCCTCAGCCCAAGCCCCAAAACTCACTCCAACCTTTACATATTTATCGACGATGGCAATTTTGGGCATAAATGAATGGTATTTGGGAGTAGAGCACGAATTTGACAAATTTGTTAATTCTTAGGTTCCATCCCACCCCCAGAAAGCACTCCCCGTCAAATGAATATATAGACCAATCACAACAATACTGAGCTCAAATGAAACAGGACTTATACTATAGTAATATGGATCTCATATTAAAAGTAGTTGAAAGAATAGCACGAAGATTATATTTACTTAAAGACCAAGTGTCTGGGTAGTCACCTCACTCCCAAAATGTACCCCAAGCCGGACATATTTATCCACTACAATATAGGTGTCTAAAGAAAGGTATAAAGAAATAGAGCAAAAATTTGTCCATGAACATTTCATTAAAGAACAGGGGCAAAAATTCTTACACATAAGTGCTCATAATAAAGAATCTCCTTTAAATAGCCGAATCCCAACGGCATCTCGCAGTGCGACACCTATATGGGGAGAAGTTTTTACATGACATCTATGCATGACATAGTACCACAGATATCACCAACATAAGGAGGGCATAATCAACATTTACAATTTTCCAATGTTCTCACAAGGATTTAAACCTACGTCTACTTGTTTACCTCCGCGCTTCAATGACACGAATTCAATATTCACATTCGGGGCGAAATGTCGCCGAGCTGCGTAGCGGGAGTAGAAGTCAAGATCCAAGATCGGTTTATATGATAGCTTTACCAGATTATGAACCGATTTGAACCATACTGAGCACAGTTGTTGGAAGTGACACCAAAACAATTCGTGCGAAATTTCAGTCAAATCGGAGATGAGAATTGCGCCCTCTAGAAGTCCAACAAGTCTAATCGCGAGATCGGTTAATATGGCGGCTATATCAGGATATAGACTGAATTAGACCATACTTAATACAGTTGTTCGAAGTCAAAATTAAACATGACATGCAAAATGTCAGCCAAATCGGAGATGAGAATTGCGCCCTCTAGAGGCTCAAGAAGTCAAGACCCAGGATCGGTTTATATGGCAGCTATATCAAAACATGGACTGATTTGACCCATTTACAATCCCAACCGACCTACACTAATAAGAAGTATTTGTGCAATATTTCAAGCGGCTAGCTTTACTCCTTCAAAAGTTATTGTTCTATCGACGGACGGACAGACGGATGGACGGACAGGCGGACGGACATGACTAGATCGACCTAAAATGACATGACGGTCAAGAATATATATACTTTATGGGGTCTCAGACGCATATTTCGAGGTGTTACAAACAGAATGACGAAATTAGTTCCGATTTGGATCAAACTCGACACGGACATTAGGTGATCCAATACAATTTACTGTTCAAGACGGCAAAGGATAATATTGGTCGATATGGCAGAAACATTGCTATTGTATATATAAATTTAGTCCGATTTCCACCATATTATTGACCATAAATTGAGTCTAATTCAACTCATTATACCACATTTCAGCAAAATCTGAGCCGGTTTATGGACCCTATATCCATAGCTAAAGGGTGATTTTTTTGAGGTTAGGATTTTCATGCATTAGTATTTGACAGATCACGTGGGATTTCAGACATGGTGTCAAAGAGAAAGATGCTCAGTATGCTTTGACATTTCATCATGAATAGACTTACTAACGAGCAACGCTTGCAAATCATTTTCAGTGAATGGGCCCTAGAAAAGTTGGCAGAAAATCCGCTTTTTTATCGACAAATTTTGTTCAGCGATGAGGCTCATTTCTGGTTGAATGGCTACGTAAATAAGCAAAATTGCCGCATTTGGAGTGAAGAGCAACCAGAAGCCGTTCAAGAACTGCCCATGCATCCCGAAAAATTCACTGTTTGGTGTGGTTTGTACGCTGGTGGAATCATTGGACCGTATTTTTTCAAAGATGCTGTTGGACGCAACGTTACGGTGAATGAACACATTTCGAACCGAACACTGATTTTGGTAATAAAATTCAATGATTTGCAAGCGTTGCTCGTTAGTAAGTCTATTCATGATGAAATGTCAAAGCATACTGAGCATCTTTCTCTTTGACACCATGTCTGAAATCCCACGTGATCTGTCAAATACTAATGCATGAAAATCCTAACCTCAAAAAAATCACCCTTTATATCCATATATAGACCAGTCTGAACCAAATAAGGCATGGATGTTGAAAAACCTAATAGAGCGCACTGTACCAAATTTCAGCTAAATTTGATAATAAATACACGTTGTATGGGTAGATGGGAGATAGGTTTATATGACAGCTATATCCAAAATTAAGATACCCAAAATATACCCTTTTTGGGTATTTATAAATTTTCAAATATTTTGGTAATTGAAATCAATTTTCAAACAATTTTCGATGATTTCGTCTGTATACCGAGGTTCGAAGGTATACCGAGGGTCGATGAGAATCATGTCGACTAGGGTGCTGTGGACAATCTCAAATGACATTCGTTTATGAAACCAAGGATGCAGAAATGGACTGAAGGAACCCTAGCACAAATATAATTTGCAATCAACGCCAAGCCCTTCGGATTCCTATATAAAAATAAGATCTATTTTCGTTAAACTAATACTTGATTTGAACAGGATTCATTGATATGAGAAAATTCTTCCCTTTGTTTATGCAAATTTAAGTTTTATATGACAAATGGCAGATCCCTTTTTTCTCCATTTTTTTGCAATCTGTCACATTTCCTCACACTCTCATGTGGGCCATAACTTGGTTATTCATTTGATAATCTTTCAACTACTTTAAATTTTGCCCATTTCCTTTTGTTTTTAAGCTTTATTTTATACGACGAGAAGGTGTGTCATTCAGTGTTCATGTGGCATACGAATTTTCGATAACTTATAGACACCTTTAGCCTCGTACTCGTACTCCATGCACCTTCTAAGTTAAATTTGGGGTTTTAGAGAGAGAGAGAGTGAGAACTGGGAGGGAAATCGATTTTTCTTTATTTTATTTTCCCATTCATTACTTGCAAAGGTTTCATTTTATTTTTTTTTTGTGTTGTGTTGTGTGTGTGGTGGCAGTTGGCTTGGCTTGGCTTTGGATTTGCTTGACTTGGATGACGGTTGCATATCGTTGTTGCGAGGAGTGTAAGTACAAAGTGTATACAATTGACGGTTGCCAAGTGTTACTGCCATACCTACTTTCGTTGTTGGAAACGTCATCATCGTCCTCGTATCTGCCGTCATTTCAAAACCATTGCTGTCACCAACATTCCAAACCCCATTGGAGCTTCAACATCAGGGGCTTGCATATGTGTGTGTGTGTATGCCTGTGTGTGTATCTACAAATTTAATGATAAAAACCAACATAGATACAAACATACATACAGACATATGTATGTCTATGCTATGTGGACCCATGTACAAACCTCTTTTCCTTCAAAAAACCCAAAACGACTTTGCATTAAACTGTAATATCTTCATCTCATCCGTGTAATACAATTGTGCTTTTAAGCGTGTTTTTGTTGTTGTGCTGTTGTTGTGCTATTTCCGTTTCCACATTTTGGGTTTTTTCTAATACTCCATGTCATGCGATTAGGAGATATATGTAGACATGAATGTATGATTGGAAATGTATAGGATTCAAACTCTTACATCAATTGGCATGGGCATAACAGGCTATACAACAAATCATTTTTTTAATACATGTGTTAGTTAAATATGGCTTGCATACCAATGTAGCCTAGATTTAAGGTTTAAATTTAGGATATAAACCTTTTGTGTAGTCTTGTGTTCTAGTCAAGGGCTGCGAAGTGGACCAGAGTCGAGGTTTTGAAGCCGAAGTCAGAGTGGGGTAACATTCGGAATTGAGCAAGCTTGCTTCGACTTCCGCTAAATACTTCGAGCAGAGGTCATACTCTGTAGCCCTTATTCCAACCATAGACTTATTGTAAGTTATATTATGAGTACATTTTTATACCCACCACCGAAGAATGGGGGTGCATTCATTTTGTCAATCCGTTTGCAACACATCAAAATTTTCCTACCTATAAAGTATATATATTCTTTATCAGCGTAAAAATCTAAGACAATCTAGCCATGTCCGTCAGTCTGTCTGTTGAAATCACGCTACAGTCTCTAAAAATATAGATATTGAGCTGAAGCTTTGCACAGATTTCATTTTTTTCCATAAGAAGGTTAAGTTCGAAGATCGGCTATATCGAACCATATCTTAATATAGCCCCCATATAGTGCGTTCTCTCGATTTAAGATCTTGCACCCATAAAAGGCGCTTTTATTGACCGATTTTGCCGAAATTTGGGACAGTTAGTTGTGTAAGGCCTTCGACATCATTTTTCAATTTGGCCCAGATCGGTTCAGATTTGGATATAGCTGCCACATTGACCGATCTCCCGATTTTAAGCTTTGGGCCCATAAAAGGCGCATTTATTGTTCGATGTCGTCGAAATTTGAGACAGTGAGTTAATTTAAGCCCCTCTTCATACTTCTACAATATGGCATAGATCGGTCCAGGTTTGGATATAGCTACCATATGGACCGATCCGTCGATTTAGAGTCTTCGGCCCATTTTAATGTACAGTGAGCTGTGTTATGCTCTTCGATATCCTTCTTCAATTTGGCTCAAATCGGTCCAGATTTGAATATAGCTGCCATATGGACCGATCTCTTGATTTAAGGTTGTGGGCCCATAAAAAACGCATTTATTGTCCGATGTCACCGAAATTTGGGACGGTGAGTCAAGTTAAGCCCCTCGTCATACTTCTGCAATAATGCAGAGATCGATCTAGATTTGGATATAGCTATCATATAGACCGATCCCTCGATTTAAGGTTTTGGGGCCATAAAAGGCGCATTTATTGTCCGATTTTGCCGAAATTTTCTGCATCTTGGCCCAAATCGCTTCAGATTTGAGTATAGCTGCCATATAGACCCATTAAAGGCGCCAAATCGGAACATATTTCGATATAGGTGCTATGGGGCATAAGGTATGCATTTTCACCGGATTTTGACGAAAGGTGGTTTACATATATACCCGAGGTGGTGGGTATCCAAAGTTCGGCCGAATTTAACGCCTTTTTAATTGTAATTCTTGCCCAAGTGATCATTTTTTGCCATTAATACCATTTGCTATTAATACCATTTTGCCAAACATTCTTTACCATCATCAGGGATTGGTTCTGCGGTATCCTCTTCGCCACCAACGTGGGACACTAGCAGCTATATATCGTGGGACACTAGCAGCTGTGTCAGTTAACAGATTTCCTTCTTTATCGCTGCAGGAGGATGTACCTGTACCAAAGCCATCGGTTTGATGTTTGATTCTTTGGTAGAATTTCCGGACTTCATTCTTATTCCTGTACATCTCAATTTGCCCACGCTCACGTGGAGTATGCTGTTGCCATCTGTTGGGTTTGCAGTTTTTCAATGTCTAGCTTCCGTGCAGTGTCAGGTCGTACTTCCACGCCATGCTCAGACGGGTGAGAACCTTTGCTGCAACAAGGTAATGATCCGAATCTATGTTCGCTCCTCGCAACGAGCGTTCATCTAACACGCTGGATCATTCCATCTATTACAACATGATCAATTTGGTTTCTTAGGTTTTGATCGGGTGATGACCATGTGCCCTTGTGAATTCTTCGATGTTGGAATCTACTGCTGCTAACTACCATGTCACGACTAAGTCTATAAGCCTCAATCCATTATCGGAAGTTTCTTCGTATAGGCTACATTTTTCGACTTTCGGGCCAAAGAAATTTTCCTTCGCATTAAAATTTCCCGACACGATTTTAATATCATGGGCGAGACAACGGTCATATTCTCTTTCTAGTAAAAATATACTTGGTTCGTCCTTATCTTCCGTCGGGGCATGGGCGCAAATTAGGCTGATGTTGGAGAAATTGACCTTTATACGGATTGTGGCTAGACACCTGGAAACAAGGTTTTTCAGTGTCCGGTTAACCACAAATCCACAGCCAAATTAATGCCTCGTTTCGTTGCAGCTTTAATACAGGGCATCACCTCTCTCATCCACTGAATTATCCCGGAGACAAGGTGTTTCATTCTCCGACTAACCACAAATCCACAGCCAAATTTATGCCTTATTTCGTGGCAGCTATGATACAGAGCGTCATCTCTAGGTGTTTTTGTGGAGCCTTTTCCGAGCCATCGCACTTCCTGTATGGCGATAATGTCTGCCCTGTATTTCTGAAATACATCCGCCGGTGCATATACTGCACCCTCTCTATAAAGAGTTTGGACATTCCAGGTGAAGATAAGCAAATCATGGTTCATAAGTCGTCAACATAGGGGGAAGCGTTTTAATATTGTTTATATCTTCAAAATAAAAGTACTAACCCGAAAGGGGTAACCCCAAAGGGGTACTAACCCGACGCCCCGACCTTTTTTTCGTTCTACAGGTGAACTCGTGGCATATTTTAGCTCACTTCTTTTAACGGAAGTTAAAGATAACTACCCAGATGACACGGCGGGGAGGTTTTTGTCCACATTTCAGATGAAGGAAGACCAACCAAGCCTGAATTTTGCCTAGTTATAACCAATCAAAATTATTGTTTGGTTTCCAACAACCCCAAGTCACCCCCAATATTTATCAATATGTAGTTCAAAAACATTTACTACCAGATCTATGGCCTTTAACAATTCCTCATAAAAATGTCTTTAGTATGGTATGCAATTTTCTAGTTTCTTGGAATTTTTGAGGTTTTTTTCGATTTTGTGCTTTTTTTTCTTTCCTTCGTGGCAATTCACAAGTATTTAAGCCAAAGATTTTACAACATATCGTACTTTGTGGCAACCGCACACATGAAGGGACTAAAATCTACAAGCCACACACATGAAGGCTCACCCAAGCAAATTTAAATGATACTCATACGCACCCATACATTTACAGATAATAAAGTGGGTCATTTTATGGTCAGCTTTCCTTCTACTTCCAGCCACTCCATCAACACCACACCACCCACTTAACAACAGCAAAACCATCACCTACACCCTCACCTACTTCAGGGCTTAAGATATTTTTGTTGTTATTGTTTCATTAGAAAAATCCACTTGCATTTGTCGAAGCCGTAACTTCTCATTGCCCTACCCAAAGTCACCTTCTTTCATTTGTCTGCTCTGTTTTCCACCATCTACTCTTACTTCTTTCTTCTTCTTCTACCCTAGTTGGGGCGCTTTTTCAAGAGTTAACAGACTTTTATGTCAAAACAATAAAAACAAAAGTTACAAAATTGTTTTGTCGGTGTTTTGTTGTTACTGTGTTTTTGTTGTTGTTATTGTTTTTTCGCTTGTTTCGTTAGACTCGTTTTGTCGTATCTTGTTGAATTGGTTCATGTAGGTTAACATGTCGTTGCCCATCTATACCGACACATTCCCATGTATGGTTCTATTCATGTGCCATACACACATTTACATTGAAACTTACATGTTAACATTTTTAAGACGACGAACATGTGCTACATACCGACAGACATATGCACATGTATGTAAGTTGTTACAGTTACGATATACACACGTGAATGCATTGTGCATGCAATCGAGATTAGAGCGCGAATACTCTACGCTCAGCATAAGGGGAATGCTGCCAGATAACAAAATGAAAGTATGTGAGAGATTTTTTATAAAATGAAAGGTGTAGACTGCAATAGTGGGTGATTTGATGCTTTGAAAAAGAAAGGCAACCCAAAAATTACGGTTCAGCAGAGGGGACATGGGTAACATTGAGACCGAAACACTGATACAGTTCTTAGCCCTGTACGGGTACTTAGAGACTAAATAAACCATGTGCTAAGAAATAGAAGGATTTATTGGATATACGATGACATAATGAAAAGTAAGCTAGCAAAAGCGTGCGAAGTTCGGCCGGACCGTTACTTGGGAACCCACCACCATGGATTCTGCTAAAATATGGCAGCTATATCTAGTTATAGACCGAATTGGTCCGTACTTGGCGCAGTTATTGAGAGTCATAACAGAACATTATATGCGAAATTTCAGCCAAATCGGATAAAAATCGCGGCTTGTAAGGGCTGAAGAAGTCAAATCGGGAGATCGGTTTATATGGGAGCTATATCATGTTCTTGACCGATTTGAACCGTATTTGACACAGTTGTTGGAAATCATACCAAAACACTATGTGCAAAATTTCAGAAAAATCAGACAAAAATTGCGGCTTCCCGGGCTCAAGAAGTCAAATCGGGAGATCGGCTTATATGGGAGCTATATCATGTTCTTCGCCGATTTGAACCGTATTTGACACAGTTGTTGGAAGTCATAACAGAACACTATGTGCAAAATTTCAGCAAAATCGGACAAAAATTGCGTCTTCCAGGGGCTGAAGAAATCAAATCGGGAGTTCGGTTTATATGGGAAGTTTTTGTCTTCCCCTTTTGCATTTTCTTTTATGGTCGCCTTCAAAAGACTTTTTTGGTGGTGCTTCTTCAACCATTCTGACAATATGACCTAGCCATCAATATGACCTAGTCAACGCAACCGTTATATTTTCAGCGTTTAACGTCGCCATACATCTAGTGGTTCATACAATGTCTATATTCTCCATTAACGCAAGCTGGTTCATATATTTTACGAAGGATTTTTCTCTCAAACACTCCAAATACCTCTTCATCTGCTTTGCCAAGTATCCATGCCTTGGGGACTTGGGATGTTGGAAACCAAGCAACGGTTCCGATTGACAAAATTCATGCTTATCTTGCTGTTCTTTCATCTCAAATATGTACATAAACCCCCCGCGGTGTCACTTGGGTAGCTACCTATGACATCAGTTAAAAGTAGTGAAGTAAGATGTGCCACGACTTCACCTGTAGAACGATAAAAAGACGCATTGGGGTGGTTAGTAGCCCATCACCAGAAAAACTTGAAGAGATTATTTTTAAAAATCAGGGCAGTCCTAAGGGTTTTTTTTATCGCCTCTTCTATGGGTTACCACCTGCAAGGTGAAGGAATCCGAATCAGCTATGCAAGTAGGCCGAAAGGATTTTGGAGATAGCAATCGACTGGATTAGACCCAGAGGCCTGAACTTTATGCCGTCGAAGATAGAAATTTGCCTGTTTACAAAGAAAAGCTTTTGGCCTATTTTATGAGTCACGTTTCCTCAAAATAATGATTTCGATGTCCGACAAGTTCAAATACTTGGGAGTAATCTTGGATAGGAAAGCATACCCAAAAGGCTCACAGATGTTGGGTACTATGTAGGAGGACTGAATTTGTTATATAGATTTTTTGGGACTACTTTTGAACATCTTGAGCCTTGGTAGTAGGGTGGATGGGGAACGATAAAAAGATATGCATAAGAACATCATCAAAAGCTTAACGAACGGGTTTTTTGACATAAGCTGTCCACCATCGTAGCGCAGAGGTTAGCATGTCCGCCTATAACGATTAACGCCTGGCTTCGAATCCTGGCGAGAACATCAAAAAAAATGTTTCAGCAGTGGTTATTACTTCCTAATGCTGACGACCGATCAGATAAAGAAAATGGAGAAAGTTGGGCATCACAACTTTGAGATATGTAGTTATCCACTTTATCTTCCTCGGCACTGCAGTAACCGAAACGAATGACACCAGTTTTGAGATAAAGCGAAGAATAATACTGGCAAACAGATGCTACTTTGGACTAAGTAAGCAGTTTAGAACAAGGCCACCTCTCGACAGACGAAGATTACACTATACAAGACACTAATACTATGGCTCTGAGGTATGGGTACTTGTGAAAGCAGGCGAGGCAGTGCTTGGAGTGTTTGAGAGAAAGATTCTTCGTAAAATATATGGACACTGATACTATGGCTCTGAGGTATGGGTACTTGTGAAAGCAGGCGAGGCGGTGCTTGAAGTGTTTGAGAGAAAGATTCTTTGTAAAATATATGGACCAGTTTGCGTTAATGGAGAATATAGGCGACGTATGAACCACGAGCTGTATGAGCTGTATGACGACGATAGCATAGTTATACGCATCAAAATACAACGGCTGCGTTGGCTAGGTCATGTTGTCAGAATGGATGAAGAAGCTCCAGCAAAGAAGTCTTTTAAAGGCAAACAAAAAAAAGGTGGTTTTAAAAGGTGGTACACGAAACCCAAAAGACCAAAAGCCGAACGTAGAATAGCGTTTCAAGCGCTTAGATCTTCTGCGCTCATTCTTAAATCTCTGACACCAAGTTTCGAGGTGTCTCCCACCACTTGATCTTTCCATCGGGCTTTTGGTCTTTTGGGTTTCGTGTACCACCTTTTAAAACCACCTTTTTTTTGTTTGCCTTTAAAAGACTTCTTTGCTGGAGCCTCTTCAACCATTCTGACAACATGACCTAGCCTAGTGCAGCCGCTGTATTTTGATGCTTGTAACTATGCTACCAATGTCATACAGCTCATACAGCTCGTGGTTTATACGTCACCTATATTCTCCATTATTCTCCATTGGTCCATATATTTTACGAAGAATCTTTCTCTCAAATACTCCATGCACTGCCTCATCTGCTTTCACAAGTACCCATGCTTCAGAACCGTATACCAGCACGGGTTGTATCAGTATCTTGTATAGTGTAATCTTCGTTTGTCGAGAGGTGGTATTGTTTCTAAACTGCTTACATAGTCCAAAGTAGCATTTGCTAGCCAGTATTATTCTTCGCTTTATCTCACAACTGGTGTCATTCGTTTCGGGGTCGGCGATGGCGAGATAGGTAAAGTTACTGACTGTCTCAAAGTTGTGATTCCCAACTTTCTCAATTTTCTTTATCTGGAAGAGAATAGTTTTTCAAAAATGCTTTTATATTTCAATATAATCTCCTGAAGCTTCAATACACTTAGTCCAAAGCTTATCTAGCAATTCTATCCCTTGATTAAAATAGTTTTCCTCAAGGTCTTCAAAATAGTGGTTTACAACTGTAATTGCATTTTCATTTGAGGTAAAACGCTTGCCACCAAGGATTTTTTTTCCATTTGGGAACAGGCAAAAGTTACTGGGAGCTAAATCAGGAGAATAAGGTGGGTGGCCAAGCAACTCGTACTTAAATCCTTTGATTTTAGCCATTGTTAAACACTCTTGTGCGCTGGTGCGATGTCTTGATGGAGAATTATTTTTTGTGTTGTAAGCCAGGACGTTTTTCTCGAATTTGTTCATTTAATTGCTCCAAAAGGTTGCATTAGTACTCTGAATTTATTGTTCTATCCTTTGTCAGATAGTCAATCAATAAAATACTTTTGAAGTCCCAAAAAACCCGTTGCCATAAACTTGCCAGCCGATTGAATTGTTTTTGCCTTCTTTGGGGCATTTCCTCCAACTTCAGTTCATTGTTTGTATTGTTCTTTTGTCTCTGGAGTATAGTGGTGGATCCATGTCTCATCAACAGTTATGAAACGGCGCAACGAAAATCCATTTTATTTCGCTTAAAACGATCCAGACAAGCTTGAGAAAGGTTCATTCTTAAGCGTTTTTGGTCGACTGTTAGCAAATGCGGCACCCATCTTGCCGAAAGCTATTTCATCTGTACTTCTTCATGCAAAATTAAATGGACTCGATCATTTGAGATGCCCATGATATTAGCTATTTCACGTACTTTTATTCGTCGATCATTTAATGCCATATCATGCACTTTGGCAACAATTTCTGTTGTTGTTGCTGTTTTGGGTCGTCCACTACGTGGTTCATCTTCAATGCTTGTACGACCACGTTTAAATTCAGCAACCCAATTTTTTACTGTTGCATATGAAGGCGCACTTTCACCTAACACATTAATCATATCATTATGAATTTCTTGTCCCGATAAACCTTTTTTATGTAAATATCTAATGACACCACGCATTTCTTATTTTTCAATTGCAAAAAAAGTCGCGGTTGCGTCTTTTGTGAACACCTGTTTCTATATGAAGGAGTTACCAGATCGAAACAAAATTTAACATGTGTTCATAGCAGAGATGGAAGTTTCCAAAACACTAACCTTTTTTCTGTATATACCGCCCTTTTTTGCTAGGCTAAGAAGTTTCCGAATCGCTCTCGTATATCATACCTCCCCCTATTTCGCGTTCAGTTGCATCTTTTCGCAGCTGTAGTAAATTTTCATTAGCATCGTCATGTTGGAATAGTTTACATGAAAACTTACTTACAACTTTTTTAGTGGGCTCACAGTTTTTTAGGCAAATGTGTGTAAATAGAAGATGCATGGTTTCTAGGTTTCATATACAATTGCATTGAGATTTAAAATATTCTGGATTTTTTTTTTTTTTTTTCAATACAAAAGTTCTGGAAAACCTGTAGTAACCGTTGAGTGGAGCGGAAGTTTAGGTATAGGAATATTATGCAAAAATTTTAAGGACTGTCAGTAGTAGGCTCGGAATGTACTTCAAAGACCCAACAGCTGCGGTGGTGGCATCAGACTGTAGCAAGTCGTTCTCCCCTCCTATAGGTGTGTCGAGAGTAATGTTTCAAGCGCACAACCAGTTGTTAGACTAACGAATGAGGAAAAGACGGATAAACCAGAAGGATGCTTAGTTCATTCCCAGCGTTTAGTGGAGTTTCCGATTCAGATAGCGGCAGTGTCAATGAAACAGTCATCGCAGCAGAATCGAGAGTTGAGGTCAGCGGGCTGACGGTGTGAGCGTTGAGTAGTGAGCGAGGGCGTTGAGTAGTGAGCGAGGGCGTTGAGTAGTGAGCAATCCGAGAACGACAAAGGGGACGAAAGAATATGCACCGGCAGCGAAATGGGGCGAATCTTTTGGATGCTGTTAGGGATAGAACTAGCATATCAATCACTTCTATGAAAGCTGGAAAGAGAATCAGATATTCCCAAGAGCATAATACTGCTAAAACGCTCGAAAAGAAAAAGAGCTCCTAGCTTTAAAGTACTCTGGGAAGACCCAGCCAATGGAGACTTCAGACTGTATCCTACGGAGGGAGACAAAGTCGGAAGAAAAACAAAGGCAGAAGGCACGGCGAATGAGTCTTCATGGAGGATTGCGATTTCCAAAAGGACGCTACAGTCACATGGTCACTGTAAGAAGCCGCCCTCTTAAGCCAAAGTGGCAAAGAAGCATAACAGAGGTGAGCTGACATATGCAGTCATCGATATCCGCAATGCATCCGGTATATATTCACCAGATCATCAGTCCCTAGCGGAGAATCTGGCTTATGAGCGGATACTGGATGGTAAAGGGTGATTTTTTTGAGGTTAGGATTGCCGCATTTGGAGTGAAGAGCAACCAGAAGCCGTTCAAGAACTGCCCATGCATCCCGAAAAATGCACTGTTTGGTGTGGTTTGTACGCTGGTGGAATCATTGGACCGTATTTTTTCAAAGATGCTGTTGGACGCAACGTTACGGTGAATGAACACATTTCGAACCGAACACTGATTTTGGTAATAAAATTCAATGATTTGCAAGCGTTGCTCGTTAGTAAGTCTATTCATGATGAAATGTCAAAGCATACTGAGCATCTTTCTCTTTGACACCATGTCTGAAATCCCACGTGATCTGTCAAATACTAATGCATGAAAATCCTAACCTCAAAAAAATCACCCTTTATGTTGAGTTCGGAAGAGGATCCATCCATAAGTATAAGTATTTGGTATCGGTAATAGCTTCGTTGGATTTATTTCGAGATTTCTCAGAGATCGCGCTATACGAGTCGTTATAGAAGGGTTCTCACCCAATGAGCATAAATTGACCGCAGGTGTACCCCAGGGCTCTGTTCATTCTCCTTTTCTTTCTCTGATTTTAATCAACGATCTGAGTCAGACATCGAATCCAATCTACTCATTTGCGGATGATAATAATCTCTGTCATTCGTACTCATGCAACCATAGGCCGAGTCTTCGAGAGATTGAGGACATGAGTCGGGTTATGGATGATACACAGGATTTGCTGGTCATTTCTGAGTGGGGTCGAATGAAACGAGTAGATTTAATGCACGAAGATTCAGTGCTGTTTGTTGTCACGCAAACCATTCGATGGCCCATTACGATCATCTTCGTCTATTAACGGTATAGATGTTGAGCAATCAGAATCTCTTGATGTTCTGGGCATGAAAATACAAAGTGATGTCCGTTGGGCTAAAGATGTAAAGGATGATTTTTTTGAGGTTAGGATTTTCATGCATTAGTATTTGACAGATCACGTGGGATTTCAGACATGGTGTCAAAGAGAAAGATGCTCAGTATGCTTTGACATTTCATCATGAATAGACTTACTAACGAGCAACGCTTGCAAATCATTGAATTTTATTACCAAAATCAGTGTTCGGTTCGAAATGTGTTCATTCACCGTTCAGCGATGAGGCTCATTTCTGGTTGAATGGCTACGTAAATAAGCAAAATTGCCGCATTTGGAGTGAAGAGCAACCAGAAGCCGTTCAAGAACTGCCCATGCATCCCGAAAAATGCACTGTTTGGTGTGGTTTGTACGCTGGTGGAATCATTGGACCGTATTTTTTCAAAGATGCTGTTGGACGCAACGTTACGGTGAATGAACACATTTCGAACCGAACACTGATTTTGGTAATAAAATTCAATGATTTGCAAGCGTTGCTCGTTAGTAAGTCTATTCATGATGAAATGTCAAAGCATACTGAGCATCTTTCTCTTTGACACCATGTCTGAAATCCCACGTGATCTGTCAAATACTAATGCATGAAAATCCTAACCTCAAAAAAATCACCCTTTATTTAAAGTGTCAAACGCAGCATTCCTTAAACTGTGTAAGAATTACTTCACTCCGTCTGATCTTCTTAACATCTACACCACTTTCATAAGGCCGAAAATGGAGTACAACTCACATGTATGGGCTGGAGCTTCAAAATCATCCCTGGAGCTACTGGACCGTGTACAGAGGAGAGCGATGGCGTTGATTGGGGACAGTAGGGTATACAACTCTATTGCACCTCTTGAACATCGTCGCAATGTGGGTTGTTTGGCTCAGCTCTATCGGTACTTTCATGGTGTGTGTTCTTCTGATATTCGCCTTCTTATTCCTGATGTAAAGATGTTTGTCAGGGATACTAGACTTTCCATACACTCACACCCGTTTGTAATTGATTGGCCAGCGGACCGCACAATGGATTATGGAGAGAATTCTTATTTCGACCGAACCGTTAGTATGTTGACTCGACTTCCGGGAATTTATAATGTGCTGCTGTAGTAACCAAGATATCCTCTCGAGTGCTTCTTGAGGGAATTTTGGGGATTTTTATCCAAATTTTGGGGATTTTTGTAAAAATTTTGGGAATTTGAATGTTTTAACAAAAAATATTTTCTTTTTAATTTTATCTTACATCAAATATTTTTTATTATCTTTCTTCTTTACTTAGACTTACAACATAAAAATAAACTTATTCTAATATTCTATAGTAACACATTTAGTCTTGAGATATTCATTGAGCGCCTCTTGGCCTAAGTCTTTGCCAAAACCGCTCTGTTTGAAGCCACCAAAGGGGGCGGCCACATCAGTCTTATTGTACACATTCACAAATACCGTACCCGCCTCTATGGTATCGGCAAAGGACAAGGCTTTGCTAATATCCCCCGTAAAGACACCACTGGCCAAACCATATTCAGAACGATTGGCTCTGCGCATAACCGATTCCACATCACTGCCATGGAATTTCGATATCACCATAATGGGACCAAACGATTCCTCTTGGGCTATGTACATATGATCCTCGACATTGGTGAAAACGGTGGGTAGGAAAAAGTAGCCTTTGGTATTGGGTACCGCATGGCCACCATACACCAAAGTGGCTCCCTCTTTGACGCCAAGCTCACAAAATTCTATGAGTTTTTCGAAATGGGCCCTATGATTCTGAGGGCCATGGGCGGTGGAACGATTCAAAGGATCTCCTATGGCCATGGAACGTATATCCTTGACCACACGACGAACAAATTCATCATGGATGCTGTCCTCCACAAATATTCTGCCAGCGGCAATGCAATTTTCTCCCTTATTGAAGAAAACTGAGGACATGCCCTGTGGGTTAGAAAATGAAGTTAGAAACAAATTCTTCAAAAAGTCCTCTAAAGGCTTTACTTACATGTTTCACCGCCTTTTCAAAATCACAATCTGCAAAAATCACCAAAGGCGATTTTCCTCCTAATTCCAAAGAACATTTCTTCAAATTCGATTCGGCACAGCAACGCATTACACTTTTGCCCACCTCTGTGGAACCGGTGAAACCCAATTTTCTGATCAAGGGTTGCTCCAAGATGGCCTGACCCGCCTCGGAACCTTTGCCGGTGACTATGTTGATGACGCCAGCCGGAAAACCTGCCTTAACGGTAAGCTCTGCAAATTTCAAAGCAGTTAGGGGACAAGTTTGAGCCGGTTTTATAAGGCAGGTATTGCCAGCGGCAATACAGGCAGCCATTTTCCAAGACAACATCATTAAAGGATAATTCCAAGGAGTAATCAAACCCACAACACTGAAGGGAGAACAAGAAAAGAAAGGGCAAAGTGTTAAACTTAAAATTTTTGTCTACGAAAAATTCCCAATTCACCCCAATGGCTCCTTTTTGGTAAAGGTCAACACATTATTTGGCCTGGCCGGGTTTACCGGTATGGTATTACCCTGTATCTTATCACACCAGCCGGCAAAGTAACGCCAAGCATCTATGGACATGCCTATATGGGTTTTGAGAGCCAAAGTGTATACAGCTCCCGAATCCACCGATTCAATGGTGGCCAATTCCTCTTTGTGTTGCTCCATAAGGTCAGCCAATTTCATCATAAGTTGTCCCCTTTGGCGGGCCGACACTTGACGCCATGGCCCATAAAAAGCTTTATGGGCTGCAGCGGCAGCCTTGTCCACATCGTTACGTGAAGCACAGGCCACCTTACACAACACCTCCTCATTGGTGGGATTAATGATATCCAAAGTTCGGCGATTTTCAGCTTCCACAAATTCCCCATTGATGAACAATTGTGTAGGTATGGAAATTTCTTTTTTATTGGCCTTCAAAACCAAACCATCGAAATGGACTTTGGCGGAACTCCCCGAGGAACCTTGCCGCAATGATTTGACCACCTCGCCAAAGAACTCCTCAAAGACGGGGGCCATAAAGACATGTTCATTTTCCAAGGGCACATCAAAGGCATCTTTACACTCCTCCACCAGACGCACCACATCCATGGATCCGGCACCGGCAGCAAAGAAATCTGTTTCGGATTCTATGGGACATTTCAAAATCGATAGCCAAATGTTGCGTAAAACTTCCTTTTTGGCCAATTCATCTTCAGTGAAATCGGTAATCTGAGGAGCTTGAGAAAGATTAAACCAATCACAGGCATTGATCATTTTGGAGCCCTTCTTAATGCGCTTAACATTCACCAAGGCGCCATCGGTGCCTTCCATGAGCAAACCTCTCTCGTGTATGTAGGCCAAATTTTTAAGACCCTTCAAACGCAAGGTCTTGTCTTCTTGTACTCTCACATCCGAATATAAGTGCGCCCCAAAAAGTCTGATATGCTCCTCACTGCCATCCTCATGCAACACAGTGGCCAAAGCGCCTGGTACCGAATCCAAACCCCTTATGAAATTCCATATTCTCTTAGCTGTTTGATTGAGATCGACCCGCTGATTCTCTTCCTTAAACATGGCTGGATCATAGGTGGCCCCCACCTCGGTTTGAGTGATGCGTGGAGCCTTCTCCTTAGCCACCAAATCGACTGCCTCTGCCATGGACTTAATTCCCTCGGGATATAAGAATCTCTTATACAGAGTATCCAAAGTATCATAGGCCTCCACATTCACTTGCTTTTGCAAAAGTATGGGTCCTGTATCCAGACCATCATCAGCCCAGAATATAGAAAATCCTGCCACCTCATCACCCTCTATCAAAGTCCAAGATATAGCACTGGCTCCCCGATGGCGAGGCAATATCGAAGGATGATAACAAATGCTGCCCAAAGCAGCGCCATCTATAACCTCCATGGGTATGAATTGTGAGCAATATGGCAACACATTTAAATTGGCCTGTACCGATTTGTATTGTTCCAATACCTCGGGTATGGCAACACCTTTGCGGCGCCATGTTGCAAATTTGAAAACGGGAATATTATAACGTGCTGCTGTGGTAGCCAAGATATCCTCTCGGCTGCCCTTATTCGGGATGGTAAAAACGCCCACAATATTGTATTGCCTTTCCAGCAACAATTCCAAAACATCTGCGGCAAAATTACTCTGGCCTATGATGGCTATTCTCAGAGGGTCCTGAAAAAAAGAAGAATGGAAATTAAAGAAAATTTAATTATGTAAAAAATTTCATATTTCAACACCATATACAAAATTTCAGCCAAATCGGATGAAAATTGTGGCTGGTAATTGCTCAAGAAGTCAAATCGGGCGATCGGTTTATATGGGAGCTATATCAGACTATAGATCGATTTGGACTGTACCAAGCACAATTGTTGGAAGTCATAACAGAATGCTATGTGCAAAATTTCAGCCAAATCGGATAAAAATTGAGGCTCTAGGGACTCAAGAAGTCAAATCGGGAGATTGGTTTATATGGGAGCTATATCCGGTTCTTGACCGATTTGGACCTTACTTGACACAGTTGTTGAAGGTCGTAACTTTACACTATGTGCAAAATTTCAGCCAAATCGGACAAAAATTGTGGCTTCCATGGGCTCAAGAAGTCAATCGGGAAATCGGTTTATATACAAACTATATCCAAATCTGAACCGATATGGCCCGTTTGCAATCCCCAACAACTTACATCAATATAAAGTATCTGTGTAAAATTTCAAGCGGGTAGCTTTACGCGTTCTACCGCTGTAGTGATTTCGACAGGCGGACTGACATTTGGGATCAAATAATAGGGGGAAGGCCCCTCCAACATCTCCGAGCGGACATGTAACCCAATTTGGATAAAATAGAACTGAAATGAAAGGAATTTGGGAATACAATACGAATTTGATATGTAATTAGTTAACAAAGAAATTGGGGGAACGCCCCTTCCGAAACTTTACAGAGCGGCCATGTAGACCAATCAGTGTAATATTGGACTCAAATGAAAGGTGTTAGGGAGTAGAAAACCAAATCGGATATAAAACAAATAAAAAGGCATTAATTTCGACTGGGCCAAACTTTAGATATCCACCATCTCAGATACATATATTAGTCATATTTCGGACGTCGAGAGTCTAATGTAGCTCTCTGTTTCAAAATTCAGTGAAATTGGGTAAAAAATAAGCCATTTATAGGCAAAGGACCATCAATAGGGAGTTCGGAGTATATGGCAGCTATATCCATATATGTTCCGATCAACGTCATATTGGAAGAGGATGTGTAGGGGTCTAATACAACTCACCCTATTAAATTTAAAAAAATTTCGGATAATAAATAATCAATTTATGGTTGAAAGACCTTAAACCGGGAGATCCGTTTATATGGCAGCTATATCCAAATATAGCCCGATCTGCACCATGTTCGAAAAAGATGTCGAAGGTCCTAAGACAACTCAAACAAACAAATTTTCCCATGAACTTTCTATTAAGGAGCAGGGGCAAACTTCTCACACATCAATGAGTGCTGTCCGATTCAAGTTTTGAGATAATTAATAAGGGGCCTCCTTTTTAATGACGAGTCCGAACGGCATGCCGCAGTGCGACACCACTTTGGGGAGAAGTTTATACATGGCATAGTACCTCACAAATGTCGCCAGCATTAAGAGGGGATAACCACCGCTAAAAAAATTTTCCGATGTTCTATGCCAGGATTCGAATCCAGGTGTTCAGTGTTATAGGAGGACATGCTAACCTCTGCGCTACAGTGGCCTCCAAAGACAACTCATTTAGCCAAATTTCAACGAAATTAAGAAGTAGTCCGATATAGCCCATCTTCAAATTTAACCTGCCCATGGACAAAAAAATATAACCTGTGCTTTTCTATATCCACCACCGTAAGACAGGGGGTGACTAAATGAATCATTCCGTTTGCAACACATCGAAATATCAATTTCCGACCCTACAGAGTATATATATTTCGGATCGTCTTAAAATTCTAAGACAACTTAACGATGTCCGTGTGTGCCTGTCCGTCCATCTGTTGTAAACACTCTACAGCCTTCAATAATCGAGTTATTGAGCTGAAATTTGGCACAGATACATCTTTTTGATGTACGTTGGTAGAGTTCTTAACGGGCCAAATCGGACCATATTTGGATATAGCTGCTATAGAGGCCGATATGCAGATAAAGGGTCTAATGCCCATAAATGCTTTATTTTTATCCGATTTCGCTCAAATTTGAAACAGTGGGCTATTTAAGGCTTCCCGATATCTAACTTAAATATGGTTTAGATCGGACTGTATTTAGATATAGCTGCCATATAGACCGATCTGCCGATAAAGGGTGTGAAACCCATAAAATCTTTTTTTTACCGATTTCGCAGAAATTTGAAACATGTGAGTAGTTTTGAGCCTCCCGACATCTGGTCCAAATATGGTGTTGATCGGACTATATTCAAATATAGCTGCCATATAGACAGATCTCCCGATAAAGGGTCCGACGCATATAAAAGTTTTATTTTTTTACCGATTTCGCTGAAATTTGAAACACTAAGTAGTTTTAGGCCTCCCAACATCTTATATTTAGATATAGCTGTCATATAGACCGATCTGCCGATAAAGGGTATGAAGCCCATAAAATCTTTCTTTATTACCCGATTTAGTTGAAATTTGAAACAGTCCGCCCATCTGTTGTAATCACTCTACCGCCTTCGAAAATTGAGATATTGAGCTGAAATTTGGCACAGATACATCTTTTTGATGCACGTTGGCTGAGTTCTTGAACGGGCCAAATCGGACCATATTTGGATATAAAGGGTGATTTTTTTGAGGTTAGGATTTTCATGCATTAGTATTTGACAGATCACGTGGGATTTCAGACATGGTGTCAAAGAGAAAGATGCTCAGTATGCTTTGACATTTCATCATGAATAGACTTACTAACGAGCAACGCTTGCAAATCATTGAATTTTATTACCAAAATCAGTGTTCGGTTCGAAATGTGTTCATTCATGTGTTCAGCGATGAGGCTCATTTCTGGTTGAATGGCTACGTAAATAAGCAAAATTGCCGCATTTGGAGTGAAGAGCAACCAGAAGCCGTTCAAGAACTGCCCATGCATCCCGAAAAATGCACTGTTTGGTGTGGTTTGTACGCTGGTGGAATCATTGGACCGTATTTTTTCAAAGATGCTGTTGGACGCAACGTTACGGTGAATGAACACATTTCGAACCGAACACTGATTTTGGTAATAAAATTCAATGATTTGCAAGCGTTGCTCGTTAGTAAGTCTATTCATGATGAAATGTCAAAGCATACTGAGCATCTTTCTCTTTGACACCATGTCTGAAATCCCACGTGATCTGTCAAATACTAATGCATGAAAATCCTAACCTCAAAAAAATCACCCTTTAGCTGCTATAGAGACCGATATGCCGATAAAGGGTCTGAAGTCTATAAAAGCTTTATTTTTTTAATCGATTTCGCTGAAATTTGAAACAGAGGGTTATTTAAAACCTTCCAATATCTAACCCAAATATTGTTCAGACCGGGCTATATTTAGATATAGCTGCCATGTAGACCGATATCGCGATAACGGGTCTGAAATTATTTATTTTTTGACCCATTTCGCTGAAATTTGAAACAGTGAGTAGTTTTAAGCCTCCCGATATTTGATCTAAATATAGTTCAGATCGGACTATATTTAGATATAGGTGTCATATAGACCGACATCCCGATAAAGGGTCTGAAGCCCATAAAAGCTTTATTTTTTAACCGATTTCGCTGAAATTTGAATCAGTGGGTTATTTTAAGCCTCCCGACATCTGACCTAAATATGGATGTGATTGAACTATATTTAGATATAGCTGCCATATAGACCGATCTCTCGATAAAGGGTCTGAATCCCAGAAAAGCTTTATTTTTTACCGATTTCCGACCCCCGACATCTGGTCCAAATATGGTTCAGAACGGACTTTATTCAGATATTGCAGCCATATAGACCGATCTGGCAATAAAGTGTCTGCATAAAAAGCTTTATATATTACCCGATTTCGTTGAAATTTGAGTATTTTAAAGCTTTCCAACATATGACCTAAATATGGTCCATATCGGACTATATGTAGATATATCTGCCATATAGATATAGGGTCTGAAGCTTAAAAAAGCTTTATTATACCCACCACCGAAGGATGGGGGTATATTCATTTTGTCATTCCGTTTGCAACACATCGAAATATCCATTTCCGACCGTATAAAGTATATATATTCTTGATCAGCGTAAAAATCTAAGACGATCTAGACATGTCCGTCCGTCTGTCCGTTTGTCTGTTGAAATCACGTTACAGTCTTTAAAAATATAGATATTAAGCTGAAATTTTGCACAGATTCTTTTTTTGTCCATAAGCAGGTTAAGTTCGAAGATGGGCTATATCGAACTATATCTTGATATAGCCCCCATATAGACCGATCGGCCGATTTAGGGTCTTAGGCCCATAAGAGCCACATTTATTAGCCGATTTTGCTGAAATTTGGGACAGTGAGTTTTGTTAGTCCATTTGACATCCTTCAACAATTTGACTCAGATCGGTTCAGATTTGGATATAGCTGCCATATAGACCGATCCTCCGATTTGGGTCTTAAGCCCATAAAAACTACATTTATTATCCGATTTTGATGAAATTTGGGACAGTGAGTTATGTTAGTTCCTTCGACATCCTTCGTCAATTTGGCTCAGATCGGTTCAGATTTAGATATAGCTGCCATATATACCGATCCTCCGATTTGGGTCTTAGGCCCATAAAAGCTACATTTATTATCCGATTTAGCTGAAATTTGGGATAGTGAGTTGTCTTAGGCCCTTAGACATCTTTCTTCAATTTGGCCCTGATCAATCCAGATTTGGATATAGCTGTCATATAGACCGATCTCTCGGTTTTAGGTTTTGGGGCCATAAACGGCGCATTTATTGCCCGATTTCGCCGAAATTTGCGACAGTGTGTTGTATTAGGCTCTTCGACATTTTTTGGCAACTTGACCGATATCTCGATTTAAAGTCTTGGCACCATAAAGGCGCATTTATTATTCGATTTCACTGAAATTTGTCACAGTGACTTATGTTAGGTTTTTCGACATCCGTGTCGTATATGGTCCAGATCGGTTTATTTTTAGATATAGCTACTAAAAAGACCAATATTTTGTTATACACAATTGAAAAATGACTTGTAACATATTTCGATATAACTGCTATGGGTCATAAGGTATGCAATTTTCACCGAATTTTGATGAAAGGTGGTTTACTTATATACCCGAGGTACTTATATACTAATTCGGCCGAGCCGAACTTAACGCCTTTTTACTTGTTTTTTATCCGATTTCGCTGACATTTGAAACAGAAACAGCCATTTTAAGCCTCCCGATATTTGACTTAAATATGGTTCAGATCGGCCTATATATAGATATAGCTGCCATATAGACCGATTTCCCGATAAAGGGTCTGAAGTCCATAAAACGTTTTATTTTTTAACCAATTTCGCTGAAATTTAAAACGGTGAGTAGCTTTAGGCCTCCCAACATGGGACCCAAATATGGTTCAGATCGGACTATATTTAGATATAACTGTCATATAGACCGACTGTCATATAGAAATTAGGGTCTTAGCCCCATAAAAAGTAGATTTATTGTCCGAAAATGTTACTTGCATATGAGTTCTTGGGACCTGAATAAAATATAATCGAGATCAGCCACTATTACGATATAACTAAGGATATAGTAGTGGAGTTATAATTAGGATGATTATTATATCCTTGTTTAATTTAGTCCAGATTTGGTGATAGGTGCCATATAGAACGATCTCTCAATTTAAAGTCTTGGACCTATCGAAAGCGCATTTATTGGGTTGCCCAAAAAGTAATTGCGGATTTTTTAAAAGAAAGTAAATGCATTTTTAATAAAACTTAGAATAAATTTTAATCAAATATACTTTTTTTACACTTTTTTTCTAAAGCAAGCTAAAAGTAACAGCTGATAACTGACAGAAGAAAGAATGCAATTACAGAGTCACAAGCTGTGAAAAAATTTGTCAACGCCGACTATATGAAAAAAGCAATTACTTTTTGGGCAACCCAATATTACCTGATTTCGTTCAAATTTGACGCAGTGACTTATCATAGGCTTTTCTACATCCGTTTTCTATATGGATCAGATCGGTTCATATTTGGATATAACTGTAAAAAAGGGGGTTTACATACATACCCGAGGTGGTGGGTATTCAAAGTTCGGCCCCGCCCAACTTAACGCCTTTTTACTTGTAAAAATTTTGTCAAGATTTTGGTTTTTTTTTGGATTGATCGAAATAGCACCCTTGTATTTCCTTAAACAAACTTATTTGCTTAAACTGAACTAGAACGTTTAATGTGGTCTTTATAACAATTTATCAGGTTTATGCTTAGGAAATTTTCGTTTTTATTTTAAGGACAGCTGAACTAAAAATTAGTTTTGGTGGGTATTCCAAGTTCGGCCCCGCCCAACTTATCACCTTTTTGCTAGTAAAAACTTTGTCACGATTTTGGTTTTTTTTTTTGGATTGATCGAAATAGCACCCTTGTATTTCCTTAAACAAACTTATTTGCTTAAACTGAACTAGAACGTTTGATGTGGTCTTTATAACAATTTATCAGGTTTATGCTTAGGAAATTTTCGTTTTTATTTTAAGGACAGCTGAACTAAAAATTAGTTTTAAAGTTTTTCTTTAATTTTTCTTAATTTTTTCATTTGCACCCAACACTCACTTTCATTTTGTCTTCTTTAACTTTTATATTTTTTTCCAATTTCACAATTCCTTAATTTCGTAACACTTCACTAATTTTGTCTATTATTTTTTCCAGTTTTTATGCAATATTTAAATTTTTCTCTTGTTGTCTGCTTTCAAGCCCACTAATTTTCCTATGCTATGTATGGACTATGTTTTCTTAATAAAATTCAAAACTTGATTGAACCAAATGCCAAGCGATCTTCAGTATTTATAGCTATTTTCCTCCACTTGCACCCAGACCAGCCCAGCTTTCTTTTTAAGACACTTTTTGTGATCGAAATACCGACAGACATGTGTTTGCATTTAAGCTGGAATGTGTGTTATCAATTTAATCGCTCTAGCTAAATAAAAATCAAACAATCAACAGCAGAGCAATAGCAAAAACAACAACTAAAACCTAAAAACAGACTATAATTATGCAAAATTAAATTTTAAAAATTTTAAAGATGAAAAATTTATACACATCGCCGTTGAGTGAAAAAGCACAATATTTAAAAGAAAAGCAGCAGTATGCAGTAGTAACGTACAGTTGAGATAGTGCTCTGCTTAGCTACAAAACTTAAAAAAGAGTAAATTTTTAAATAACATATGGATCTTCATAGTTAGTTTCATTGAAATTTGAATTTAACAATTTTTACACAACTTTTCATCCCTACATATGACCGATTTGTACTTGATGCGCTGCCAACAGCTTTCTGAAGAAGCACATACTATCATTAGCGAACTTCATGCCCACTCAGGAGATTTGGGTTGGAGTGAGTCGTCTTAAAATCTGTTATAACTCCTATAACAACAAATCATAGATTTGTGTTCTTAGATTCTTCTTCAAGTTTTGATTGTCAAAGAAATTTTGCTTGAAATTTCATTTCAATGGAAATTTCATTAAAATAGATGTTTTCCAAAAAAACGTCATCAGTTTTGATTTTTAAGACAATATTTTACAAATTTAACTTAAAGAAAAATTTTTAAAAAATTTAATTTAAAGTAAACTTATGTGTTGCCCAAAAAGTAATTGCGGATTTTTTAAAAGAAAGTAAATGCATTTTTAATAAAACTTAGAATGAACTTTAATCAAATATACTTTTTTCACACTTTTTTTCTAAAGCACGCTAAAAGTAGCAGCTGATAACTGACAGAAGAAAGAATGCAATTACAGAGTCACAAGCTGTGAAAAAATTTGTCAACGCCGGCTATATGAAAAATCCGCAATTACTTTTTGGGCAACCAATATCTGACCCGGTTGACCCAAAAGTTTCCTTGGAATATTTATTTTCTAACAATGAAAGATCTTTTAGTGAAATTCCATGCTAACTTGACTAACAGTTTGACAATATAAGTTCCTTTATCTGAATCCCACATGATCTTTATTGGTCTACGAATTTATGTTTGGATGTAAGGTGTACTCCATTCTTAAAATACTTAATACTCTTCTCTTAAATACCATTTATTTAAACCCCATATTGCCATTGGCTTAAGAGGGGTTTAGAGGATGAGGCGTCCCCCAAACACATGGCCCCAAAATAGATTATCAAATTCGACCAGAAAATTGGTCCCGAAAATCGGTATCGATTCTTGCTCTACCCCACAATACCTTTTATTTAAGCTTCACATTGACATGGTCGGTAAATATGCCCGATTTAGGGGTGTTTTGGGGATTGCGGTGGTCCCCCAAACCCTAAGCCCGGAAAAAATATCAGCAACGTGCTCTATTCTCATATATCTATATATCATTTATTTGAACCCCATATTGCCATTGCCCTCAAAATTGGATATCAAATTCGTTTTCCAATCTCATTTAAACACCTTATTCCAAAAGCCAGCAAATATGTCCGGTTTGGGGTATTGGCCCTAAAAACTATAAATATTTAGTTCCACTCCCATTAAGACTCAAATTGTCTTGGTGAGCAAATACGTCCTATTTAGGGGTTGTTATGGTGGTGGGACGGCCGCCAGACAGTTGGCTCGTAATGTTGATATCAGATACGTGGTCTACTCCCACATACCTTAAATTGGAGCCCCATATTTTCATAGTCGGCAAACATGACCGGCTTGGGAGTGTTTTGGGGGATGGGCGGCCACTCAATGAGTTGGCCTTGAAAATATATATCTCGGATTCGTGTTCCACTTTAGAAACCTTCTTTTTTGAGCCTCATATTGCAGAAAATACTTCCTATTTGGGTGGTGTTGTGGGGGTGGAGTGGCCCCATAGACACTTTTCCCGAATATTGATATCAAATTCGTGCTTTACTCACAAATACCTTTAATTTAAGTCCCATTTTGCTATTGTAGTAAATTTGTCCTCTTTGGGGGTTGATTTTGGAGGGGGTTGCCCCCCACACACTTGGTCCCACATTGGATATCAGATTCGTATTCTACACTTAATACCTTTTATTTAAGCCTCATATTCCCATGGTCAGTAAATAAGTCCTGTTGCGGAGGGGTTTTGGGAAAGGGGTAGACCTCCAGAAACGTGGTCCCACGTTTGGATATCAGATTCGTATTCTACTCGCAAATACCTTTGTGGGGATGGGGTGGCCCCATAGACACTTTTTCCAAATATTGATACCAGATTCGTGCTTTACTCCCAAAGACCTTTCATTTAAGTCCCATTTTGCTATTGTAGTAAATTTGTCCTCTTTGGGGGTTGTTTTTGGAGGGGGCTGCCCCCCACACACTTGGTCCCACATTGGATATCAGATTCGTATTCTACACTTAATACGTTTTATTTAAGACCCATATTCCCATGGCCAGAAAATAAGTCCTGTTTTGGAGTTGTTTTGGGAGAGGGGTAGACCCCCAGAAACGTGGTCCCACGTTTGGATATCAGATTCGTATTCTACTCGCAAATACCTTTCATTTGAGTCCCATATTACCATGGTCGGTAAATATGTCCGATTTAGGGGTGTTTTGGGGCTTGGCGTGGTCCCCCTAGCACTTGGTCCGACAATTGGATATCAGATACGTTTTCTTATCTTAAATACATTTCATTTGAGTCCCATATTGTCGTGATTGGTCTAAATATATGATTGGTAGGTTTTAGGGTGGGGCAGCCCCCCTAGGTACCCCATCCGAAATTTGGATACCAAATTTTTATTTTTAGGGTATTGTATGAGAGCACACAAAATTTCGCTTAAATCGCACCACCCATCTCCGAGATCTGGCGTTTCTGAAAATTAAAGTTTCTGAAAAATCTGGAGGGGTCCGCCCCCCTCCAGATATCAAAAAATTTAGTACCGTATTTTCACCACGGGGTCATTATGCACCATCTGTGAAAATTTCAAGAAAATCGGTTCAGCCATTTCTGAGTCTATAAGGAACACACAAACATACAAACAAACAAACGTTTAACTATCCAATCCTATAACTCAGTCTGCAAACATGTTTTCCGATCAGACAGTAAATGAGATCGATTTATATAGAAGCAACTAGATGGCCCGATACGCTTCGCTACACGCTAAAATTGTTTTCATACCCTCGACTATAGGATGGGGGTAAACTAATTTCGTCATTCCGTTTATAACACCTCGAAATATGAGTCTAAGACCCCCTCAAGTATACATATATATTCTTGACCGTTGGTCTGTCCATCCGTCCGTCTATCTGTCTATAGCAAGCTAACTTTTGAAGGAGTAAAGCTAGCCGCTTTAAATTTTGCACAAATACTTCTTATTAGTGTAGGGCGGTTGGGATTGTAAATGGGTCAAATCGGTCCATGCTTTGATATAGCTACCATATAAACCGATCTTGGGTCTTGACTTTTTGAGCTTCTAGATGGCGCAATTCTCGTCCGATTTAATTGGAATTTTGAAAGTAGTGTTTTGATATCACTTCAAACAACTGTGCTAAGTATGGTTGAAATCGGTTCGTAACCTGATATAGCTACTATATAAACCGATCTTGGGTCTTGACTTCTTGAGCTTTTAGAAGGTGTAATTCTTATCCGATTTGACTGAAATTTTGCACGTAGTGTTGATATCACTTCCAACAATTGTGGTAATTATGGTTCAAATCGGTTCATAACCTGATATAACTACCATATAAATCGATCTTGGGTCTTGACTTCTTGAGCTTTAAGAAGGCGCATTTCTTATTCGATCAGGCTGTAATTTTGCACTTAGTGTCTTGGTATCACTTCCAACATTTGTGCGAAGTATGGTCCAAATCGGTTCATAATCTGGTATAGGTGCCATATAAACAGATCTTGGATCTTAGCTTATTGAGACGCCAGAGGGCGCAATTCTTATTCGATTTGGCTAAAATTTTCCATGAAGTGTTTTGATATGACTTCCAAAAACTGTAATAAGTATGGCGCAAATCGGTACATAACCTGATATAGCTGCCATTTAAACTGATCTGGGATCTTGACTTCTAGAGAGCGCAATTCTCATCCGATTTGGCACAAATTGGCAACGGCTTTTCCCATGGCCTTCAACATACGTGTGGAATATGGTCTGAATCGATCTATAGCTTGAAACAGCTCCCATATAAACCGATCTCCCGATTTTCTTCTTCTCCTCCTCCTCCGTCCTTATTCATTATTTTTTGTTTGCCTAAAAAGAGATACTGCGCTAAGAACTCGACAGATGCAATCCATGGTGGAGGGTATATAAGATTCGGCCCGGCCGAACTTAGCACGCTCTTAGTTGATTTAAACCAATTGATTTGTTAAGTGTATTTGTTATATAGACAGACTATTTATTTCATTTCTATTTTGTGTCGATGGACATATATGCCCGCTTGGGGTTGTTTGGAGGTGGGCGGCATCCAAGAATTCCTTAAGCCAAATATTTAATATGAGAGTTGTGCTTTTCTTCCTTTAATTAATACCCAAAGTTCGCACTATACTTTTATATTCCTTTCATTGAAGACCCATATTGTCATAATCGGTAAATACGTCCTGTTGGGAGGATTTTAGGGTGGGGAAATCCCTCAGACATCTAGGAATAAATGCCTTTCATTTGATACCCATATTACCTAAGGCGCTAAACGGATTTGTTGGGGGAGTGAGGGACCCCTCGACACTTGTTGGCAAATTTTTATACAAAGTTCGAACTTTAAATACCTTTTATTTGATACCCATATTGTCGTAATCGGCAAACATGTCCGTTTGGATGGGGCGTCCCCCCAACTTATTTTACCCCATATTTTTATACCAATTTAGTGTGTCTGGGTTACCATAAGGAGGCATAAAATATTTAGCTTAAATCGGTAGACCCATCTCCGAGATCTGGGGTTTTTGAAAACTGAAAGGGGTAGGGTCCAGGAATCAGATTCGTACTTTACTGTCGTAGACCTTCCCTTTAAGTCCCATATTGTCCCGATCCCCCTATGTGTCGTATTGAAGCGTATTTATTGGGTTGGCGGTCCGCCAGACTCTTTGTTCTAAGATTATATACCAGATTCATAATCTACTCCTTAAGACCTTTTATTTGATACCCACTTTGTGATTTTGGTCATACATGCCCGTTTTGGGGTTGGGGAGGCCCCATAGACATCTTGCACCAAAATGTTATACCACGTTCGTATTCTTCTTCAAATCTGCTACCCATATTGCCCCAATCGATAAATGTATCATGTTTGGGATGCTTTTTGGGGGTAGGGCCCCGCGGCACTTGGTATCAAATTTTTTATATCAAGTTGAACTCTACTCTTAAATACCTTCCATTTGGTACCCATTTTGTCCCAATCGGCAAATATTTCAGTTTAGATGGGTTTTTGGGTGGGGCGTCTCCCCAAGTTATTTGACCCCAAAATTTATACCAATATGAAAATCGGTTCAGCCATTTTTGACCTTTAACCTTAAGACCTTTTATTTGATACCCACTTTGTGATTTTGGTCATACATGCCCGTTCAGTTTTGATGGATTTTTGGGTGGGGCGTCTCCCCAAGTTATTTGACCCTAAAATTTGTACCAATATGAAAATCGGTTCAGCCGTTTTTGAGTCTATACGGAATAGACCGCAAACAAACCGCAACAATTTAATTTTTTGTACCCTCCACCATAGGATAGGGGTATACTAATTTCATCATTCCGTTTGTAACACCTCGAAATATGCGTCTAAGACCCCATAAAGTATATATATTCTTGATCGCCATGAAATTTTAAATCGATGTAGTCATGTACGTCCGTCTGTCGAAGGAGTAAAGCTAGCCGCTTTAAATTTTTCACAAATACTTCTTATTAGTGTAGGACAGTAGGGATTGGGAATGGGCCAAATCAGTCCATGTTTTGACGTTGGGTCTTGACTTCTTGAGCTTCTAGAGGACGCAATTCTTATCCGATTTGGTTGAAATTTTGCACATGATGTTTTGGTATCACATCCGACAACTGGGCCAGGCATGGTCTAAATTGGTTTGTAACTAGATATAGCTGCAATATAAACCGACCTTGGGTCTTGACTTCTAGAGCTTCTAGAGGATGCAATTCTTATCCGATTTGGCTGAAATTTTGCACATGATGTTTTGGTATCACATCCGACATCTGGCCCAGGTATGGTCTAAATTGGTTCGTAACCAGATATAGCTGCCATATAAACCGACCTTGGGTCTTGACTTCTAGAGCTTCTAGAGGGTGCAATTCTTATCAGCTTTGGCTGAAATTTAACGTGAAGTGTTCTGGTATGACTCATAATAACTGTGACAAGTATAGTCTAAATCAGTCCTTAACCTGATATAGCAGCCATATAAACCGATCTCCCGAATAGACATCTTGAGCTTCTAGAAGACGCAATTCCTATCCGATTCGGCTGAAATTTTGCATGCGCACGTGTTTCATTATGACTTTCAACAACTGTGCTAAGTATGGTTAAAATGGGTCTATAACCTGATATAGCTGCCATATAAACCGATCTTGGGTCTTGACTTCTTGACCTTGCATAAAGTGTTTTATTTTAACTTCCAACAACAGTGTTAAGTATGGTTAAAATGGGTCTATAACCTGATATAGCCGCCATATAAACCATTCTCCCAAAAACACTTCTTGAGCCTCTAGAGGGCCTAACGTGTTTCATTATGACTACCAACAATTGAGCTTGGTATGGTCTAAATCGGTTCATAACCTGATATAGCTGCCATATAAACCGACCTTGGGTCTTGACTTTATAGAGCTTGTAGAGGGCGCAATTCTTATCCGATTTGACTGACATTTTGCATGTCATGTTTAATTTTGACTTCCAACAACTGTGTTAAGTATGGTCTAATTCAGTCCATATTCTGATATAGCCGCCATATAAACCGATCTCCCGATTAGACTTATTGGGCTTCTAGAGGGCGAAGTTCTTATCCAATATAGTTGAAATTTTGCATATGTAGTTTTGGTATGACTTCCTACAATTGTTCTAAGTATTGTTTCTTCTAGAGCTTCCAGAGGGCGCAATTATTACTCGATTTGCCTGAAATTTTTGAGGTGATGTTTATCTATGACTGGTGTTTTTCTATTCGAAAAAGTCATTCAAAGATCTTGACAAATGCGATCCATGGTGGAGGGTATATAAGATTAGGCCGGGCCGAACTTAGCACGCTTTTACTTGTTACACCCTCCACCATAGGATGGGGGGGTATACTAATTTCATCATTCTGTTTGTAACTACTCGAAATATTCGTCTAAGACCCCATAAAGTATATATATTTTTGATCGTCGCGACTTTTTATGTCGATCTAGCCATGTCCGTACGTCCGTCTGTCTGTCGAAAGCACGCTAACTTCCGAAGGTGGAAAGCTAGCTGCTTGAAATTTTGCACAAATACTTCTTATTAGTGTAGGTCAGTTGGTATTGTAAATGGGCCATATCGGTCCATGTTTTGATATAGCTGCCATATGACCCGATCTTGGGTCTTGACATCTTGAGCCTTTAGAGGGCGCAATTCTTATCCGATTGGAATGAAATTTTGCACGACGTGTTTTGTTATGATATCCAACAACTGTGCCAAGTATGGTTCAAATCGGTTCATAACCTGATGCAGCTCCCATATAAATCGATCTCTCTATTTTACTTCTTGAGACCCTAAAGGGCGCAATTCTTATTCGAATTGGCTGACATTTTACACAGGTCTCCAACATATAATTTAATTGTGGGCCAAACCGAACCATATCTTGATATCACTCTAATAGCAGAGCAAATCTTTTCTTATATCCTGTTTTGCCTAAGAAGGGTATATAAGATTCGGCCCGGCCGAACTTAGCACGCTTTTACTTGTTTTTATTTATTTTCTAAAAAAAATGTAAAATTAATTTTTTTTTAAAATTTCTTTCATTTATATTTCGTTAAAAAAAATATTAAAAATATTATTATGTTTTTTTTTTGTGAGGAAATGGTAAAAAATACAATCTGTAGGACGCCCCAGTAACACGAAATGTATTCCGTTTAAGTATCATATTGTCCATTTTCCGCACAATATCACTAAGGAGGGGCAAGGTTTCTCTCGGGCCTGAACCAAAACGAATAATGTTGCTGTGGAGCCTATCGGTTGATAAACGTCAAAACATCTGCTACTCTTAGAACGTATCGTAGTCCCAGCAACTGACAAATCTGCTGGTGGTCACAGACCCAAAATCGTATGTTGCGATCATGTGACCCATAACGGTGAACACTATAACAAATGCGTTGAGGTGATAACAGCCAAAAACTTGGTTTTGTCAAAATTAATTTCAACATTTCTCTTAGATACGACGAGTACTATGGAAAAAATCACACATATAAATAAAATAAAATAAATTTTTTTCGCATTTATGGTCCATCGGCGATGATAACGACCTATACAATTAATTATTTAATCTCTACAAAAACATGAGTCCACTGAATGATTTTGTAATAGTAAAAAAATAAAAATAAACAAAAACTATATGGAAAAAACTTACGATTTCAGTAACCAGATTAAAGCGGTTTATTGGTGTGCCGTATTTTTTAAGACCCCAATAACCTCGTATTGAAATATAAAAAGATTATCATTGCGGTTGGCCATTTAAGTGCGCGACTGAATGCTCTATTACGATGATGTACTGATCCCATGTGGCGTTGGTGTATCCGTTGGGAAAAGTGGTTAATTTTGAATTGTTTTTAATGACAGCGATAAGAATGAATTATGCTTACTTTTGACTTCAATTCAATGAACAGATGTAGTTCGGTTTTAAAAAATCCAGTTCAAAAGAGTTTTGGAATATTAACAATCTATGAGTTTTGTTATATGCACCCCAAAGGATAGAGGTTATATTAATTTTATCATTCCATTCCGATGGAGATAAATAAATTCACAAACATTTACAAAGTTGTAGTTATCAACTTACAGTGTTTGTTGGGGTTTATCATACAGTGTTTATTTGTTGACATAGAGTTAGTTGACAACTTATTACACTTGTTGCTAATTCTATCAGGATTTTTCCACTTTTCAACCCACAGTGTCATCCCCTTCAGCCAACCTATCCGTCTGTTGAAACCATGATTGCGTTCAAACATGTTAAGCTATCCGCTAAACATGTTAAGCTATTCCACCGAACTTTTAATTTGGCCACGCTTTTTTATACCCTCCACCATAGGATGGAGGTAAACTTATTTCGTCATTCTGTTTGTAACACCTCGAAATATGCGTCTAAGACCCCATATATATATTCTTGATCCTCGTGATATTTTAAGTCGAACTAGCCATGTCCGTCCGTCTGTCTGTCGAAAGCACGCTAACTTTTGAAGAGCTAGCCGCTTAAAATTTTGCACAAATACTTCTTATTGGTGTAGATAGGTTGGGATTGTAAATGGTTCAAATCGGTTCATAATCTTGTATAGCTGCCATATAAACCGATCTTGGGTCTTGACTTCTTGAGCTTTTAGAAGGCGGAATTCTTATGCAATTTAACTGAGATTTTGCATATAGTGTTTTGATATCACTTCCAACAACTGTGCGAAGTATGGTTCAAACCATACCATAACCTGATATAGCTGCCTTATAAACCGATCTTGGGTCTTGAGCCTCTAGAGGGCGCAATTCTCATCCAATTTGACTGAAATTTTGAACAAAGTGTTTTTTATATCACTTCCAACAACTGTGCGAAGTATGTATGGTTCAAATCGGTCCATAACCTGATATAGCTGCTATATAAACCGATCTTGGTTCCTCCTCATCCTCCTACGTCCATATTCATTATTCTTTGTTTGCCTAAAAAGAGATACTGCTCAAAGAAATCGACAGATGCGATCCATGGTGGAGGCTATATAAGATTCGGCCTGGCCGAACTTAGCACGCTCTTACTTGTTCCTAGTTTATCTTTTTAACAACTGTCGCTTAATTTATGATTAGTGCAGAGAATCCCTAAACAAGTACCAGAGCGACATAAACATAAAATCGACCTAGAGGGCTTCTGGGTCTGATTTGGCGAGTCGATAGGTGAAGTGACTGAATCCTCCTAGTTCAGCAGATTGAAAAATATGAAAGAACTTGAGAGATGACGAAACTTGAACTGCTACTTCAAGGGCTGCGGAGTCGAGCAAAATTGACTCTGGTGTCGACTCCGGGCACTTAGAAATGCAATGTTTTATACCCACCACTAAAGAATGGGGGTGAGGTTCTCCGACCTAGGCAATATGGGTATCAAATAAAAGGTATTAGCGATTAGATTACGAGTATGTAAAAACAAAAAATAAAAATTGGACCAGGGAAGAAACTACGAGATCTTGAGGATTTTTGACCCTTTTAGAAGAGAAGAGTATGAAGACTTCACATCGTGGATGTAAATGGAGCCCAAATTTAATATACTCCCAACGACAACAATAGAGAGGGATGTTTTGGGGGTTGGAGATCCCCCTCAGTGACGTGTTCCTGAAAATATATATCAGATTCCTGTTCTACTCTAAAAACTTTGTATTTTGGATGAACCCATACACACTTTTTCCCGAATATTGATATCAGATTCGTGTTCTGCTCTCATAGACCTTTCAATTGGGGTGGGACCAAATACTTGGTCCCACATTTTGATATCAGATTCGTATTCAAAACTCAAATACCTCTTATTTGAGCCCAATATTGCCAGTAAAGTAAATAAGTGCTGTTTGGGGGGTGTTTTGTGGACGGGCTGTACCCCCAGAGACTTGGTCCTGAAAGTGAGTCCAATTTCGTGCTCTTCTCTCAAATAGCTTTCATTTTAGCCCCATATCGCCATGGTCGGTAAATATGTACGTTATAGGGGTGTCCCACTATTGGATATCAGATACATTTTCTACTCTTAAATACCTTTCATTCATTTCGGCCAGTCCGTATCTTATATAACCTCCTCCATGGATCGTATTTGTAGAGTTCTTTTCCCGTTATCTCTTTTTAGGCAAATAAACAAGTAAGAGCGTGCTAAGTTCGGCCGAATCTTATATACCATCCACCATAGATCGCATATGTCGAGTTCTTTTCCCGATATCTCTTTTTAGGCAAACAAAGGATAAAAGAAAATAATTGCTATGCTTTAGCAATCAAATTATGGTCCGTTTCGGACCATCATTGAATTGAATGTTGGAATAAGAATTGCGCCTTTTAGTGGCTCAAAAAGTAAAATAACGCGATCTTTTTATGTGGGAGCTGTATCGGGCTAAAGACCGTTTCAGACCATATTTGACACTTATGTTGAAGGTCATGAGAGAAGCCGTTGTACAAGATTTCAGCCAAATTGGATAAAAATTGCGCCCTTTAGACTTTCAAGAAGTCAGTATCACAGATCGGACATCTTTAGCAGGTTATGGACCGATTTGTACCAAATTTGGCACTGTTGTTGAAAGTCATAACAAAACACGTCTTGCTAAATTTTAGCCAAATCGGATAAGGATTGCGCTCTGTAGTGGCTGAAGAAATCAAGATTCAAGATCGGTTTATATTGCAGTTATATGAAAATATGGACCGATGCGAACCATGCTTTTGGAAATCATAACAAAACCATCATGCAAAATTTCAGCCGAATCGGATAAGAATTGCGCCTTGAAGATGTTCAAGAAGTCAAGACCAAAGATCGGTTTATATGACAGCTATATCAGGTTATGTACCGATTTCAATCGTACTAAGCACAGTTGTTGAAAATCATAACAAAATACGTCATGCAAAATTTCAGCCAAATCAAGATCTCAAACAGGTTTATATGACATCCATATCAGGTTATAGACCGATTTGCACTATACTTAGCACAGTTGTAAGAAGTCTTAACAAAATACCTTAGCCAAATCGGATAAGAACTGCACCCTCTAGAGGCTCAAGATATCAAGACCCCAGATCGGTTTATATGACAGCTATATGAGGTTATAGACCGATTTCAACCGTACTCAGCTCGATTGTTGGAAATCATAACAAAATATCTCATGCAAATTTTCAGCCAAATTGGTTAAGAATTGCGCCCTCTAGTGGCCCAAGATTGGTCGTTGGGGATTGTAAATGGGCCATATCGGTTCAGAGTTGGATATAGTTCCCATATACCACGATCTCCCGATTTGACTTCTTGAGCCCCTGGAAGACGCAAGTTTTGTACGATTTGGCTGAAATTTTGCACATAGTGTTTCGTTTTGTGTTCGGTCAATAACTTGATCTAGCTCCCATTTAAACCGATCTCCAGATTGGACTTTTGGAGCCCCTGGAAGCCTCGATTTCCATCGTATTTTGCTGAAATTTTGCACGTTGTGTTCCGTTATGACTTCCAACAACTGTGCCAAGTACGGTTTAAATCGGTCTATAACCTGATATAGCTCCCATATAAACTGATCTCCCGATTTTATTTTTGAGCCCCTGGAAGCCGCAATTTTTGTTCAATTTGGCTGAAATTTTGCAGATAGTATTCTCTTATAACTTCCACTGCGCCATATACGGTCCAAAACGGTTAAGAACCTGGTATAGCTCCCATATAACCCCATACCCCCATTTGACTTTTTAAGGCCCTGGAAGCTGCAATTTTTGGCCGATTTGGCTGAAATTTCGCACTATGCTAAGTACGGTTTACATCACTCTATAACCTGATATAGCTCCCATATAAACCAATATCCCAATTTTACTTCTCGTGTTCTGTCATGACTTTCAACAATTGTGCCAGGTACGGTCCTAATCGGTCTATAACCTGATATAGCTCCCATGTAAACCGGTCTCTCGATTATCCTTGTTCGGTTCGTAGAGCTTTAATTTTTGCTGGTTTGACAGATGTTTGGTATGTAGAATAAAATTATGCTAAATTTATTTTGTATACATTTTTAGCAGAATCCATGGTGGTGGGTTCCCAAGATTCGGCCTGGCCGAACTTAACACGCATTTACTTGTTTTGACCTCATCGTCTTAGAATTCTAGGCCTTGAGGGCCGCCGCACTGTTCGCATATATCCTCACGGGAGTACTTACCACGGTCTCCTGTCTATCCTGTAGTATCCATTCATATCCTCACTGGAGTATTTACCACGGTCTTCTCTCTATTCTGTAGAATCCTTTCATATCCTCACGGGAGTACATACCACGGTCTAATATCTATACTATAGAATCCTTGCGTATCCCTACGGTAGCACTTACCATGATCTCCTGCCTACCCTGTGGAATCCTTTCATATTCTCACTGGAGTACTTACCACGGTCTCCTGCCTCTCTTGTAGAATTCTTTCGTCTCCTTAGTGGAAAACTTACCACGGTCTTCTACCTCTCCTGTAGAATTCTTTCATATTCTTAGGGGACTACTTACCACGGTCTCTTGCCTCTCCTGTGGAATTCTTTCGTATCTTTTGTGGAGTACTATCCACGGTCTCCTGGCTATCCCGCAGAATCCTGACATATCCTTGCTGGAGTACTCTCCACGGTCTCCTGGCTATTCTGTAAAATACTTACAGTAGTTCCCAGCATTGTCCTGGCTTGAGTACTTACAAAGGTCTCTTGCCGTAGTTTTCCTCCATGAGTACTTATTAAGGTATCGCGTTGTAGCATTCAATCCCAATTCCCACACATTGACTACGTTCCCTTGGATTGACTACGTTCCGCTCCTTGAATTGAGAATCGCCGAGTCGTGGAACCCCGCTCCTTTTCCAAGTCCTACTAGAGTACTTATTCCCGAGAGTTTCACCGTGAACCCACCGAGAGGGGCCCTACGAGATAGAGTACTTACCAAGGTTTCTATCACCAATCTCAGGACATCCCTGGTAGAACGCCTACCCAGTTGTCTCGGAAGCCTGGATCAATGCCCTACAGATTTGTTCTATTTTTTCTCCTAAAAATAACTAGTCTTAAGTAATCTAAATCTAAAGATTAAGTTTAAAACCAACCCTCCCCCGTCGTTCTCTTTCTGTCTTATAAGAAATAAATTTCTGTGACGAATCCTCGGCCCCGGCGAGCTTACCCCAGCGCTAAGGGAAACCTGTCGTTACACCTTCCGGAAAAGCGAATCCGGAACAACCTTTCCCTTAATGTTATGGGCGACAGATAGTCTGAGGCTTTCCTCAGCCTACCTACTGCATCCATGGACTCTAGAATGAAGCAGTAGCCGTGTTCGTCTTATCTCAGCATATCAAGTTCCAAAGCGCAACCTTAGTGGTACAGCCACAAATGTAGGCCTCAACAGGTTATAAATTCAGCATTGCTTTCACACCCAGACCCCTGCAGTATGGATCTTAAGGCAATCCTGGTACATGCAAGCCTCTGTACCTTTCGAAGTTCCCCTGGTGTGTGTGCTCTTTTCCACAGCCTTCCACCTTGCCATTGCTCCACATGTCAGCACTGGCCTCACAATATCCGTGCACATTTTCCTGCAGCAGTAGAAGACGTACGCCGTCTTTCGGTACCTTTTCTCCAAATTCGTTTACAGAACAGTTTCGAATCGAGGACTTGGTATTTCCCCTAAATTGTCGTATTCAGTATTTCTAGCATTTTCAAAGGTAATTAATGGGGTGGAAAAACAGCGGTTTCCAATCTTCGAATCTGCTACGAACTCTATCACCCTTTGATTTTATGTTTGGGCAAAAATCACCTTGCCTGAATAAAACAAATTTGAACTTTTTTTTTAAATGTTTGTAAGTTTATTTAACATAAAATATAGTATAAATATGGTGCTTTCCATGAATTTAATATTTTTAAGTAAGGAAATTAAATAAAAATTCATTTTTTTAATAATAATTCAAAACTATCTTCCTTTTCAGATCTCATAACGAACCTCGGCATTAACTGTAATGCTATCGATAACATCCTCATTACAATCCAATATCTCTAAATTGCATTCCAAAATGTCCACCTCATGAGTATTAGCAGTGGAATCTTTATCAAATATACAAGATTGTGTCGTGCCTCCAGCGCAGGCATTATCCTGGCATGATGCCATATCGGAAATTTGATAATTTTCAGCTAAATTTATGGCTATCTCTTCTTCTTGGTTATTAATTATGGGTATTTCCATGGATGCCTCTTGGAGGGTGTCATTAACATTGCTCAACTTCATTTGGCAATTAGTGCAAAATGTTGTGGTCTCATTGTTTTCTATGGAATTTGTGGGGGACATAAAACTAATTTGGGTTGCTGTAGTAAACTTCACAATTGAATGGGGCGCATTTTTAAAATTTGATGGAATTTGTTTATCTGTGGTTTCATCATTGGGATTATTAGTTTTAGGAGTTTCTTCATTATTTGTAGGGTAGATAAATGTTTTCATATCTTTTTCATGGGGAATATTAAAATCCCTTTCTTGAGTTTCTTTAGTTTTATTAGAAAACTGTAACGGGAAAGCTTGTGGATTTTCTATATTTGTTGAGCTTTTCGGCGCACAGGGGAATTTTATGGGATTTTTTGAGAAAAGCTGGGATTTGTTGAACTCATTGTCGTAGCAATTGTTTTCTAGATTTTCCTTAGTGTTTTTGGAATTGTAAAGAAAATTTGATGATGTGGGAATAATTTCCTTAGTTTGGGATTTTTCATCTATTCCTGGAGAAGTGGGGATAATTGTGTTGTCAACTTCTGGGATTTTTGGATGTTGTGTTACATTGATTTTAAAATTGTTTAATAAATCTCCTGAAGTCAAAAATTCATTATATTGTAGATTTTCATCTTTTGATAAGGAATCAGTGGAAGTTTGGGAATTTTCATTAATTTCTGGGGATTTACTATGACCAATCCCTGCATCTTTAGTATAACATTCCCGGACATCCACTTGATTACATGGTAAAATTTCCTTTTTAGTATCAATGCTTGGCTTCAATAAGTTAATATATGTGGTCACATTTTCCCCTTTTGTCATATCATTGTTGGCTATGGAATTTTCCAATGAGTCCTGGGAATCTAAAATCCCGGCATCTTCAATATTACATTTCCCGGCATCCACTTGATTAAACGATGGCCATGATAAAATTTCCTTTGTACTAACATCACTGGACTTTAATAAGTTAATATAAGTGGTCACATTTTCCCCTGCCATCATATCTTTGTTGGTTATGGGATTTGCCGATAAATCCTGGGAATTCAAAGTTTCATGTGGCTTTTGATGCTGGGATGTTTTCAATTCAATATTTTTTGCATTTTGAATCTTCTCTTCAAAATGAGTTGAGTGAGGTGAGTTGGTTGATAAGGCAAAGGTTTCTGAACTTTGGTATCTGTCACCTGTTAATAGGGATGTCAATTCATTTTGGGATTCAATTTCTGGGATTCTGAGATTTTCCTCTATATTTATTTTTAAATTTGTTGTTATTTTTTCTAGAGGTAAGAATTCTTGATTTTGAAGATTTATTTCCTTAGATACCGGAACACTGTTAGTTTGAGAATTTTTAAAAAAATTTGGGGAATTATAATCGTCAATGCCGGGATTTGGGTTTTTGCATGCCTGGATACTAATTTGATTATAAGATGAGTCTAATAATGTCTTTCGTACAGTATCATGACGGGGACTGAATATCAAGTTTATGGTGGTTACATTTTCCCCTGCCATCATATCATTGTTGGTTATGGGATTTACTGATAAATCCTGGGAATTCAAAGTTTCATCCGGCTTATGACGATGAGATGTCTTCAATGCAATATTTGTTAAATTTTCAAAGGAAGGTGATGAGTTGAGAAGAATGCCTAGAGCTTCCCCACTTGGGTATTTGTTATCTTTCCTTAGGGATGTCAATTCATTTTGAGATTTAATTTCCGGGATTGTGAGATTTTCCTCTATATTTATTTTTAAATTTTTTGTTATTTTTTCTAGTGGTAAAAATTCTTGATTTTGAAGATGTAATTCTTCTGATACAGGTTTATTGTAAATTTGGGAATTTTTATAAATTTCCAGGGAATTAGTATCACTTATCCCAGGATTTGAGTTTTTATTATCCTTGATGCTTTTATTATCAAAAGATGAGTCCAATTTTATTTCTCCTAAAGAATCTTTACCGGTATTCAATAAGGTCTTATAGGGAATGACATTTTCATTTGTCTTTACATCATAGCTGGTTGTGGGATTTTCCCATAAATCCTGGGAATTCAAAACTTCCCCGCCGAAAACAATTTCGTCTTCTTCTTGGCAGAGTGTTATATCTGCTGTGTTGTCATGTTGTTCCATATCCTCTATGGAGACAACAGTCTGATTGTGTTGCAGAAAATCCTCAACTGAAGCCCCTGATAACTCCTCTTCTTTCATTTCATCTTGGCCACTTTTTTCTATCGGCAAAGAGTAGGATAAGGAGCAGGCATTATCCTCACATCTCAAAATAACATTATTAATGGAACTTAGACCGGAGTCTTCGAAATTATCTCCATATTTTAAATCAGAGTAATATTTTTTACCCAAGTTGTGGCTCCATAGGATTGGCGACGAATGTCCCAGGGGGCAAGCTGAATTTTCGAGAATGGCATCTTCTTTATCATTGTTGCCTTCAAAGGCTTTTTGAAGTGTGGCTTTCATAACTTCATAGTCCACATTGATATCACTTTCAATTTTCTCATTCTCATTACATTTTTCCGAAGAGGCATTACTAAGAGAGACTTCACTGTAAGAGGCATCATGGTTACAGACATCAATCTGAGAGACATTATTGGGAGAGACATTACTGTTAAGGACCTCACTGAGAGGGACATCACTGAGAGAGTCAACACAGTGAAAGACATCACCGTGAGAGACATTACTCTGGGGGACATGGCTAAGAGAGAAAACACTGTGAGAAACATCACTGTTTGCGACATCACTGTGAGAGGCATGATTGTGAGAGATATCACTGAAAGAGACATGACTGCGGGAAATATCGCCTTGAGAGGCATTATTATAAGAGAAACCACTGGGGAAGTCATCATTATGAGAAAAATCACTCTTACTGTGAGAGTCATCACTATGGGAGGAAACACTTTGTGTGAAATTACCTTCTTTATAAATGGTGTAGGTTTTATTCGAAGAATTGTCACTATTAGTTTCGAATTCTAAATTTTGTCTTTCCCTCTTTGCAGTTTTCTGCAACCTTCTCTCCCAAAGCCTATACTCATCGGTTTTCGAATCCGTGAGAGCATAATTGTCGTCATTTTTCTGGGCTTGATATGCACGTCCTTTAATTGTTTCAAGTAATTCAATTTCCTTATCATTCAATGTTGTATGCTCTTCGTTGAGAGTAAGCAAATGCTTCAACTCATGATAGCTTCTTGAACACAAATTAAGATGGTCTTCATCCTGGGGGCTTAAATTCAAATGCTCTAAGGACAAGTTATTGAAAAATTCTTTATGAATATTTTCATAAATGCTGAATTCCGGCTGGGGATCAAGAGAATGAAATTCTTCACCATCGCTCTCGCAGTGCTCAGGAACACGGTTCACAGAGAGAGTGTTGTATATAAACTGCATTTTATGCTTAGCTTTGCCTTTGCGTGTTTTTCTACAACAAGCTCCCTCATCATCAGATTCCGCAGTTTCATAATCCGCATCACTAAACTCATGGTCATTGTTAAACTTTTGCGATGATAACTCTCTTTTTATCTGGCCACTCTCTTTATCCAAGACCATAAGACGACCATCTATAAGTTCAATGGTACCATCATACTCTTCTTTTTGGGCATAAACACGTTCTACCATTTCTTGAACATCTTGAATTTCTTGATTTCTATAGTCGTTCAAAAGTTTGTCCAAACTCTCTGGAGTATCTTGATTGAATTCTTTAAGTTTATGATTTTCTAGTAAATTTTTGTAACAAACAGCTTTTTCAGCATCTGTGGGGGCAACGCTTTGTAGGCGTTTGATGGGCTTTAGGTCGATTTTTTTGAAAATATCACCTAAGGACTCTAAAACTGCATGTATTGTGCCAGTCAAAGGTAATTGAGGTTTGTTTGCATTTTGTTTGACTTCTTCCTCATGATCAGAATCGTGATTTTTGGGATCAGTGGTGGGAAGATCATGAGGCTTGGCTTGTGGGGTTTTTAAGGAGGAATAGTCTATGATGTCGTTTAGGATTTCTTGGGTTATTTTCTCACTATATTCCTCATTTGCCTTGGAGATCATGGAGGAACTGTCTATTAAGTCATCTATGACTTCTTCAGTTATTATCTCAATATTCTCATCTTTGATCTTGAACAAGACTTGGGGTTGTATGTCTTTCTTGCTTTTATTGTTCATTTTGTTGGAATTTTCTGGTGAGTTTTCTCTCTTAGGTAGCGGGAACTGACTCATTTGTCGTTGCTCTTTTTCTATGTCATTACCATTTGCAATCTCTTTGTCAAGTGCCTCTGTTTGGCTATTTAAGTAGTTCTCTTTATTATTCTCTTTGACTTCTTCAATCTCACAGATTTTTCTCATAGTTTTAAAAGAAATATTTGGTAAATGCTTTTCAGGATCTTCTTGAGATTTTGCAATTTGAGAGTCCTTCTTTACCTCTTCCTCAGTATCAACCCCTTGTTCTTTCTCCCTACCAATTATCTCTCTTTGATTACTTTGCTCTTTGACTATTGCATGCACTTGGATTTCTCTCTTATTTTTATAAGAAATATCTGAAAAATTATTTTCCTTATTTCTCTTGTCTTCAAACTCAACATGTTTTTCTTTCTCTCTACCAATTGTCTCTCTTTGATTATTAAAAACATTTTCTTGTTTAAGCTCTTTTGCATTTTTTTGGATTTCCTTTTCATTATTAATGGAAATATCGCTTCCTTCAAATTCGTTGCAAAAATCATTCTCTTTTTTGTGATCTGTGGGTTTTGAGATCTCTTGGGTTTTTGCCTTATTTTTATAGGGAATATCTTGTCGAATCTTTTCCATGCTTTCTTGGGTCATATCTCTTAAATTGCCACACTCTATCTCTATTTCTTGACCAGTCGCCTCTCTTATGTTGTTCAAATCATTCTTTGGTTGACTCTCTTGAGTTTCATCTGGTCTCTCAGCATTCTCTCGAATTTGCATCTCTATGTCAATGGGATTAACTGCTGCATGATTCTCACAAGTTTCAGTTAAAATTTCAGTGTCTTCCATAACTTCAGACTCTTTCTTGTCTTCCATTTCCTTCTCTTTAAAGTTTGTCTCCTCTTGATCTCTTAATCCGTTATTTACCTTAATCTCTTTCTCCTCAATTTTAGAGTGGTGTCCATTTTCTTTCATTTCCTTATGCTCTCTCTCGTCTATCTTCTCAATTATCTTTGCGGTTTCTTCAAGGTCATTGAGCTCTTCATAGAGTTCATTGTTCTCTTGTTCCAATTTAGACAAGAGATTTCTGAGTACTTTAGTCTCTCTTTCGAAAGATGTAAGAGCATGATTAGAAGCTCGGGTCAAAGAGGTTACGTCCAAGGGATTATATTCAAAATCATCATCCAAAAATTCTTGGGCAGTCTTAGTAGGCAAAAGCTCGTTCTCATGTTTCTCCCTCATTAGCATATTTTCCTCTAAATTTTCTTGCTCTTCTATATCAGCATTGTCCTTACAATTTCCCTTGCTCTCATTTTCTTCAATATGCACTCCCTCTTTCCTTATTTGTTCTCTTAAATTGTTGGTATTCACATATACTCTCTCTTTAAGTTGTTCTCTTTCAAAGTCATTTAATTTTGTTTCTCTATCCCATTGATCTACCATGCCTTCAATTTCCTTTACATTTCTCTCAACGTTTTCATCACTGCTACTGCCGGTAATTTCCTCTCCAGCAGCCTTAGGTTTTTGTGAGAATAGTAGCTCCATTATTTCATGTCTCTCCTCTTGATCCTTTTTGAATTGATTCAAGTGAATATCCATATTTGAGAACATTTCTTCAAAATCTTTCTTTAACTGTGTATTGACTGCCTTGCATTCGTTTTCATATTCCATTTGGCAGGGAGATTTTTCTTTGATATCCCTTAGGTCCGCAGTAGTGATGTCACTCTGAGCAATGTCAGGTTTTAGCATAGCCATAGTCTTTTCCAAATTGTCTAAAGCATCATAGTTCTCTTCATTGGTGGCCTTAGGTAAAGTTGATGAAATTTTATCATTTGTTTCGATGGTAGCTTGCATGGCAATTGGGTTAATAACTTTGAGAGTCTCGTTCAATATGGGATCAATGACTGAGGATTCTTGGATTTCAAGGGCAGACTGCATAGACTTATAATTGCTAGCAGCCTGTTCTAAAATATCTCTTGGAGCCACTTCATTGGTCTCAATATGTAAATAAACTCTTCGAGGGGAAATTTCATCTCTTATATGGGAAGAATCCTTCATAGATTCAATGGCCGAGGATTCATCATTAATATGAACAGACTTCTGAGCCTTCATCGAGATCTCGCTTGGAGCATCCTCATTACACTCAATTTCTAAATTAACTCTACGGGTAGAAATTTTATCAATTGATTTAGATAATGCTTCGTGACTCATGACTTCAAAGGTTTCGACATCACCAGAAACTTTCTCCAAGACTTCCACCTCCCCAACATCTTTACTCTCCTTATTTCTACCCTCAGTGTTCTCAGCCTTGTAATTAGACTCCAATTCAAACTGTTTAATCTCTTCAACTCCATATTTTTCCTTCTGCTTTACTTCCAACACTTTCTCCTCTTGGTTTGTTTTTTTGATAAACTTCAAAATTTCTCCCATATTTTGTTTCTCAGCCAAAGTGTGAATTTCACCTTCTCCATTTTCAACTTCAACTCCCTTTGGCTCTTCTTTTTTACTCTGCTCACCTAATTCATGGCATTTCGTACTCAAATCGGATACTAAAGCAGTGCTTGAATCACTGCTGCTATTGGCCGAAGATGTAGAGGGGCTTTCATTGACATCCGAAGAAAGATAAAGTTCAGTTTTACTATCATCTCCCGCCACTTCTTCCCATATACCTAATTCCATATTGACACTGGCATCCAGTTGTTTCTGTTGACATATACGCTTAGCTTTGACTATATCCTCTTCGGAATCTGAGGACACTAGTAGACTAACATGATCTTCGGGTTTGCGGAATTTGTTGCGCATTTTTATGGTGGCTAAAGGGATGAACACAATCTTATGATCTTGCTATCACTTCTTTAGATATTTTAGTTACCTACCATTTACACTGTCTCTCATCTTACGGCGTTCTTTACGATTCCAACGCTCGTTTTCTTTGCGTTCCTCTTCATATCCACCACGTTTCCTAAGAATAAAAGAGAGAAAGATGGTTAAACTAAGTAAACCCAAGGAGTTAGTACTGCTATGAGGTCTTTAAGAATCTTCTAGAGGGAACTAAATCGAATCAAACGCTAAAGCATGGGTCAAATAAGGTTATAGTGGCAGCCTGAAATCAGACACAGACAATTTTTGTACTTTATTATACCACAGTGGAGACGACGGACCAAAGCAACTAGTGGGAATTGACCCTAGCGGGTTCTTCTCCTATTTAGTTTCAAGTCAAGAACTTGACCTCCAGAAAGAGCGACAGCTCAATTTCATTCCGAAATCATCCCTTTAAGAACCCTTCTCCTTGGGGAAGGGTGGTTTTATTACAATTTTCCATGGGGAACGGTAGTTTTAGTACCCTTTCCCTTGGAGAACGGTAGTTTTAGTACCCTTTCCATTGGGGAACGATAGTTTTAGTACCCTTTCCCTTGGGGAAGGGTAGTTTTAGTACCCTTCCCCTTGGGAAAGGGTAGTTTTAGTACCCTTCCTCTTGGGAAAGGGTAGTTTTAGTACCCTTCCCCTTGGGAAAGGGTAGTTTTAGTACCCTTCCCCTTGGGAAAGGGTAGTTTTAGTACCCTTCCCCTTGGGAAAGGGTAGTTTTAGTACCCTTCCCCTTGGGAAAGGGTAGTTTTAGTACCCTTCCCCTTGGGAAAGGGTAGTTTTAGTACCCTTCCCCTTGGGAAAGGGTAGTTTTAGTACCCTTCCCCTTGGGAAAGGGTAGTTTTAGTACCCTTCCCCTTGGGAAAGGGTAGTTTTAATACCCTTCCCTTGAGGAGGGATAGTTTTAAATAGTAACCTTTCCCTTGGGTAAGGATAATTTTAGTACCCTTTCCATTGGGCAAGCATTTCAGTATCCTTTCCCTCGGGGAAGGGTCGTTTTAATACCCTTTCCATAGGAGAAGGGTAGTTTTAGTACCCTTTGCCTTGGGGAAGGGTAGTTTTGGAACCCTTTCCCTTGGGTAAGGGTGGCTTTAGTAACCTTTTCCTTGGGTACGGATAATTTAAGTATCCTCTCCACTGAGCAAGGATAGTTTCAGTATCCTTTCCCTTGGGGAAGGGTCCTTTTAATATCCTTTCCCTAGGGGAAGGGTTGTTTTAGTACCCTTTCCATTGCTAAGGGTAGTTTTAGTACCCTTTCGCTTGGAGAAAGGTAGTTTCAGTAGTCTTTCCCTTGGAGAATGGTAGTCTCAGTAAGCTCTTCCTTGAGTAAGGGTAGTTTTAGTACCCTTTCCCTTGGGGAAAGGCGGTTTCAGTAACCTCTTCTTTGGGTAAGGTTACTTTTAGTACCCTTTCTCTTGGGTAAGGGTAGTTTTAGTAACCTTTCCTTGGGTAATAATAATTTTAGTACTCTTTCCATTGGGTAGGAATAGTTAATACCCTTTCCCTAGGAGAAGGGTAGTTTCAGTATCCTTTCCCTTCGGGAAGGGTAGTTTTAGTACCCCTTCCTTTGGGTAAGGGTTGTTTCAGTACCCTTTCCCTTGGGTAGAGGTATATTTATTACCCTTTCCTTTGGGGAAGGGTAGTTTTGGTACCCTTTCCCCTGGGCAAGGGTAGTTTTAGTACCCTTTCCCATCGGTAAGGGTAGTTTTAGTACCCTTTCCCTTCGGTAAGGGTAGTTTTAGTACCTTTTCCCTTGGGTCAGGGTAATTTTAGTACCCGTTCCCTTGGGGAAGGGTAGTTTCATTACCATTTCGCTCGGGGAAGACTAGTTTTGACACCCTTCCCTTAACCCTTCAATAAGAAGTATATACGATGGAATGATTTCAACAGAAGGAGGGGCATGTCTACATCGAATCGCAGATCAGTATTTCGAGAATCAGTATAAAAACAAAATTCATAATTTGCTTATAATTTTAAACTACGGTAATAAACCAAAAGTGTAATTACCATGCCTCAGCACAAGCTCGATCTTTGGGAAATACAGGCCTCGAATCCAAGTAGGTAAGTTTTTTCTAAAAAGTTAAGAAAATCAAAAATCTCTTTATATAGAAAATAAAGTTACACAAAAACTTACACATTCCAATATCAAGGTTTTGCGATACTGTGGTATTTTGGAGACCACCGGATTTCCTTGTAGCACCAAAACTTTTAATTCAGGCATTCGGGCAAAAACCTAAAAATCATTCCCAGTTATGCACATTTGCAATTAAAAAACAAAACAAACATGCCCCTTACCTTGACCACCAATATATCATCTATGCGATTATTGGATAAATCCAAAACAGAAAGATTTTTGCAATTCTCCAGTTCCCTTAACCCCTCACAGTCCTTTAGATAATTCGAAGATATATTTAAAGTATTCAATACCGGGAGTATATCTGTGCCAACATTTTCAATTTTTCGTATATGATTTTGTGACAAATTGATGGTGTCCAATTCTTTGCAAGGATCCAAATTGTCAATTTTCTTTATCAGATTACTTTGGAGATACAAACATTTTAGTTTAGTTTGATTCTCCAAGCCCTGTATCTCTGAAATGGCATTGCATTCTAGCCATAGACATTTTAATTCGGTGTAATCTTCCAAAGATTCGATGCTCTGGAATCCTAAGGAATTTTTAAAACTCTTAAAAGTTCTTAAAAATTTGGTGAAAAAAAAAGGAAGCTCACCCTGATAATGCAGATATAGAACATCATTTAGGGAAGGAGTTTGATAGAGTTTATCCTTTTTACATAATTCCAAAAGCTTTTTCTTTGTTATACGATTTAAACCTCCTATTTCTTTGGTCTCGTTCGACTTCTTCAAAGTATGGGACATTTTATTTTTAAATTTTTTTTAAATAAAGAGCAGTTGTAGTCTTTTCAATGGCTTTTTATTCTTTCAATCGCTTGACTTTATAAGCAAATGCTGCCTTGATTCAAATTTTCTTCTTTTTGTGAAAACGATTTGTTTATTGAATTTCCATAACAACGGAAATGACAAAACAGAGTTGCATTCTTTAGCGCCCTTACCTAATCGTATGCGTGTCACATACAAAGAAACAAGTCGGCCCTAAATTAAAGGCGGTTTTTGAAGCAAAATGAATTGGCGCCAATAAGCTTAATCCATGTAGCAGTTTAAATTTAATTTTTAATCAAAACACATAAAGAAATGGAGCAACAATTAAAAGATTAGTTTGAACAGCCCCAATATGTAAAACTTATTATAGTTGTTGTTGCCAATAAAAGACTCAAGTTTAACTTAACAGCTATTTAAATCTATTATTATTTAATATAAGTTACCATAAGGGCAACAACAACCGGGACGGTAAGGTCACGAACAGTCTTGCAGTGTAAGAGGGAGATTAATGCCTTCTCTGAGGATTACAAAATCAGCATTGTTTGGGTGCCGGGCCATAACGGAGTAAGGGGAAATGAAAGGGCAGACGAATTGGCAGTGAAGGCCAGAAGACTGCCGTCAATAAACTTGGTTAACCCGAAGTCTTTCGGGTCGACGCAGTCCGAAATAAGGGAGTGGGCGACGAATGCACATCTAACCTAACATCCCCAATGCCAAGTACTGCCAAAAATTAAAAAAAAATGAATCCTGGTCACCATTCATGGCTGAATTATTTTAATGATTATCTCATTTGCACAATAACATAAAAACCATATCGCCATCTTACCATCAAGCTGATCGACATTTTGTCAAAACAAAGAAATGTGTGTGCCCGTGTGTGTGTGCAGAAAGTGAGCGTACGTGAGCAAAGTATATAAGGGAAAGAAGATTACAGCAAAGAGAATGCAAACAAAAAATCGATATCTTAATACTGTGGCCAGCTGTTCATGGGAAAACTCCTTTTTTAAAACAGTCTTGGTCACCATTTTTTTACAAATCATTTTGACAGTTGTTCGACCGAAAAGTCGAAGTTAGTACTAGGCTTAAAGCTTACACAAACAAAACTCGTCGACAGTAGAGTTCTTCGCATAACATAGTTACCAGGTAGTGTACCGTAAACAGCTTAGTAAATTTTTTTGTGTGTGCATTATTGATAAGAACCATTGCACACACAAACAACCAAAAATGGCGCGAACTGGTAACATACTCAAAATCAGAGTTGCACTAATCACTGATTTTGACAGATAGTGCACTCAACATATATTGGGTTGCCCAAAAAGTAATTGCGGATTTTTTAAAAGAAAGTAAATGCATTTTTAATAAAACTTAGAATGAACTTTAATCAAATATACTTTATTTACACTTTTTTCTAAAGCAAGCTAAAAGTAACAGCTGATAACTGACAGAAGAAAGAATGCAATTACAGAGTCACAAGCTGTGAAAAAATTTGTCAACGCCGACTATATGAAAAATCCGCAATTACTTTTTGGGCAACCCAATATATGAATATATTTTGGTACTTCGCGAGAAAAAATTGTACTCAACTGTTTGCTGTATGCCATGGTACAATTAAGAGGTAGTGTCATTAGCACAACAAAACTCAACCCCAAAAAAACTACCGCAAATTGAAATGTCAACATGATTTTAGAAATTAACTTTGTTTTGCAATTTAAACCTCGTTTACGCTGCTCATTAAATCCGGATTTGAGGCTCTCGTCAGCTGATTTTATAAAGGCGAGCCATTAAAGCTGGATTTAAAGACCAAGTTAAACGGGGTTTTATCTTCTTCAATAGTGATTTATTTTTGTATTTTCATCATTATAACACTGTTTTGTGGCTTATATGTGGAATATCGGATCAAATAGAACATCCCCCTTGAAGGCGATAATGCGAATTGCACCAAATGATTTGTGGTTGTTCATGGCGGATTTAAGAAGGTGTTCTCACGAGAACATCTGTTAACAGCCGGCAGGGTTTGACGGTATTAAGATGTCAGATTTTTGTTTGCATTCTCTTTGTTGTTATCTTCTTTCTCGCATATTCTCTGCTCATGTACGCACACGTATACATACACGCACACATATTTGTTTGCGTGTGATGACAAAATGGAGGATTGCACCATTTCCTATGTGGTTGTTGTACAAATGAGACCACCTTTATTTGATTCGCCATGTCTATGCTACTGTAACACCAAAGCTATACAACAAATCTTTAAGTTTCAACGTACCATTAGTTAAATGAACTAGTTGAATACCCCATTGTGCAACCATGTAGTCAATAACTCTAGACAGCTGTTGACCAAAATTTGACAATTACCTGTCATTTTTAAGGAAGTTGAAAAGAAAACACAATACAAACGCAAAAATCAACACAACAATACAGTTTCAGAAAATAAAAACAAATACAACGTCGTACTAATTATTAACTAAGAAAAACAAATTTATAATAATATATGTATGTAGATAAGAAAAAAAAGTGAAAAAATACTATCCAAATAAAAAGAAAACGGTCAAAGTTTACTCGTTTCTATATATAAGCATGAAATGGAGTGAATAATAATAACAACAACCTTGTTGTAAAATTTGGGCGATGAGAGGAAAATCGTCTTCAACATCAAATATATGGAAATTTATATTTTCCAAGTGAGGCAAACCTCAAAACAATGAAAAGTGGTATGGCCCTCACTTCGTTAGTATTCAGTGATAGAAGTGTATACTATATGGCGTAAATTTTATTATTAATTTTTTTCATATGATTTTCTTTCGCAGTCATATTTTCTGGTGATTTGCATGAAAAATACTTCCTCCCCCCAGTACTACTGTCACCCGCGGGCGCTTAGAAAATTCTTTTGTTAAATTTTTACGCGTCATTATTTGGGGCTTTAAGCAGTGTCCCTTCCAAGCAAAACAGATATTGCCAAAAAAAAAAAACAGCAGACAGTGTCACCCATAGAATCCATTGTTGATTGTCTAAATTCCATTTTCCTATAAATAATTCTTTGAATTTGCTTTAATTTACATAAATACCTTAAATTTAATGCTACGCCTCAAGTCATCACACATAGTAGATAAAGCAAACAAACTCAAAGTACCACTTCACAAGCAAGTTCAGCATAGCTAACGAAGCTCCAGCAAGCAAAGTCAAAATGGATCCCCAGAAAATATCCGAATTGGCCAAACTATTACGAAATAATGGTGACAAAATATTAAGTTGTGAATCCACTTTAACACTATCAGGTAAGTGGCTACATACATCTGTATGTATGTACATGTGTTTGCAACATTATGCTACATCCATGCTATTGGGGTGATTCCCCCTAATGAATAGAAATTTGAATGCATACAACTTTTGCGATCTATCAAAGTGCATTTGTTTGTCTACCTACCCTGTTTGTATGCTTGTGTATACCTCTACATTTAACGAATTGTACAGCTTATCATTGTTGACACTAAAATGAATTAGAAAAAGAGCTGTAATCAAAACAAAAGTAGAACATCACGTCCAGCAGACTCATACCCTGATTATACGCTTTTGTTTTTATTAATCAGTTTTGATTGTTTACACACATACCTTCTATTAGTTTTGTATGAAATCCTTATTGTAAGTAAGAGCGTGATTCGGCCGGGGCGAAACTTATATACCCTCCACCATGGATCGCAATTGTCGACTTCTTTGCGCGGTAACTTTTTTTTAGGCAAACAGGGAAAAAAGGATAAGAATCGTTATGCTATTGGAGATATATGGGAGAGGGGGATTGAGAATGGCGACGACGATAGGAAACCTGGAAGGAAGGAAGGAGATTTCCGATCAGATACCTGAGATGAACCTTGAAGTCGTGTGCGAGGCACTGCTGCCATCGGCACAGTCTTGGATTGACGGAATCCTAGTATTGCCATCTGGAAGATTGTTACACGGATGGATCAAAGCTAGAGGACAAAGTGGGCCTAGGGGTTTACATTGAGAACCCTGGGACTGAGATCAGTTTTAGACTGCCTGACCATAATACGGTCCTGCAGGCGGAGATCCGGTCGATCACGGATTGCGTGAAGTGGTGTGGTGCCAACGCGACGACGTTGAGCGTAAACATCTTTACCAGCAGTAAAATTGCCATAAGGGCAATAACAACCAGGACAGTAAGGTCACGAATAGTCTTGCAGTGTAAGAAGGAGATAAACGCCTTCTCTGAGGATGGCAAAATCCGCATCGGTTTTGGGTGCCGGGCCATAAAGGAGTAAGGGGAAATGAAAGGGCAAACGATTTGGCGGTGAAGGCCAGAGGACTGGCGTCAATAAACTTGGTTAACCCAAAGCCTTTCTGCTCGACGCAGTCCGAGTTAAGGGAATGGGCGACAAATGCGCATGCAACATTGTGGAACAACGAAACGGTCGGTAGAACGGCGAAAATCCGACTGAATATTATTTCACTGCATGTCACAAAGCTGACGAGGCCACACTGGCGCTGCATAGCTTACCACAGACCGGCCAATTGATTTGTAAGAGCTGTCAAATGTGATGCCAATCGTGAGAAGACGAGGCTATTACTCAATCCCATGGCAGCCGGTTATACGTACCGGATTGATCCGATTGAATCTTTCTTCGGCAAAGGCTGCCGCCTCGGTGTACAACACACTGCTACAACAACAACAACGCGGCTATTACTGAAAGGAAGCAAAAAGGAGATCAGTATAGCGATTGGTATCATAACGGGACACATAGGACTACGTGCTCACTTATGTAAAATCGGTGCGGCAAGTGATGGCATGCGGGGTAAGATGATTGGACGTTGGAGCATATCCTTTGTCATTGCCCGGCTTTGGCGTCTAAAAGATACCGGCACCTAGGTGGACACACAATACCAGACATGAACCAACTTAGGGAGTGGTTTTGAAAACAATTAAAGATTTTGTAAGTAGCACGGAATTCCTGCGTTGGCATTAATCCTTGCTCTGTAGGAATTGAGGCCGCTTGATCTATAGGTTCTCTCCTCACGCTCTAGATCTACCTTAAGTCTTCTGGGCGGTGGATATCTATCCACAAGATGATGATTTGGATGGTCTCTGCGATAACAGCCTAAATGGTATTGGTTAGACAGCTTGTAGTTATGTCTTCGCACTGGTAGGATCTTTCTCTCCTAATGGAGGTGGTCCTCATGAACACAGGAGACAGTCCGTCGAAGTTCGAAGGGTGGCATTCTGGCAGATCTGAATATTATTTCACTCCATGTCACAAAGCTGACGAGACCACACTGGCGCTGCATAGCTTACCACAGTCACTGCCAGCAAGTGACTTGAAGACCTTGTCTCGACTTTTGACTTTATCGCAAATTGCTGTGTCATGTGGGGAGAATGTGTAAGAGCTGTCAAATGTGATGCCAAGTATTTTGGGACACTTGATGGTCGGAATTGTCATTCCGTCGACCCTCACTTTCTGCTCCCTTCGCACGTCATGCGTGTATGTAGTGAACAATGTGGCTGAAGATTTGGTGACAGATATCTTCAAATTTCTTGCAGTTGAGGTAGAGGTTTAACCTATCGCAGATGTCATCATGGGTAGGGGGCCTGATGCCATTATCGTACAATCGTCCGCATGTAAACAGTACCGGAGATATCAGCCCGCCTTGGGGAACTCCCTGTTTCCCTCTACGGTGTTTCGATTTCTTATCCCTAAATTCCAAAAATGACTGGCGATCATACAGATAATTCTTGAAGATATTGGCAATCATCCTGTCGCCCATACCTTAAATCCACTGTCACAATCGGATTGCTCAATAAATTCCCTGTGCAAAATTTGAAATATTCTTCAGTGTTTGAAAATTTTAAAGAAATTTTCAAAATTTTGAAAAAATTTTCAAATTTAGAAAATTTAGAAATTTTTAAAGAAAATTTCAAAATTTGAAAATTTTAAGTAATTTTCAAATTTAATATTAAAATTTTAATATAAATGTTCAAATCTTCAAAAAATTTTTAAATATTTCCAAATTTTGGAAACACTTCTCAAATTTTAAATTTTGAAAAATTTTCCCGAATTTCCTTGTCTTGAAAAATTTTTTCAAATTTTAAAAACTTAAAAAATTTTGTAGTTTTTTGAATTTTTTTAGAAATTTGAATATTTTCAAATTTGGAAAATTTTTGAAATTTGAAAATTTGCATGTCTTGCGCTAAATTTTTTTGGTCTTGAAATAATTCGTACAATCAGACCATAGGAAATTATTTAATGCACAATAGTTTTTTTTTCCAAATTTTAAATTTTTTTTCTTCATGGAACATTGCTTCAATACTTGGAAATTTTATCAATACTAATTTTTTTTTTTTCAAAAAATAAAGTTTTTTCAAAAATTTTTATTATTTTTTTTTCAAATTTCTTAAAAATTTAAAATGTAGGGAATGGATGAAGGGTCCAACCCTAGGATATATTAAGGGCAGGATGAAGGGTCCAACCCTAGCAGTTTTGAGGGCAAGATTAAGGGTCCAACCCTAGTGGTTTTATATTTCATTTAATTATGAATTTTATGAACAAATCCTAACCAGACGAAACGTCCTAGCTGGATAATGTTCAGTTTAATTTTATATTTATTTTACGGGCCAAGTCAGACTTAAAAGTCCTAACTTGTCCTCCTATGAGTTTCTTCCGCTTTAAATAATGAGACAACTGTCCTCGTTGAATGCTATTAGAAGAAGAATTTTATTTTTAACAAAGTTTAAGACTAAGCCTACAAGTGTTTGACAAACTTAATCTGTTATACACTCAAAACAAAAGAAAACATGTTATACAAACGAGAGTGAGAGTACTCACTATAGATCATATGACAAAACGTATAATAAAGAAAGAGACAAATGCTATTAGGTGAGTGATAATGATTCGAGTGTAAAATTGCAAATGAGAGAATAAATCCATGGTATATAAATCAATGGTATAAGTTAATGTTACAAATGGTAAAAATATCAATGGTATAAATCAAAACTCAAAAGAGTGTTTTAATATTTAACGTTAAAGAGAAATTGGTTACACTCAAGCAAAAATCTAAGTTCAAATAAAATTAAAGTGCATTACGTATAATATCAAAAATATAATTATCTTCAATGTGATTTATATAAAAGCTGCTTCTACATGCTCCCCCTCTGCCTCAGAAATCGTCCCGATGATGTGGCAGGACATTCCCGTATCTGTGTGGCTGTCGTCGGTTGCGGTAGGACCTTCTGTTCATTGTAGTATTACCTTCTGTGGCATTTGTTGAAGGTGGTATATTTTCGATGGGTTGTTGCATTATGTGTGTTGTGTCATTGGGTGTAACGTTTTTAGGCTTGAGTATCGGCTTTGTAGAAGTTGCATTCTTGTTCGTCGCAGTTGCATTTTCAAATTGCTCTGTGTTGTCTGTTGAAGAGGCTTTCCTAGGCCGACCTCTACGTTTGAGTTTATAAAGAGGTTTATCAGTATTTCCTTCATATAAGGTTAGGTCTGATGAGTGATAAGTTGCTATTGGAACACTGGGTTGATCCATTGAAGCTACAGTGTAACACGAGGTTCCCTTTTTGTTCAATATTATATATGGTCCATCACGCCGAGGTACCAGTTTTGAAGTGAGATTATTATCTTTCTTACTAAGAATGTGCGTTGAAATAAGCACTCTGTCACCAATTTCAAAGTTTTGCTGCGGTCTGCGTTTCAAATCTGCATATAGTTTGTTTCTGTCTTGCATCTTTTCTTGGCACTCCATTGCAAGGGAAAGGCTATCAGCAAGTCGAAGAAGGTGAGGTGTTATTTGAGGTACGAAATTTTCTGCTTTTACTATAGCTTTTAGATCTGTTTGAACTTGCATCGGTGTCCTCAATTCACGCCCAAATGTCAAATATGCGGCAGTATATCCAGTGGATGCACATTTCGCAGTATTCATGGCAAATCTTATGGATGGCAAATTAACATCCCAGGTGGTATGATCTTGACCAACGTAGATTGACAGCTGCACTTTTAAGTCACGGTTCTTCCGTTCCACCGGGTTGGCTTCCGGATGATACACCGGTGTAAATGACTGCACAATGCCTAAGCAGTAAGTGAGTTTTTGCATTACGCTCGAAATAAATTGTGTGCCATTATCTGAATGGACTCTTCTTGGAATTCCATATCGCAAAAAGACTTCGTTTAATAAAATTAATGCACAGTTCTCAGCTGAAGCAGTTTTTAAAGGAAATAACTCAGTCCAACGGCTACATAAATCCTCTACAATCAATATCCACTGGTGGCCTTGTGGGGTGCGTGGCAGTGGTCCAAACAAATCAATTGCTATTATTTCGAATCTCTGATTGCTGCTAACAGTTTTCAGAAGACCAGCAGGTTTTAAGTTTGAGGGCTTATAGCGTTGACACTCAATGCAGCATCTGACATAGTTTGTGATCTGTTTTCTCATACCTGGCCAATAATAATGTGGCGATATTCGACTGATTGTTCTATCGATTCCATAGTGACCAGCGGTAGAGACGTCATGAAAGTTATAAAGAATCATGCTACGCATTGACTCAGGAACTACCAATTGTCCATTTTCTGATTCTTCCTCAGAGCAAAATCTATATAGAACACCATCTAACATGATATAACCTCTGCCTGTGTATTTAGACACATTTTCGTCATCATTTTCGAATGAATCAATTATGGCTTTCAATGCTGGGTCTTTTATTTGTGCCTCTCTGAAGTCTTCAGCTCCTTTGTGTGGAAAATCGATTTCAATGGCCATACATTCGCACTTTAGCTCATTGTGGCTCTCCAGCAAGCAAGGTGGTCTTGAAAGGGTGTCTGCCACAATATTTTGGCGACCAGGGGTATATTCAAATTGAATGTTAAATGTCTGGAGTTGTAGAGCCCATCTTGCTAGACGACCTGTTGGGCTTTTTAGGCTAAATAGCCATTTTAAGGGCTGATGATCAGTGAGCACCAAAACTTCAGAACCTTCGATATAACCCCTAAATTTTTGAACTGCCCATACTACCGCCAAGGCTTCTCTTTCTGTCGTAGAGTAGTTTTTCTCGGCTACCAATAATAATCGACTCGCATATTCGATTATATGCTCTTCCTCCTTCTCCCCCTGGACTAAAACAGCCCCCAAAGCATAGTTGCTTGCATCAGTTTTCAATATGAATGGCAAATTTTCGTCAACTTGTTTTAAAATCGGTGGAGAGGACAGAAGGTTTTTCATGGTATCAAAAGCTGACTGCTCTCTTTCTGACCATCGCCAAATAGCGTTTTTCTTGATTAAATCTGATAAAGGTTTAGAAACGTTGGCAAAAGAAGGAATGAAACGCCTGTACCATGAGCACGTTTGTAAAAATGACAAAACTTCTTTTGGATTTCTTGGTTTAGGCCTTTCCATTATAGCTTTTGTCTTTTCTGGATCGGGTTTGAGTCCTTTGGTAGTAAGAATATGCCCAAGGTATTTGATGACTGGCTTGCAAAAGAAACATTTTTCTCGGTTGAGATGAAATCCGAACATTTTAAGTCGTTCAAATATTTGTTTTAAATCGGATATATGTGAACCCAAATCTTTTGAACAAATAATGATGTCATCCAAATACGCCAGGATTAATATATTCGGTAGGCCATTGCGAAACTTATCAATAAGACGTTGGAACGTAGCTGGGGCATTTTTTAAGCCAAAAGGCATTCTATTAAACACATATATACCAAACGGTGTTGTGAAGGCAGTCTTCTTTCTATCCTTTTCCGCAACTTTTATCTGCCAGTAACCGGAACGCAAGTCTAAGGTCGACATGAATGGCGTGGTTTTCGCTGAGTGTAAAAGATCATCGATCCTTGGTAAAGGATATGTATCTGCAGTAGTTATCGCATTTAGGCGACGATAGTCAACGCATAGTCTAATTGAACCATCTTTTTTAGGAATCAGAACAACTGGGAATGCCCATGGAGATTCTTCTTCTTGTATGATGCCTTTTTCCAACATTTTATCTAGCTCAGCTTTTAAAACAGTTTTCATTTTTGGCGAAATCCTGTATGGGGCGTTAGCTATGGGTTCATGTGATCCTGTTTTTATATAGTGTTCTACATGAGGTGCTGGAATATCAATGTCCTCAAATATTTCCTTTTCAGCTACCAGTAATTCTTCAAGTGATTTTCTTTCTTTTTCGGTCAAATGTGGACCTTCACTTCGACGGAGCTTTATATCAATTGAATTTAATTCAATTGGTGTGAATATTTCATCGCAATACTCATCGTATTTTACTTTCTTTGGAGGTGGAAAAAGACTTGAAACAGATTGGATTTCGGTATTTTCTGAAACTGAGTCTTTAAAGATTTTGTTTATACTTTTTGGCGAGTAATCATTATTGCCATTCTCGAACCAGGACAAAAAATCTTTTACATCGTCTGGTGTCTCATTCACCTTTTTAATCGAAGAAATACTATTTAGTATACCAGGTTGATGAAGTTTGAAGCTAAAATTTGTTGACGGATCATCTTTAAAATGCCATATACGTTGGGCTAGGTCCAGAACAATATTATTTTCTTCAAGGAAATCTATTCCTAGTAGGGTTCTGTTTCCTATAGCCTTGGGCAAACAAATGAAACGTATTTTCTTAAAGCGTTTTCCAATTATAATATCCACTACTGTAGAGTATACGGTCTCATTTCTAGCAATACCATCTGCCAGTATAATCTCAGCGCATACTTTTTGGAATGGTACCTCTTTTTGAATTAGCTTTTGATAAAGATGGTAACCAGCAACGCTAGTCCGAGCTGCGGTGTCAAAATATGCCTCTCCCTGTAAACCATTTACATTTATGTCCACCACTGGGACGTTACGTCCCACTACTGTAGAATGCATGGAATTAAAATCAAGGTGACCATCTCTTGGATCAGTATTCGAATTTGTTTTATTACAGAATGGGCAATTTGAGCGGTAGTATCCTGCTGCTCCACATCCGTAACAGTTCAAATTTGTTTCTGGCCTTTCCTTAGCATTATTGTGCTTTTCTGCTTCAATTTTCTTGAAACAATTTTCTGCCAAATGGTTTCGTTTTCTGCAGAAAGTGCATCTTAGGACAGATTTTCCCTGATTTTCGGCTGGCTTTGACTTTTCTTCCACCTTATCTTGCCTATTCTCAGCAACAAGCATTTCAATTTCCCTTGCCTTACATAGGAGATCATGAAAAGATGTTACGCTTTCTCTTTGAATTCTTTCTCGGATTTTCAAACTAAGCTGGCTAAATATCATGTTAAGCATAGTATTTTCTGAAAGTTTTTCTGATAGTTGTGCGAAAAGTCGTCGCTTTCTACAAATGAAACTGTCTGTAGTCTCAAACAACTTTTGTTTTTCTTGCGCAATCTCACTGAATATTCGCCAATCTGGTTTTGGAGGTGCAAAGGCTCCTCGTAAAAGATCTACAGCATCATTGAATGTCTTCGCTTCATCCTTGACTCCTTGCCACCAACTGGAAGCGTAGCCTTCTAATAATAGGGGAAGACTAGTGAGTGCCAGAAAGTCTGAAATATTTTCGGCTTCTTTATAGACTAAAATTGTAGCTAAAAAATCTTCTACGTTTGTCGAATTTCGGTTGCCATGAAAACGAGCTGTGCAGTTACTAAATGTCGATTTGACTTCTTGTCTGACGCTTAAACCACTTATGAGTGTTCTGAATTGGGCATCGCTTAAGACCATATTTCGTGAAGCCTCGCTTGTGGTTCCAGAAGAACCTTTTGTACTAGCGCTTGTACTTGCACTTGTACTAGAACTAGTATTTGAATTTGCCTTGGCAACATTCTGAGTGCGGTCCAACTCCATTGCTAATCCACTGTTTAGGGTATCAGTTAAAGATGACGTTGAACGTGGGCTTCGCCTTACAGCCATATAGGGTAAAATATATTTTCAAAATAGGGGAACCCTGTTTAAGAGAATCTTCTTCAACCTCGCTGCCTATAGCAATATCACCTCTCTTTATATGGAATATCACTCAAATTCAAAGCAACAACGCAAGCCTTCTTTGCAACGACAACAACGAATGGTCAAACCGATGACTGAGATGATGAATTGCAATAACAACAGAAGCAAATGAAATAATGGTTATGCTGAAGATATGCAACAACAACTACAGAAGCAACAGAAATGATGATCGTGGTGATGATTTGCAACAACAACACTGGTGGGATTTGACGACTAATGCAATTGAGTATCAGCAAGAACGCAATAATGCACTGAAACCAAACCAATGCTGGACAACAACAACAATACTCCAAGAATAATCAGAGCAGTATGGTCGGACAAATGTTTGATGACGTCAGCACCACGTTGAAACCACAGAAATAGTAAAAATCTTATTAATTTTCAGGAAACTTAAGTTTTTGTTGGGCGCCAATTGTAGGGAATGGATGAAGGGTCCAACCCTAGGATATATTAAGGGCAGGATGAAGGGTCCAACCCTAGCAGTTTTGAGGGCAAGATTAAGGGTCCAACCCTAGTGGTTTTATATTTCATTTAATTATGAATTTTATGAACAAATCCTAACCAGACGAAACGTCCTAGCTGGATAATGTTCAGTTTAATTTTATATTTATTTTACGGGCCAAGTCAGACTTAAAAGTCCTAACTTGTCCTCCTATGAGTTTCTTCCGCTTTAAATAATGAGACAACTGTCCTCGTTGAATGCTATTAGAAGAAGAATTTTATTTTTAACAAAGTTTAAGACTAAGCCTACAAGTGTTTGACAAACTTAATCTGTTATACACTCAAAACAAAAGAAAACATGTTATACAAACGAGAGTGAGAGTACTCACTATAGATCATATGACAAAACGTATAATAAAGAAAGAGACAAATGCTATTAGGTGAGTGATAATGATTCGAGTGTAAAATTGCAAATGAGAGAATAAATCCATGGTATATAAATCAATGGTATAAGTTAATGTTACAAATGGTAAAAATATCAATGGTATAAATCAAAACTCAAAAGAGTGTTTTAATATTTAACGTTAAAGAGAAATTGGTTACACTCAAGCAAAAATCTAAGTTCAAATAAAATTAAAGTGCATTACGTATAATATCAAAAATATAATTATCTTCAATGTGATTTATATAAAAGCTGCTTCTACAAAAATTATTTTCAAATTTTGAAAATTTTTTTCGGACCTGAAAAATTTTTCGTTCGACGTTAAAAATTTTCCATAATAAAATTTTTTTCAATATTTGAAATTTTTTTCAAAATTTGAAATTTTTTCAAAATTTGAAATTTTTTCAAAATTTGAAATTTTTTTAAAATTTTAATTTTTTTTCAAAATTTGAAATTTTTTTCAAAATTTGAATTCTTTTCAATATTATATTTTTTTTCAAAATTTTAAATTTTGTCAAAATTTGAAATTTTTTTAAAATTTGAAATTTTTTTAAAATTTGAAATTTTTTTAAAATTTGAAATTTTTTTAAAATTTGAAATTTTTTTAAAATTTGAAATTTTTTTAAAATTTGAAATTTTTTTAAAATTTGAAATTTTTTTCAAAATTTGAATTCTTTTCACAATTTTAATTTTTTTCAAAATTTTAAATTTTTTCAAAATTTAAACTTTTTCAAAATTTGAACTTTTTTCATAATTTGAATTTTTTTTCAAAATTTGAATTTTTTTCAAAATTTGAATTTTTTTCAAAATTTAAAATTTTCTCAAAATTTGAATTTTTTGTCAAAATTAAAATTTTTTTCAAAATTTAAATTTTTTTTCAAAATTTTAAATAATTTCAAATTATGAAAAACTTGCAAATTTTAAAAAATTTGCATGTTCTGATAAAATTTTTTCAAATTTTGAAAACTTTTTTGAAATTTTCTTTGAATTTTAAAAAAATTTTCAGTGTAGTTTTTACAAAATTTGATTTTTTTTAATTTGATTTTTTTTTCAAAATTATTAATTTGGCATTGAACATATTTTCAATATGGAATTTTTTCAATATTACAAAATTTTTTCAAAATTTAAACTTTTTCTAAATTTTTAATATATTTTTTTTTAATTCTTAAAAATATTTTGGAAAAAATTATAAATAAAATAGTTAAATAAAAAACCAGCAACTATTTTTGTATACCTGTTGGATTACCTCCAGCCCAATCAAGCAGACAAAGTTGTAAAACTACAAAGGTCTACAAAAAAATCATAGAAATCAAAGAAATTCTTAAAAATTTTAAAATATATTAAAATTTTGAAAATTTCTATTTTTAAAAATTTCGACATTTGTAAAATTTTTTAATTTTGAAAATTTATTAAATTTTTTGGAAAATTTTTGAAATATTTTATTAATTTAATAATAACTTTTTAAATTTAAAAATTTCTTGAATTTTTGAAAATTTTCCTTCAAATTTAAAAAAAAAAAAATCCGAAATTTGAAATTTTTTTTCAAAAATTTGATTTTTTTACTTTTGCAATATTTGAAAATATTTTGAAGAACTTTTTTATTTGTCATAATTTAAATTTGATAAATCGATAGAAATCAATTTACATAAAATTTTTTTTCTCAATATTCAATTTCCACTTATCCATTTTCTCTCTTTTTGCAGGCTCTCTTTTACGTGCCCTTAACGATGCCTTCACCCTTATCGCCGATTCGCTGGAAGTGGGCGAAGTGCAAAACTTTCAAGTTTTAAAACCTATGAATTCTAAACCCCCTGTTTTTCGAGATTTACAGCTGATACATGATTTTATACAGAAAACCGCTCTTCTAAGCCTGGTGCAATATCCAAGTGAAGAGTATTTGGGTAAAATCGATATTGCGAAATTTCGAGCTCTCAAGCGGCTGGAAGTTCATAAAATCAATATAAAACAATTGGCTGGCATACAAAGGCTGCGAGGCCAATTGCAACATTTGATATGCGTGAAAAGCATAAAGGCAGTCGATGACATTATAACCCATTGTGGCGGTGACAACTCCAATGGTTTTGTATGGAACGAGCTGAAGAGTGCCGATTTTAGTTACAACAATCTCAAATGTGTGGATACATCATTGGAGTTTGCCCAATATTTGCAGCATTTGAATTTGCGGCATAATCAGCTGCAGTCTGTGCAGGCCATCAAATGGTTGCCTCACTTGAAAACTTTGGACTTGAGTTACAATCGTCTCACACAGATACCGCAGTTTCACATGGATGCCTGTAAGAGACTGCAATCGTTGAACATGAGCAATAATCTGCTGGAGGATCTCATGGGTATTGTGAAATTGGATGCTCTTACGGATTTGGATTTGTCAGATAACTTCCTTTTGGATCATACATTTCTGTTGCCTCTGAGTGCTTTAATTACCTTGAAATTTCTTTCACTATTTGGCAATCCCTTGTATTGTTATCCCAAACATCGTTTGGCTACATGCCAATATTTGCATAAAAACTGTTCCACCGTCAAATTTGTTTTGGATTTTGATACACTCTCGAAAAGTGAAAAAGCTGTCACAGGTACACATCAATTAAGGCAGGTGGGAGCTCTCAATCGCTTTACATTGCGTTCATCGTCCACCTCCATATCGAGTACGAGTGGGGGTCTTACGCCCATTCATTCAACCAATACACCTGCCTCAAGTGTTGGTTCATTGCTCTCCTTCAAATTTTTCGGTGACAAGTCCTCAGACGTGGAAACAAACAGCAATGAAACGTCGGGGGTAAAACCAAAGAAAAGAGCTTCCAAAATGCGCTGTGTTGAAATTGAGGATCAAACTGTAGATAATGCAGATATGGCCAAAGAAGATGTCGCGGATGCCATGAATAGCTCGGTTATATCAATGAATAAAAGCATCAGCTATACTAAAGAGGACTGCAAAGAACATTTGGAGACAAAACGCCAAATTGTTGAGCTAAGAGAAAAATATGGCAACGAATGGCTGCATTCTGGTAATGCAGAAATACTGAATAATGACTCAACACAAAAATCAGACGACATTGATGTGCAGCGGCAAAAATCACGCGAAATGTTTGAAGAATATATAAAAGATGTATCAGGAGATTTGTCAAACAGCACCTCTGCCCAAACAACAACGGTAGTGACCTCTACACCCACCAACCTGGCACTTGACAATACGCTCACCCAGTTAACGGTGTCTCCCATTAAAACGGAATCAGAAACCAGTGACTCCTCTTCCCTATACAAAAGTTTGGACCAAACACAAACCCTTATCCCCAATGAGGATACCAACTCAAATCTGGACAAAGAAGACACAGTCTACAAATCATTTGACGATAGCAAAAGTGGGAACAATAATAGCAATCCCTTTGAGGGGGATGAGGATAATACTGAACCAAAGCAAAACAACGAAGCTGAAAATGATATGGAAGAAGAGGATGATCGTTTGAAATATGTCTATTCTTCAACAGAGAATGAAGATGCTGAGCGTAAGTGGGGAAAAAACTATGTTTCTTTTTATTGTTGATTGTTGATTTTGTTTTCTAGATTCTGAACGGGAAGATGATGAGGAGACTTATATTGTCTTTACCTCAAATCGTAATGAGGCCATATTTTTAACAAAATCCTCCAACTTCCTGAGAGAAAGAGACCCTTTAACTGAAAAGTATGACAAAGATGTTATTCATATATGAAATTTCCCACTCATACTTCAATTTAATTTTTTGGCAGGACAATAACCAAATGGAGCTTAAAAATCTTGGAATCCTGTGATCGTATCAAATCCAATGTTTTGCGTATAAATTTTGATACCGTTAAGGCGGACAAACAGGAGCGTGTTTATACAGTGGAAGAGGACTTGTGCCAGGTATTTATTCATAATAAATTTGTTGGATTTTTTAACTTTCGAACAATCCCATGGGTGAACCGATCAAAACTTTCTTCTATTAGAGCTACCAAAATTGGTTCTAGTTTAATATAATAGACTTTCTGTTGGTCCCAGACTGATTACGGTTTTATTTTTTATGCTAAATTATTATATCTAAATTTGAACCGATTTTTCCCAGATTCAATAGGCTTCGTCTCTAGAGTCTAGGAAAAACATGTGTGCACCAAATTTGAAGACGATCGGATGAAAACTGCGACCTGTAGTTTGAACACAAATTAACATGGACAGACAGACGGACAGACAGGCGGACATAGCTAAATCGAATTAGAAGTGATTCTGAGTCGATCGGTATGCTTATCAATGGGTCTATCTCTCTTCCTTTTGAGTGTTACAAACAAATTCACAAAGTTATAATACCCTGTATAGTTGTAGTACTTATACCAAGGAAAATAGTAGTTTTAGTACTTATACTAAAGGAAAGAGTCATTTTAGTACCTATGCCAAGGGAAAGAGTAGATTTAGTGCTTATACCAAAGGAAAGATAGTTTTAGTATACCTTTCCAAGTACTCCTCCCCAAGGAAAAGGTGCTTTTAGTACTCCTTTCCAAGTGCACTTTTATTTCTATAAATGATTTGTCGGCACAAATTGGTTCCCACAATTTTTTTTTAGAGTTGATTTAATTTTTTTTGTTTAGAAAATTTGTCTGCACAATTTGTTTTCTATAAAAAATTTGTCGCTGTCTCCATAAACTTGATAAAAAAAAATATAGAAAAATACTAGGTCTCCACAAATTTTTTTTTTATAAAAATTTTGGTCTCCAGAAATTTTTTCTATAAAAAATGTTTCTCTATAAATTTTTAATAGAAAAAAATTTATCTCCACAAATTTGATTTTATAAAAAAGATTTGTCTCTACAAATTTGATTTTATAAAAAAAAATGTCTCCACAAATTTGATTTAAAAAAAAAAAGATTTGTCTCCACAAATTTGTCTACACCAAATTTGTCTTCATAATTTTTTTTCTGTAAACATTTTGCCACCACAAATTTTTCTATAAAAATTTTGTCCCTAAAATTTTTCTATAAAAATTTTCTTTCTACAAATTTTTTCTGTAAAAATTTTCTCTCCACAAATTTTTTCTATAAAAAATTTGTCTCCACAAATTTTATAGAAAAAAATTTGTCTCCACAATTTTTTTCTATAAAAAATTTGTCTTTACAAATTTTTTTCTATAAAAAATTTGTCTCCACAAATTTTTTTCTATAAAAAATTTGTCTCCACAAATTTTTTTCTATAAAAAATTTGTCTCCACAAATTTTTTTCTATAAAAAATTTTTCTCTAAAAATTTTTTTCTATAAAAAATTTTTCTCTAAAAATTTTTTTCTCTAAAAATTTTTTTCTCTAAAAATTTTTTTCTATAAAAAATTTGTCTCCACAAATTTTTTTCTATAAAAAATTTGCCTCCACAATTTTTTTTCTATAAAAAATTTGCCTCCACAAATTTTTTTCTATAAAAAAAGTTTTCTCTAAAATTTTTTTCTATAAAAAATTTGTCTCCACAAATTTTTTTCTATAAAAAATTTGTCTCCACAAATTTTTTTCTATAAAAAATTTGTCTCCACAATTTTTTTCAATATAAAATTTGTCTCCACAATTTTTTTTCTACAAAAAATTTTTCTCCACAAATTTCTTTCTATAAAAAATTTTTTTCTATAAAAAATTTGTCTCCACAAATTTTTTTCTATAAAAAATTTGTCTCCACAAATTTTTTTCTATAAAAAATTTGTCTCCACAAATTTTTTTCTATAAAAAATTTGTCTCCACAAATTTTTTTCTATAAAAAATTTGTCTCCACAAATTTTTTTCTATAAAAAATTTGTCTCCACAAATTTTTTTCTATAAAAAATTTGTCTCCACAAATTTTTTTCTATAAAAAATTTGTCTCCACAAATTTTTTTCTATAAAAAATTTGTCTCCACAAATTTTTTTCTATAAAAAATTTGTCTCCACAATTTTTTTTCTATAAAAAATTTGCCTCCACAAATTTTTTTCTATAAAAAAAGTTTTCTCTAAAATTTTTTTTCTATAAAAAATTTGTCTCCACGAATTTTTTCCTATAAAAAATTTGTCTCCACAATTTTTTTCAATAAAAATTTGTCTCCACAATTTTTTTCTACAAAAAATTTGTCTCCACAAATTTTTTTCTATAAAAAATTTGTCTCCACAAATTTTTTTCTATAAAAAATTTGGCTCCACAAATTTTTTTCTATAAAAAATTTGTCTCCAAAATTTTTTTCTATAAAAAATTTGTCTCCAAAATTTTTTTCTATAAAAAATTTGTCTCCACAAATTTTTTTCTATAAAAAAATTTTTCTCTAAAAATTTTTTTCTATAAAAAATTTGTCTCCACAATTTTTTTTTTTTTTAAATTTGTCTCCACAAATTTTTTTTCTATAAAAAATTTGTCTCCACAAATTTTTTCTAAAGTAAATACTAAAAGTAAATTTTTCTGTGGGAAAGAGTACTAAAACTACCTTTCCCCTTAGGAAGCAGTACTAAACCTACCTTTGCCCTTGGGAAGGAGTACTAAACTAACCCTTTCCCTTGGAAAGAAGTACTAAAACTAACCTTTACCCTTGGAAAAGAGTACTAAACTAACCCTTTCCCTTGGAAAGAAGTACTAAAACTAACCTTTACCCTTGGAAAAGAGTACTAAAACTACCCTTTCCCTTGGGTGAAAGTAGTAGAACTTACACTTTTCAACTGAAAAGAGTACTAAAACTACTCTTTCTCAAGCAAAAGGAGTACTAAAACTACCCTCCCAAAGTGAAAGAGTACTTAAAGTACAATTTACTAGGGGAAAGAGTACTAAAAGTGTAATTTACCAGGGGAAAGAGTACTAAAAGTATAATTTAGGAGAGGAAAGAGTACTAAAAGTGAATTTTCCCAGGGAAAGAGTATTTAAAGTATAATTTTGCTGGGGAAGGAGTACTAAAAGGAAAATTTTCCAGGGGAAAGACAACAAAAGTACTATTTAGCAGGGGAAAGAGTACTAAAAGTGCAAATTTCCCAGGGGAAAGAGTTCTTAAAGTACAATTTTGCTGGGGAAAGAGTACTAAAAGTTAAATTTTGCAGGGGAAAGACTACTAAAACTACATTTTTCCTTGGGAAGGAGTACTAAAACTACCCTCTCCCTTGCACAGGAGTACTAAAACTACCTTTTCCCTTGGTAAGGAAAGGGAGAAGGGAAAGAGCACTAAAACTAAAATTTCTTTGGGAAATGAGTGTTGAAATTTCAATTTGCCACAGGAAAGGGTATTAAAACTACCATTTTCCAAGGTAAAATAAAAATATATTTTTCCAAGAGAAAAAGTACCAAAAGTACACTTTTCCAAGGAAAGGGGTTTCCAAGGTAAACAGTACTAAAACTGTCCTCTACCAAGGGAACGATCACTGCAACTAACCTATGTCAAGGGAAATAATATTGCAACTACCCTTACCTTAGAAAAATAATATTGACAATATCCTTAAATTGGGACATAGGTTTCAAAGTATGTTTTCTTTTAATAGGCAGTCAGTTGGGGGCGTATATCTATTTTATTCAAATTTAATATGCAATGTTTTTATATAAATTTCCCTTCGCAGGAATTGGAGAAGAAGTTACGTGACATTTTATCGCAAAGGGATCTAACAGAAATGAATCAAACCATTTATCGATGTGTCAATTGTAATATGCAATTTTCGCAAGAGGTTAAAACTACACAACAACATGTTGGTAAGTGCTACGAAACTTGATATGTTACCCAACACTGTGATCTAAAAATTCCTTCTTTTTTATCACTTTTTATAGACATACGCTGTCCAGATTGTAAGTCGACTTTTGTTGCTGAGCTGCACGAGATTCCCAAATCTTTGGAAAAAAGGACGACTCTGACTCTTATGGATAAGTTATCGCCCGCCTCCATAGTGGAAGAATTGCCAAGCAGTGTGATACCTCTTCATATACAAGATGGTGATAGCAACAGTATTGGTATGTTGGCATGTGAAGGATGCAGGGGAAATTTTTAGCATGTCTTCTTTTGTTTTTGTTTTTTTTTATTCTCAAAACAACTAACTCGATGATGTTTCTTATTATTTTTTTGTATGCTCTTTTCATTTTTTATGTTGAAATCTTGATTTTTTAAAAACTTAAAATTAAACTGAAACTGAAATGGTGATCTAAGGTAAAGGCAAAACAAGGCTTACAACTAATCCACAGCAAGCAACAACACAGAAGCAAATTGTAAAAAGTTAATATCACTTTATTAGTACATATGTTTTTCCAAAAAAAAAAACCATAGCGCAAAAAGAAGCATTGGCTTTGTAAAAAAAAGGAGAAAATCAAATTTTGCTTAAACTTCTACAAATGCGATTTAAGTTTCCCTTTTTCCCTATCTTAAGTTTCTCACCATTTGGCTACTAACAAACCAATGTTTCTTACAATGTGGTGAAGCAAAACTTTTTGAAAGGTCCTGGAGGCATTTTCCCAAGTCTTTGACTTATCACATTGTTGAGCACCAACTTTTTTCATTTTTTATTATGAAATTTAAGGGAATTTTCTAATTATTTTTGGGTTTTTTGCTACTCGCTCTAAACAAAAACAGGTTCTGCCACGTCCCTGAATGAATCATCTTGCTCGAAAATCACTACCACCAATTCGGAAAGCTCTTTCAATTCCAATCAATCTTTGGTGGGCAGCACAAATACAGACCGTGATTTGGATTTTAGAACTAATGGTGAAAGTGATGTGGACATCATTTCGAATCCCAGTCAATCCAGCATTGAGGTCTTAGAACATTTCGCCAGCCGCAAAACTTCTGAGGAACGTCGTATATCCCACATACCAAGTCTCGAAACCATAGATGATCAAAGCTACACTCAGACATTTTTGGAACGTGAATTTGATAATATGATTAATTTTGCCATGAAAGATCATCCCGAGGAATATGCCCAGAAGCTGGCTAAAACTAAACCTCCGGCCATAGCAGACCAAGCACCAAAGTCTGAAAAAGCTGAGTTATCTGCCAAAGAGAATGAGACAAAAATCAAAAAGTCTTCCACTGCATCTGCACACAATAACTTGACCGAAAGTAGTTCATCGGGCTCTGTAACGGATAGTATTTGCACAGCCTATGAACAAAAGGCTCAACCCGATAGCACCCAGGAATTTTTGCAGCAGGAAATCAATGATAACAACAAAAAGGATGGTAGCAACAATAATTTGTCAATGCTAAGTGGTAAGTAAAGGCTCTGTTGGAAATCGAACAATTACGGTCCTTGGTGAAGAGCCGCCGTCCAGCCGAACTTAACTTATTTTGCCCATTTTTTAATTTTCTTTTTTTTTTCTCCCCCTTACCAGCTATAATGCAATCTACCAGCATATTGATGACCAGCTCCAAAAAACTCATCGACACAGAAAAATTGTCCAACATTAAGTCCGGCACTGTTTTGCCCACAAACACCAACAACACCAACTCAGCGGTGACCAGTACCTCTAGATCATATAAATTTAATTATACCGACTTCAATGAGATTGATCATCGCTTGAAATTGTATTTCTATCAAACCAAATTCGAGGAGAAAGGTGAACACTTCAAGTGGATAGTAAGGGGACGCATTTACAATGAAAACACCAAACAGATGAGTGATGGTTGTGTTGTGGTCTCCACCTGCAAGTTTTATTTGATGCAAGTCTTTGGCGAAGAACATGATGATGTAGCCAAATGGTTGAAACCTATTATTACTTGCACTGTGGATCGTTTGGAAACCATACAGTTGTTGCCCTGGAAGATAGGTTTATCATTTCATTTGCGTGATTGGGGTGGATTTTTATTGCTGCTGCAAGATATCTTGAGAACGGATTCCTTGCTGTTGTTCTTTGCGAGTAAGTATGAAAGGATTACAATTTTCATTACCCTCAATTGAGGTGGGGGGCTGTAAGGTGGTTGGTAAAATTACCTGTAGTAAAGTAGTTGTTGATGTTGAAGTAGCCACATATTTGCATGTAGAGGTAGCGATCCTCTTCAAGCTCGTGTCGAGTATCATATGCAAATTTGCCTATGAAAATTCCATTAAGGAACAGGCGCAAACTTCTCACATATTAATGATTCAAGCTTAAGTACAATTATAAGGGACATCCTTTTTATAGCCGAGTTCGAACGACGTGACGCAGTGCCACATCTCTTTGGGGAGAAGTTTTTACAACAAAGAAGTTTTTACCTCACAAATATCGCCAGCATTAGGAGGGAGAGCCAACGCTGAAATTTTTTTGTGGTTTTCCTGCCAGGATTCAAACTCAGGTGTTCAGCGTCAAAGGCGGTCATGATTACATCTAGGCTACGGTGGCCTCCAGTATCTTTGGGGAGAAGTTTTTACAATAAAGAAGTTTTTACCACACAAATATCGTCAGCATTAGGAGGGAGAGTCAACGATGGAATGTTTTTGTGGTGTTCCTGCCAGGATTCAAACCCAGGCGTTCAACGTCAAGGGTGGACATGGTTATATCTAGACTACGTATCATAGACACTCAGTTTTTTAACAGGAGCCATTGCCAACCGGCCTCTCACTGAGACTCTCCACTTGATATCGCTGATTGTCGGCAAATGCGGTTGCATTTACTTGCATTTGCATTATTGCATTTATTGACCAATCTTCCCCAAACTTTGTAAAACACTTTCCTCGACGACTTTTACATTATCTATAAAGATTCGGACGAATATTGCAATAAAGTTCTCATTTGTTAACGGATTCTCTCAAAATTTTGCAGGAAGGATTTTCTTATGTCTTTTAATATTACTGGTGAATTTTATAGAAATCGGCTCAGATTTATATATAGCTGCCATATATGTATTACGGCCGATTTTCACTTTGACCAATATTGCCAAAATTGTGCACAACTCATTCCTCAATGCCTACCACAATATCTAAGAAGTTTGGTCAAAATCGGTTCAGATTTAGATGTAGCGGCCTCTCACTGAGACTCTCCACTCGATATCGCTGATTGTCCGCAACTGCGGTTGCATTTACTCCGTATACGGAGCATTCCACTATCCGCACCCAATAGCTTTCATCTGATCGTCTCGTCATGATGATAAACACCACAGAAACGGAATTCCAACCCGTGGTGATGTGGTGCTCATAGTCATCCATGCCGGGATATCTGTTTTAATTCGTTAAAAAAGAATCCTGGGTTGCATATACATATGTATCAGGGATGTCAACGTCTAATCTCATGCGATATGGGGTCAGTCTTGCGATATTCGGATCTTAGGTGGGCCAGAGTAAAACTGATTTTCTTAGGCAGTTTTTCTCGTCATCTGCAATGGGTGTTGTGGTGTTCACCATTGGCTCGGTCTATATGCTGAGGTCGCATTTGCTACAACATCCTGGTCTATATCCTGAATATCTGTTCTGCAGCAGAAGGTTGTGAATGGATAAGTGAAGTGTCGTTGGATCACATCTTAAAACATTCAAATATCTTTCCTGACATGCCTCGGAGGGATTTTCAGCTCCATTAGCTGGAAGGTCGGGTGATTTCTACGATGCCAACCTAGGAGAAAATGGTCCTTAACTTGAAGAGCCATCGCCTCCTCATTCAGATGGCTGATCTTTGCGGACTGGTTCTTAAGGCTTATGTTTGACTAGCCTATAGATTTGCTCACAGCACTATTTTCATTGCGTATCAAACTCATGCAGATGGCTGATGTTTGCGGACTGGTTCTTAAGGCTGATGCTTGACTGGCCTGCAGATTTGCTCAAAGCACCATTTTCATTCCTGCGCTTCAAGCTGTAGCTTCAAATTTTTTTACTTACAATCGGCTTATACCCATATAAGTGGTAAACAAGATTCTTCTTTGTTGTTGTTGTTATTGTAGCCACATACTTGCATGTGGGTATACAAATAAATACTTAAGGCCCATGGCAGCCGGTTGTACGCACCGGATTGACCCGATGGAATCCTTCATCGTCAAGGTCTGCCGCCTCAGGGTACGTTTTCGTTTTTTTCGTCAAGGCAGAGGCGCATCCCAGAGTGCCTTCTCCGCAAGCTTCTGGTCCGTGCCGAGATTGAAATAATCCCGGACCCTGGTTCTGTTCGGTTTGCCAGAACCGCCTGCATCATCGGACGATTGGTGTTGTTGTTGTAGCAGTGTGTTATACACTGAGGCGGCAGCCCTTGCCGATGAAGAACTCCATCAGGTCAATCCGATACGTACAACCGGCTGCAATGGGATTGATCATCGGTCGGTGAGGTATAACCGGTGCATAGAGTGGGTATATTTCCGATCTTGCTCTGGCCTCACGTCGCTACGGGAGTATAGTCATACTGAATATGTTGCAAGGTGCTGTGCAACAGCTGTTGCCCAATTAATGGTCAAGCGTACAACCCCGACATAAGTGGGTTACAATCCCTTATATTTTGTTATGGGAATTTTGGTACAAATTCCTTTGTTATAGAAAATTTTGTAAATTTTGGAGGCCACAGTAGCGCAGAGGTTAGCATGCCCATGTTGCTGAACGCTTGAGTTCGAATCCTGGCGAGAACATCAGAAAAAGAATTTTCAGCAGTGATTATCCCCTCCCAATGTTGGCGACATTTGTGAGGTACTATGCCGTGTAAAAACTTCTCGCCAAAGAGGTGTCGCACTGCGGACTGCACTCATTGATATATGAGAAGTTTGCCCCTGTTCCTTGATGGAATGTTCATGGACAATTTGCATGGAAAATTTTGTCCATTTTCTTTGCTAGGAAAGCTTTGCAAAAATGTATTTGCTACGAAAAATTCTGTTAACATTTCTTGGATCTAGGGAATTTTTTCAAAAAAATGTTGTTAAACATTTTTTTCTATACTATGCAAATTTTCCCCTAAACATTCCACTAAGGAACAGGGCCAAACTTCTAATATATCAATAAGTGCAGTCCGATTCAAATTTAAGCTCTATGATAAGGGGCCTCCTTTTATAGCCGAGTCCGAACGGCGTGCCGCAATGCGACACCTTTTTTGGAGAAAAGTTTTACATGGCCTAGTAACTCACAAATGTTGCCAGCATTAGGAGGGAATACCACCGCTGAAAATTTTTTCTGATGGTCTCGACAGAACTCGAACCCTGGCGGTCAGCGTTATAGGTGGACATGGGAAAATTTGTATCAATTTTTCAACGTGGGAAATTTTTTTCTAATTGTTTTAGGAAATTTTGTAAAATTTGTTGTGCTATAGACATTTTTTTAAAAAAATTACCCTGCTACAGGAAATTTTGCAGACATTTTTTACAAAAAAATGCCCTTTTTTGCTATTTTCACAAAATTCTGTTTTTTTCGGTCTCATTTCCCTTGCCATTTTTTTATATTTCAGATAATTCCCCGCCCACCTCCTGTGATTTGGTCTATCAGCCCAATGAGTCTATTTTGAAACGTCTCAATTCGGCCGTTATAGATGAACAATTGAATATGTGCTCGGTGCTAAATGGCTGTGAAATTACCTGTGAAAATGCCAAACGTTCATTCAATATATGCTGTCTGCTAACAACCGATTCACGCCTCTATTTAAGTTCTGAAAATATGGGTTGGCTTTCGGCGGGCAAAACGGCCGCAGAAGATATTGAATTATGCGTTACCCAATTTATGTCGAATTTAGTGGAAGTTGAACATAGCAGCGATAATGTTTTTATATTAAATTTTCTAGATGAAACCCAGGATAAATGTGAGCTCTGGAAGTGCACATTTGAGACAGCAGAAAATGCCAATACCTGCTTAAATGCTATATCACAATCCTGGGAGAAACTATTTGGGGTGCCACTGATAAATACATGAAAAACAAAAAATACATAAAAAAAGTCAACTGAATTGAAGTGATCTTAAACATGACTCAAAATTATAACAATAACTAGGTTAAGCCAAAACTAGACTAAAATCTTAATGTTTTCTGTATGTATTAGAGAAACATAAATTTTTTCTCTTACTTTGTTTTTCTCTCAGTGATGTTTCTATATAAGAAAATGTTTAAGAAACTAAAGAAAAATATTACAATAATCTTATATGAATTATATATTCTATTGGTGCCGTATACTCTTATATAAGGGAGAAAAAAAAAACTTATGAAACACCAAAACATATCTCTCCTCTCCCCTTTTTGAAAAAAAAAACACCCTTGACTACGATTTGTTTCTCTAGGCAGTCTATGATTGGCAACAAAATTATTTAAAGTATGCCATAAATGTTTGCAATAATCTTTTACAGTTATTATTATTATTACTTAGCTTTTGTATATATAAAAAACAATTTAGTAATAATAAAATAATCCTGCAATCCTTAACCTTTTGAAATGAAATGAAAGTTTTCTACCGAAACAACAAAAACATTTGTGTTTTTTGTCTTTATTAATTACATCGTCCTTAACCTCTGCCTAAGGTTTTCAACAATTTGCAATTGTTTAGCTAGACACAAAAATGTATATATATTTAATATATTTTTTTTTTTTATATAAGAACGTATTATTGTATAATCCAAAATATATTTCCCGCTCATTTACTTATCACTCAATTGCTCCGCAATCCAATCTATATTTTCCTCATAATATCTCGGATCGGATATGGTTAAAGCTGTGCGCTTATATGTGTAATAATAGAAGAAGGAAACTGCAAAGAAATTGGTAAATATAAAAAAGTTATTGCATATATGAGCTTAATTTTTCAGATTGTGTAATTTAAGAAAATTTAATTGTATGGGAATTTTCGTCAATTTTTTTTACCAAATTTTGTAAAAATTTCTTTGCTACAGGAGAAAAAATTGCAAATTTGCCCAAGAACTTTCCATTAAGGAACAGGGGTAATTTTCTCACATATTTTCCCTCATTTTTATAGCCGAGTCCGAACAGCGTGGCGCAGAGCGACACCTCTTTGGGGAGAAGTGTTAACATGGCAAAGTAAGTCACAAATGTCGCCAGCATTAGGAGGGGATAAGCACCGTTGAAAAAATTATTTTTTATACCCACCAGCATAGGATGCAGGTATACTAATCTAGTCATTCCGTTTGTAACACCTCGAAATATTGATCTGCGATCCTCTCGACATTTTGATTCGATCTAGCCATGTCCGTCCGTCTGTCGAAATCACGATAGCGGTCGAACACATAAAGCTAGCCACATGAAATTTTTCACAGATACTTAATATTGATGCAGGTCGTTGGGGATTGCAAATGGGCCATATTAGTTCAGATTTGGATATAGCTACCATATAAACCGATCTCCCGATTTGATTTCTTGAATCCCTGGAAGCCGAATTTTCATCCGATTTGGCTTAAATTTTGCACATAGTGTTCCCTTATGACTTCCAATAACTGTGCCATATACGGTTCAAATCGGTCTATAGCCAAATGTAGCTCCCATATAAAACGATCTGCCGATTTCACTTCTTGAGCCCTAGGAAGCCGAAATTGTTATCCGATTTGGCTGAAATTGAGTATGTAGAGTTTTTTTATGACTTTTAACAACTGTGCCAAATAGGTCAATATCGGTCTATAACTTGATATAGCTCCCATATAAACCGATCTCCCGATTTGACTTCTAGAGCCCCTGAAAGCCACAATTTTTGTCCAATTTGGCCGACATTGAGCATGTAGTGTTTTCTTATGACTTTCAACAACTGTGCCAAATACGGTCCAAATCGGTCTATAGCCAAATGTAGCTCCCATATAAACCGATCCCCCGATTTGATTTCTTGAGACCCTGAAAGCCACAATTTTCATCCTATTTGGGTGAAATTTTGCACATAGTGTTTTGTTATGACTTTTAACAACTGTGCCAAGTACGATCTAAATCGGTCTATAACCTGATACAGCTCCCATATAAACCGATTTCCCGATTTGACTTCTAGAGTCCCTGGAAACCACAATTGTTTTCCGATTTGACTTAAATTTTGCACATAGTGTTCCCTTATGACTTCCAACAACTGTGCCAAATACGGTCCAAATCGGTCTATAGCCAAATGTAGCTCCCATATAAAACGATCTCCCGATTTCACTTCTTGAGCCCTTGGAAGCCGAATTTTTGTCCGATTTAGCTTAAATTTTGCACATAATGTTCTGTTACGAATTTTAACAACTGTGCCAAGCATGGTCCATATCTGTCTATAACCTGATATAGCTCCCATATAAACCGATCTCCCGATTTAAATTCTAGAGTCCTTACCAGCCGTAATTTTTATTCGATTTGGCTTAAATTTTACATGCAGTGTTCTGTTTTGACTTTCAACAACTGTGCCAAGCATGGTCCTTATCGGCTTATAACCTGATCCCCCCGAGTTGACTTCTTGAGCCCCAGGAAGCCGCAATTTTTGTCCGATTTGGCTGAAATTGAGTATGTATCGGTCTATAACCTGATACAGCTCCCATATAAACCGATTTCCCGTTTTGACTTCTTAAGCCCCTGGAAGCCACAATTTTTGTCCAATTTGGCCGACATTGAGCATGTAGTGTTTTCTTATGACTTTCAACAAATGTGCCAAGTACGGTTTAAATCGTCTATAACCTGATATAGCTCCCATGTAAACCGGTATCCCAATCATCCTTGTTCGGTTCCTAGAAGCTTTAATTGTTTGTGGTTTGATAGCAGATTGGTATGTATTGGGTTGCCCAAAAAGTAATTGCGGATTTTTCATATAGTCGGCGTTGACAAATTTTTTCACAGCTTGTAAATCTGTAATTGCATTCTTTCTTCTGTCAGTTATCAGCTGTTACTTTAGCTTGCTTTAGAAAAAAAGTGTAAAAAAAGTATATTTGATTAAAGTTCATTCTAAGTTTTATTAAAAAAGCATTTACTTTTTTTTAAAAAACCCGCAATTACTTTTTGGGCAACCCAATAGAATAAAGTTATGCCCTTCAACTAAATTTTTGGCAAAATCCATAGTGGTGGGTTCTCAAGATTCGGCCCGGCCAAACTTAGCACGCTTTTACTTGTTTTCTGATGCTCTCGCTAGGATTCGAACCCAGGCGGACATGCTCACTTTTGCGCGTCGGCGGCTTTTTCTTACGGTGGCAAAATTTTCTATACCTACAACACTGCTACAACAAAAACAACAATGTCGCCACCATTAGAAGGGGATAACCACAGCTGAAATATTTTTTCTGATATTTTTGCCAGGTTTCGAACCTAGGCGTTCAGCGGCATGGGAAAATTTTGCAAAATTATGCAAAATATTTTTTTTCCAAAATTCTTTCTAATGGAATATTTGTTGTTGGTAGGGATTGTTGTTGTTGTAACTGTGTTGTGTTCTATCTTTCGTCTGCTTGGTTCTGTTGAATATCCAGATCCAGGTACTCCACCAATAAGGTGGGGTGTGTCCAGAGGAATCTGAGTCTGAGTCGAGTGGACCTGGCTGTTCAGTGAAACAAGTGTCGTATGGTCCCAGGTTACAATCGGGACACATATGTTGCAGGTTAGCATCAATCCTTGTTGCTTTTCTTGTTGTTGCAGCCATATTTGCAGCACAAATACTTGGTGCCTATGATGCTCGATATGACAAGGCAGATTATTGGCGCCCTCAAATAACCAATGACCACCCAGTTCCCGCGGCGATTGGTCCTTTGGACCGGAACGAGCAGCCTCATGGGGCGGATTAATATCTGCACCCTCTTTTCAACCTAACCTAACTTAACTCCTGATAGAGGTGGTCCACGTGAGAACTGAAGAGTGAAGAGTGAGAACACAACTCGAAGAGCAGCGTTCTGACAGATCTGACACTTGGGACATTTGATCGGTCGGAACTGTCACGCCATCGACCATGGCTTTCAGCTCCATACCCATGCGTATAAGTATAGAGCAATGTGACTAAAGATTTGGTGGCAGACATCTTTAGATCTCTTGCAGCAAAATAAGCTGCAAGTTCGTTAGGCAAGAGGTAGATGTTTAACTATTGGCAGATGTCATAAATGGGTGAAGGGCCTGATGCCATGATCGTACAATCGTCCCCATATGATACGATCTACGAGGGGAGCAAAGCCAGGCGCTGGAAATTTGGCACACATATTGGGTTGCCCAAAAAGTAATTGCGGATTTTTTAAAAGAAAATAAATGCATTTTTAATAACACTTAGAATGAACTTTAATCAAATATACTTTTTTTACACTTTTTTTCTAAAGCAAGCTAAAAGTAACAGCTGATAACTGACAGAAGAAAGAATGCAATTACAGAGTCATAAGCTGTGAAAAAATTTGTCAACGCCGACTACATGAAAAATCAGCAATTACTTTTTGGGCAACCCAATACTTCCTATCAGTGAAGGTCGGACGGGATTGTAAATGGGCCATATTTTAAAACTTTCTTTTGCTAAAGAAAGTGTGTACACATTCATTGTTATAGGGAGTTTTGTCCAAATTTGTAAAAATCTCTTCTTTAGGGATTAAGACCCATTTCCATCTAATATGCATGGTTTAGGAGATACAGACAATTTAAAATTTCCATGCGAAATTTCGCTTCTTGATGAATTTTCAAATAAATTTTGAATTTTTTGACTCACAAATTAAGGCCCATTTCGCTCTAGAACGCATAGTTTAAGAGATTTAGCCAATTTAAATTTGTCAATGTGAAATTTAGATATTTGGTGAATTTCCAATGAAATTATAATTTTTTTGATGGAGTCACGAATTAGGACAAATTTCTCTCTCGAACACATAATATAGGATATGCAGCCAATTTAATGTTTTTATTCGAAAATTTCCACTTTGGATCGGTTTTCGATTAAATGTTAAATTTTTATATGGGGTTACGAATTAAGTCCCATTTCCCTCTAGGGAGTATTGTTTATGAGATATAGCCAATTTAAAGTTTTCGTACTGAAATTTCGTTTTTTTTTTATTTTTGGTAAAAATTTAAAATTTTTTGAAGAAGTAAAGAATTAAGGCCCATTTCTCTCTAGGACGCATAGTTTACGAGATACCGCCAATTTAAAGTTTTTTAAATATATAAAGAATATTGTTCTAAATTTTGTCACAATTTCATTAATTTTTTCATTTAATGCTTACCTGTTCTCTGTACAAATGATAAAGCTTTCATAGTTGTTGACCAATTGGTCATGGGATACCACAGGACATTGTAGACAAACCAAAAGTGTTGCGAAACCGACAGCAAAAAGTACAACAAAATGGTAAATAGAAATAATTTGCAGTTCTTCAGAATAACATGAGTAGCCCCCACCTATAAAAGACAAAAATGAAAATATGTCCTTAAAAGTCCTAAATAACTAGACCTACCTCATAGACACAGGTGGCATGAACGGCAAAGGTGAAAAAGAGATACTCGCAGATAATGAACAAATCCTGGGTGCTGTAACGAATTGCAATAATCAAAGTAAAACTCCAACTACAATATTTTTGTAACATTGAGAAGTATTTTTATCCTCCTCTTCATTCCCCTCCCAACCCCCAAAATCCATGAAGACTTACACAAACAATAATATTGTCAATTGAAGTTTTTGTGGCAACAGCAAATGGGCAAATGTGTTGAAAAATAAATCAGCAACCAAAAGAGAAAATTGCAAACCCAAAAGTACACGATATCTGCCTAAAGTTAATTTCATATTATTGCCTTTGAAGTTAATTTATCCTTATTTGAGCCACTTTTTGTTTGTTTTTATTAAAATATTTATGCGCTTTTAGGTAATGACGTCAAAGTTATGAAAACGATTTTACTTTTGACATTTATAAGCACTTTATGGTGAAGAAGCAAAATGACAATTTTCTACAAAGCGAATGCTGTTTCAGGACATGCGCAGTAAAAAGGATTGAATGGATCCTTGTGTTATGAAAACAACAGCAAAAACTTTGAAATTTAAAAAAAAATCTAAACTTAGAATCTAAATAGAAAATAGTTGTTGTTGTTGTAGCAGTGTGTTGTACACTGCGGCGGCAGCCCTTGCCGATGAAGGACTTCATCGGGTCAATCCGGTACGTACAACCGGCTGCCTTGGGATTGAGATAGTTAGAAAATAGTAAAAAACAAGTGTGCTAAGTTCGGCCGGGCCGAATCTTGGGAACCCACCACCATGGATTCTGCTAAATTATGGGGGCTATATCTGGTTATAGACCGATTTGGATCGTACTTGGCACAGTTGGTGAGAGTCATAACAGAATACTATGTGGAAACTTTCAGACAAAAATTGCGGCTTCCAGGGGCTTAAGAATTCAAAACGGGAGATCGGTTTATATGGGAGCTATATCAGGTCCTTGACCGATTTGAACCGTACTTGGCACAGTTGTTGAAAGTCATAACGGAACACTATGTGCAAAATTGCAGTCAAATCGGATGAAAAATGTGGCTACCAGGGGCTTATGAAATCAAATCGGGAGATCGGTTTATATGGGAGCTATATCAGGTTCTTGACCGATTTGAATTTATTATTATTACTTGCCGCCCCTATTCTGTTTAAGTTTGTAGTGGCGCTAGTAGATGTGTGCGTGTTTACTTTGAAATATTGATTCCATTTTTGTTTGTTTAGCAGAATGTGTTTGTATCTCGGCTTTGGGTATTTGGGCGCTGAAAAGTAGGCACCGTTTTATGATCCTAATGGTTGCGTTTCCAATTGCAACTTCATGCTTTTGGCTAAGAGTGCATTTTGTGACATGCATTAAGTTCAAGAGAGATGTTGTATCTCTTTGAAGAAAGGAAGAAATAAGAAGTAGCCGATGCAAGTGGCTCTTTGAGTAGGTTTTGCTATATGCTATACCGGTCTTGTATATAGAAGAATTCCGCTAGACCTGCTGCCATGTTATGCGAACAGAGGTTATATTTATAGGTTGAAGGGCATTTTACATGCATTCCAGTTAAACTTTCAACAGGTTCGCACCAGTCGGTTACACTTGGTTAATCCAAATTACAATATTTTTTTTTGTGGTTGAGTTCTCCTATGAGATTATTGTTTGGCGTGTATTTCGAAATTTCATTCCCTAGTGAGTTTTCGGATGTTGGCCTCAAAATCACCCTTGCCTTAATGCTTTCTATTCCTGAAACCAGGCATCTTTGTTCAGTGCGAACAATTATTTTTCTCGATTCGACTTTGAGGAGAAAAGCAAGGCTTTGGATGAAAGATTTTCGAAATCCACCAAAAACACTGATTGTGTCCCCTTCTTGCATGGGTTTATTGGTGTCTGTGTAACTGGCCATGTTGCCTGGCCGACGTTTTGAAATATTTGGATATTGCAAGTGGTCTCTTTTACATCTCATTTGTTTCGTCTCTTTATTGTGATGGGCTTCACAATTAGGTAAGAACATCTCAGTCTCTATTTTCTTGACTTCCCCACTAACAGTGCCTTCGTTTTACTGCGCAGGTTCGGTTGGAAACCTTGATTCTCTCTCTCAGGAGGATCACTGCTGAATTGCATGTTAAGCTCACGGCCCTGCCATCATCCAGGGGTTCGTGCGTATTTCTGTACCATCGCAGAACTAGTCACTCTAGTGTCGTTGCCGTGTTACATCTCCTCGTACAAGTCATGTTGTTCACAGCTTGAACTTCGGTGTGTCTGAAAGTGTGTTGGTGTGGACCTCATGGAGGATTTCCAGAAATTTTGTGAAAAAGAAAAATAACACCAGTTTCTCGCCAGCGATCCCCGGCACTTTGCCTGGGGTGATCAATAAGGATACCCTTTTATAGTTTTATTTAATCATTTGAGATAAGCGATTCGAGAGAAGTGAAAAGTTGGGAACAAAAGGGTTCAAATTCGGGAGCGCGATCGTGGGTCAGAATATTGCGAACAGTCCATACAAAGAATTTATTCTATTTGATAAAGAGGTGATTTTTTTTTATATACTAATACCTGAAAAAAAAAGAAAACCAGAACCACATACTTGGTTTCCAGCCATTTTCTCCTGTTTCATCATCATCCCAATGGAAGGCCTTTCATCGTTGGATCATGGAAACAGGTAAGTGCTAATTGTTCTTGGATGGTAAAAATTGTATTTGATTTCCCCCCACTAAGAGTAAATGAGTAAGCGCCAAATTGCATTGCAGTGTTCTAAACTGAGAGACGGTAACCGCTACCGTCTCATCGATTTGGTTATTGCCTTTTTTTTTGCTATTCGTGGGAAATCGAATGCAAATTTAAATGGTACTTGATATAATAGGAAAAAAAAAATAAATCACCAACTTGCGCTTGTTTGACAAAGTGTTCAAAATCGGGTTTTTTTTTAACATTCAGCGTTGCTGAATTGCCTCACTCACTTCTTATGCCTACCGGCATCTCAAATAATAAATATTTGCACAAGCATAGAACATCCGCGCTTATTGTTGTTTCGGCTCATTTGATTTTTTTTTGGAAATACGAATTTGATCTCTTTTTCACGTTGTTGTTATAAAGCAGACCCAATTACTAGTTGTTTTTGTATAACTGACCGACAAGGTGGCTAGCTTATACCTATGTACATACCTACTAATTCATTACATAGAACTGCACATACGCATCTATTTACCACCTATCGACCGTTGAACTTAACCTCGGTTGTCACACATTTTATAAAATTCTTATGTGCCTTTATATAAAGCAGGGGTTCCCAACCTGTTAGTCCATCTCATACTTTATTTTTCTTTCGCGGTTACAATTAAGAATTTATAATTGAATTTATAATTAGATTACTCTTTCATATTATTTTTATTGTTTTGGTTTATATATTTTTTTTATATATATATTTTTTTTATAATTACCTATGGATATCTATTTGATAATCTTGAGTCTGATCAACTAATCTTGGGCTTGAAAGTATACGGTCATATTATAGAGAAAAGAAAAGAAAGAGGCCTAGGATATGTTGTCTGTTTTAGTTAAGCTAGTGAGTTTCAGTAATTTGGAATAATATTTTCCTCGGACTAAGGTCCAAATCTAGATTGTAAGAAGGAGAATGAATTGTTTTAATAAAATGTCTAACTTTGCAATGAACCGCTGAACTTTTAAACCGAATGTCTGATTTCCTCTAAACAGCCGGATATATTTGCAGGGGAACCGAAGTGGGTTCATCTAGGAATCTGATATGGTGCAACTGATGAACAGGATGGGCGGGCAGTGTGCAGTAACACCCAAATGCACACAAAAGCTAGGATAAAAGTCGTTGTGAAGTGCCTCTTGTGTCCTATTTTCTATCTCCACACTTCATTTAAACTCGAAGCACGCTTTACTATCTAATTTTTAAACGTAGCAGCTGTAGGTTGGAAAGCAGCAAGACCCCATCCCACCGACGAGCAATAAGGCTGGTAACCTGCGTGCTTCCGCTAGGCTTTCCTTCCCAAAAACATTTTGTATTTGACTCTTGCGGGTGCAAAATTCAAATTTAGGTACAACCAAAAGTTGCATGCTACAAAGAATGGCGCCCAACGTGGGGCCCGAATAGGATAGTGCTAATGTGCAACATAGAAATTCTAAATTTCTGAGGAACTCAAATCAATTGGTTTTGATTTGTTACTACCTATTCGGCTTCATTTTTCTTCTCTCTCTAATAATTTCATACCTTTTTTTTTTTTTTTATTTCTATCATTTTTCTACTGTGTGAAACAATTGCATTGGAATTTATTTATCGTGCAAAGCAGGAGTGCTTTCGATTATAACCGGCAAGGGTTTCATACAACTTTATGTGTGTGTGTTTATCCTGTGGATCATTTGTCGATGGAAAGGCTTTCTGGAATTTGGATTTTGGGATAATTCTTCCTAGGACTGACCTGAAGTTTATTCTTATCGGGATATGTTTTACCTTCTTTTTGTTTATGACTGGACCATGGAAATGTTATAGATGACTTTACCATCCGTCGTAAAGGCCCTTTGTTTTCTCTGTCCTTACTATCTTTTTTCTCCTAACTTCATTGACTTTTATCCGGAATTTTAATTTCATTTTTTTTTAAATCCCCCCATTTCATATCCGGTTCGTGTGAGGAATCAGACATGAAACCCCATATTTGAATTTGAATTTTCATTACTAGCTCAGGTGTTAGCCTTTGGTTTCATTTAGGCCATATCTTATAATTTTGTTTTTTTTTTATTAGATATACGATTTTTTTGTTACAATGTCAGTTCGGCGTAGCACTGAGGACGTTAATGCGGCCGTAGACGCAGAGCAAATTTGCACTATTTGTAATGCGGCTATTGTGGATAGGACGAGTATCACCCAAACCATTTGCAAGCACGTATTTCATAAGCCTTGCATTAATGACTATGTACGAAGTAAGACTTCCTGCCCCATATGCGGTGTGCAAATTGTTAAGGATTCAGCGCCAACTGCATCGGGTTCATCCCGAAAGCCACCGACTCAGATTGTAACACGGTCATCCTCCAAGGCTAAAAGTTTCGATGCAGGTCGAGCTACTGATTTGGTTAGCACTGATCAGGCTCGGGTGGCAGCTGGTATTCCTACGTCTGTTTCGTCAGTCGATGAGAATTTATTGAAGGATATTGTTGCAACTGCTTTGGCAGAGCAGCAGACAGTGATTATGACAAATTTGTCGGGACAGATTTCGAAGATGATTGAGAATAGCTTGGAAGCCAGTTTGTCTAGATTGAGCTTGGCCTATTCTACCAGGAACATGACAGGCCCTTCCACTTCCAACCGAAACCCGAGCATGCAGACCGTAGATGATGTTGAACAGCGGACATTTGAGCAGCTGTTAGGCTTGCCCCCGACCAATGATAGTCGTCACAATGTTAGTACTGGTGCAGATTTCTATCAAGCGGGTAGCGCTTTGAACCGATCTCACAATGGTGGATCAAATACCTTTTCTGATTTGGTTTTTAGGCCCGATAAAGTCAGTCAGATCATGTTGAATTGGAGACTTAAGTTCACCGGCAATTCCAGCAGTTTATCTGTGGATAAATTTATCTATAGGGTTGAGGCTCTAACCAAGCAGACTTTGAATGGGAATTTCGCAGTGTTATGCGGTAATGCAGGCGCATTGTTCGAGGGTAAAGCCAACGATTGGTTTTGGCGTTTTCATGAATCGTGTCCAAACTTTCAATGGAGAGACCTCTGTCGTTCTCTGAGGCAACAGTATCAAGATTCCCGCACTGACATCGACATAAGGGAGATGATTAGGGACAGGAAACAGAAAGTCAATGAGACATTTGACAGCTTTTATGAATCCGTCTTGGAATTAGTGGATAGACTTGCAGAGCCTTTGAGTGACAGGACCCTTGTTGAGATCCTCCGCAGGAATCTATTGCCAGACATACAGCATGAGATACTTAACTTATCGGTTGATTCGGTTAGCCAGTTGCGTGGGATTTGTCGTAGGAGAGAATTTTTCTTGCAGGACATGCGCCGTAAACTTAATGTTGGTGTGGTAGTTGGCAAAACTGTTCCTTTTAGTAAAAGAGTTTTTGAGGTCGAACATTCTGAGGGGCCAGAATCGGAAGTTTTGGAGTGTCAGCCAAATGTTTCCGCTATTAATTCGGCATGCTGGAATTGCAGGGTTTCAGGTCATCGTTACCAGGATTGCGTGGCAGATCGCACTATATTTTGCTATGGTTGTGGTGCTCCAGAGACGTATAAGCCTCACTGTGAGAAATGCAATAGCCAGCCAAAAAACTTCCAGGCGAGTGCACCACAGGGTGCCCCCAAAGCCAGAAACCACTAGCCACCCATCAGTCCATCACTATTTTAAGACCTCCCGTAGCCAAAATGTCTGTGACTTTGAATTCAAATGATGACGTCATCACATCTGGTACTATTGTCCCTAATGGCCCTAGGCCTTGGATACCTTTTCATGAACGGCTTGAGAACTATAGGAACGTGAGGGCGAGAATTTTCGGAGAAACCCCTAGAGTAGACAGGTCAAGCCGTCGTATGCGAGAATTTTGGAAGAGAATAAGGTATTGCAAGAGATGTTTTTCAGTTTCTATTTTTGATAAGCCAGGAGATGTCCGTCCTTATGCGGAGGTCCACTTGTTGGGAAAGAAGATGGTTGGGCTCTTAGATACTGGGGCATCCGTTTCTTGTTTAGGCTCTCAGGCTGCTGTTGATTTCGTGAACTCCAACGTTGCATTTAGAAAGTTGAGCATCAGTGTAAATACTGCGGATGGGAGACCACAAGATGTTGTAGGCGTTTTGAACACGAAGATTGTTTTCCAAGAGAAGGAGTTGCCAATAGTTTTGTATGTCGTTCCGAGTTTGTCTCAAAATTTAATTTTGGGAATGGACTTCTGGCGACTGTACGGTTTACTTCCTGCTGCTTTGTTTCCCTCTAGTTTTCTGCCGTTTGCACCAGTTCATGTGGGTGAAATTTCGGAGCAACGCTTATTGACAGCGCAGCAGCGTATTCAATTAAGGAATGTTGTTAACTTGTTTCCTTCGTTTTTGAAAGAAGGCCTTGGTAAGACCGACTTGTTGAGCCATGTCATAGACACTGGCGATGCGCGCCCTATTAAACAACGGCATTTTTCAGTGTCTCCAGCTATAGAAAAGGTCATCTATGATGAACTTGACAGAATGTTGCAGATGGGAGTTATTGAGGAATCGAAAAGTGCTTGGTCGTCACCTGTTGTTCTTCATCGTAAACCCGGCAAAAACAGACTTTGTTTAGACAGTAGGAAATTGAACTCCGTGACGATAGGTGATGCCTATCCACTCCCTCAGATAGACGGCATCTTAAGCCGTTTGCCAAAGGCTGAGTTTATAAGCAGTCTTGACTTGAAAGACGCTTTTTGGCAAATACCTCTGGAAGACTCTTCGAAAGATAAGACGGCATTTACGGTTCCCGGTAGGCCGCTGTACCACTTCAAGGTCATGCCTTTCGGGCTTTGTAACGCCCCCCAGACCATGTCTAGACTTATGGACCGTGTGGTACCGCCGACCCTCCGGACCGAAGTGTTCGTTTATCTGGATGATCTTTTAGTGGTATCTGCTTCTTTCGAGCGTCATTTGGAAGTCTTAAAGGAAGTGGCTCGGTGTTTGCGTGCAGCTGGACTCACAATAAATGTTGAGAAGAGCAAATTTTGTGTGACCGAAGTCCGCTATTTAGGTCACGTTGTTGGGAACGGGATTATTCGTGCAGACCCAGAAAAAATATCGGCCATAACTGAATTTCCAACACCTAGGTCTGTAAAACAACTCCGACGATTTTTAGGTATGTCAGGTTGGTACAGGAAATTCATCAGGAATTATGCTGCAATTTCGACCCCGTTAACTGATCTTTTGAAAGCGAATAGAAAGTTTTTGTGGAATGATGAGGCTCAAAAGGCATTTGAAGATTTAAAGACCATCTTGATTTCGTCACCTGTTTTGCATAGCCCTGATTTTTCACAGCCATTTTACATTCACTGTGATGCTAGCAAAACAGGCATAGGAAGTGTATTGGTGCAGAAAAATGCGGAGGGTGATGAGTTTCCGATAGCATTTATGTCTAAGAAACTCAACCAAGCCCAACGTAATTACAGCGTCACCGAACAAGAGTGTTTGGCAGCAATGTTAAGCATAAAGAAATTTAGAGCGTATGTAGAGGGACACGAGTTCACAGTGATCACAGATCATGCTTCTTTGAAGTGGCTCATGTCCCAAACAGACCTCAGTAGTCGACTAGCAAGATGGGCTTTAAAGCTTCAGGGCTTTCGGTTTAAAATTGAACACAGAAAAGGATCCCAAAACGTAGTTCCTGACGCTCTTTCTCGTACCAACTCTGACAACCTATCTGAGGTCTTATATGTGTCCGAAGTAGGGAATGACCGAGGGGTATTTGTAGACCTGCAGTCTGCACACTTTCATTCAGATGACTACCTAGGCCTGCTTAGAAGGGTTGGAAATAACATTAACCGCACCCTTGACCTAAGGATAATTGATGGGTATTTGTATAGGCGAACGGAACATGCCGTTGGTGACCGAACAACGGATGACATGGCGTGGAAGTTGTGGATTCCACGAGAACTGGTTCCTGAGCTCCTGCAGAGACATCATGATGATCCCCTATCTGCACATTCGGGGATAAATAAAACACTGGAAAGAATTCGAAGGTTCTACTATTGGCCTAACTTGGTGAACGATGTCAAGGAATACATTAATTCCTGTGAGGTGTGTAAGATGACAAAACATCCCAACCAGACGATAAGACCGCCTATGGGAAACACTGGTGAAACCTTTCGATTCTTTCAGAAGATCTTTGTGGATTTCTTGGGGCCATATCCTAGGTCCAAATTGGGTAACGTAGGTATCTTTGTGGTTTTAGACCATTTTTCAAAGTTCCCTTTTATTCACCCTGTTAGGAAATTTACAGCAGATTGCGTTGTTTTATACTTGGAGGAGCTGTTTCAAACATTTGGTGTCCCCGAGACTGTCGTCTCAGACAATGGCACTCAATTTAGAGCCAACAAATTTAACGATGTCCTCAAACGGTATGGGGTGTCCCACATGTATACCGCAGTCCATTCTCCGCAGGCGAACGCCTCTGAACGAGTGAATAGAAGTGTTCTCAGCGCCATTAAAGCTTATGTTAAGATCGATCAGAGGGACTGGGATGCCCAGCTTGGCAATATTTCATGTGCTCTGAGATCTACTATGCACTCGGCCATAGGTACTTCCCCTTATCGAATGGCTTTTGGACAGCACATGGTGACTAACGGATCTTCCTATCGCCTGTTGCGGAATTTGGATATGCTGGAAGACCGTATGATTCAGTTTGATCGAGATGATTCCTTTGAAATTATTCGTAGTAAGGCGAGTGAATACATGCGTCGACAATTCGAGAGAAATGAGAAGGCATATAATCTGAGGTCTAAAGAGGTTTCGTATGAGGTTGGTCAGGAGGTTTATCGGCGCAATTTTCGGTTGAGTAACTTCGAACGCGGCTATAATTCCAAGTTGGCACCTACATTTCTCAAGGCTCGCATTCGTCGTAGACTTGGTAAATCTTACTATGAGCTCGAGGACTTGCATGGCAGACCGATTGGTAATTATCATGCGAAGGACATTCGGCAATAGCTCACATCTACCAGCGGGATCAGCTCACCTGGGCTTTCAACCCGGTTCTCCGATTTTGGTTGGGGGGTAAATGTAGTGGCGCTAGTAGATGTGTGCGTGTTTACTTTGAAATATTGATTCCATTTTTGTTTGTTTAGCAGAATGTGTTTGTATCTCGGCTTTGGGTATTTGGGCGCTGAAAAGTAGGCACCGTTTTATGATCCTAATGGTTGCGTTTCCAATTGCAACTTCATGCTTTTGGCTAAGAGTGCATTTTGTGACATGCATTAAGTTCAAGAGAGATGTTGTATCTCTTTGAAGAAAGGAAGAAATAAGAAGTAGCCGATGCAAGTGGCTCTTTGAGTAGGTTTTGCTATATGCTATACCGGTCTTGTATATAGAAGAATTCCGCTAGACCTGCTGCCATGTTATGCGAACAGAGGTTATATTTATAGGTTGAAGGGCATTTTACATGCATTCCAGTTAAACTTTCAACAGGTTCGCACCAGTCGGTTACACTTGGTTAATCCAAATTACAATATTTTTTTTTGTGGTTGAGTTCTCCTATGAGATTATTGTTTGGCGTGTATTTCGAAATTTCATTCCCTAGTGAGTTTTCGGATGTTGGCCTCAAAATCACCCTTGCCTTAATGCTTTCTATTCCTGAAACCAGGCATCTTTGTTCAGTGCGAACAATTATTTTTCTCGATTCGACTTTGAGGAGAAAAGCAAGGCTTTGGATGAAAGATTTTCGAAATCCACCAAAAACACTGATTGTGTCCCCTTCTTGCATGGGTTTATTGGTGTCTGTGTAACTGGCCATGTTGCCTGGCCGACGTTTTGAAATATTTGGATATTGCAAGTGGTCTCTTTTACATCTCATTTGTTTCGTCTCTTTATTGTGATGGGCTTCACAATTAGGTAAGAACATCTCAGTCTCTATTTTCTTGACTTCCCCACTAACAGTGCCTTCGTTTTACTGCGCAGGTTCGGTTGGAAACCTTGATTCTCTCTCTCAGGAGGATCACTGCTGAATTGCATGTTAAGCTCACGGCCCTGCCATCATCCAGGGGTTCGTGCGTATTTCTGTACCATCGCAGAACTAGTCACTCTAGTGTCGTTGCCGTGTTACATCTCCTCGTACAAGTCATGTTGTTCACAGCTTGAACTTCGGTGTGTCTGAAAGTGTGTTGGTGTGGACCTCATGGAGGATTTCCAGAAATTTTGTGAAAAAGAAAAATAACACCAGTTTCTCGCCAGCGATCCCCGGCACTTTGCCTGGGGTGATCAATAAGGATACCCTTTTATAGTTTTATTTAACCATTTGAGATAAGCGATTCGAGAGAAGTGAAAAGTTGGGAACAAAAGGGTTCAAATTCGGGAGCGCGATCGTGGGTCAGAATATTGCGAACAGTCCATACAAAGAATTTATTCTATTTGATAAAGAGGTGATTTTTTTTTATATACTAATACCTGAAAAAAAAAGAAAACCAGAACCACATACTTGGTTTCCAGCCATTTTCTCCTGTTTCATCATCATCCCAATGGAAGGCCTTTCATCGTTGGATCATGGAAACAGGTAAGTGCTAATTGTTCTTGGATGGTAAAAATTGTATTTGATTTCCCCCCACTAAGAGTAAATGAGTAAGCGCCAAATTGCATTGCAGTGTTCTAAACTGAGAGACGGTAACCGCTACCGTCTCATCGATTTGGTTATTGCCTTTTTTTTTGCTATTCGTGGGAAATCGAATGCAAATTTAAATGGTACTTGATATAATAGGAAAAAAAAAATAAATCACCAACTTGCGCTTGTTTGACAAAGTGTTCAAAATCGGGTTTTTTTTTAACATTCAGCGTTGCTGAATTGCCTCACTCACTTCTTATGCCTACCGGCATCTCAAATAATAAATATTTGCACAAGCATAGAACATCCGCGCTTATTGTTGTTTCGGCTCATTTGATTTTTTTTTGGAAATACGAATTTGATCTCTTTTTCACGTTGTTGTTATAAAGCAGACCCAATTACTAGTTGTTTTTGTATAACTGACCGACAAGGTGGCTAGCTTATACCTATGTACATACCTACTAATTCATTACATAGAACTGCACATACGCATCTATTTACCACCTATCGACCGTTGAACTTAACCTCGGTTGTCACACATTTTATAAAATTCTTATGTGCCTTTATATAAAGCAGGGGTTCCCAACCTGTTAGTCCATCTCATACTTTATTTTTCTTTCGCGGTTACAATTAAGAATTTATAATTGAATTTATAATTAGATTACTCTTTCATATTATTTTTATTGTTTTGGTTTATATATTTTTTTTATATATATATTTTTTTTATAATTACCTATGGATATCTATTTGATAATCTTGAGTCTGATCAACTAATCTTGGGCTTGAAAGTATACGGTCATATTATAGAGAAAAGAAAAGAAAGAGGCCTAGGATATGTTGTCTGTTTTAGTTAAGCTAGTGAGTTTCAGTAATTTGGAATAATATTTTCCTCGGACTAAGGTCCAAATCTAGATTGTAAGAAGGAGAATGAATTGTTTTAATAAAATGTCTAACTTTGCAATGAACCGCTGAACTTTTAAACCGAATGTCTGATTTCCTCTAAACAGCCGGATATATTTGCAGGGGAACCGAAGTGGGTTCATCTAGGAATCTGATATGGTGCAACTGATGAACAGGATGGGCGGGCAGTGTGCAGTAACACCCAAATGCACACAAAAGCTAGGATAAAAGTCGTTGTGAAGTGCCTCTTGTGTCCTATTTTCTATCTCCACACTTCATTTAAACTCGAAGCACGCTTTACTATCTAATTTTTAAACGTAGCAGCTGTAGGTTGGAAAGCAGCAAGACCCCATCCCACCGACGAGCAATAAGGCTGGTAACCTGCGTGCTTCCGCTAGGCTTTCCTTCCCAAAAACATTTTGTATTTGACTCTTGCGGGTGCAAAATTCAAATTTAGGTACAACCAAAAGTTGCATGCTACAAGTTCATCCATAGTAATACGAGTATGTGTTCTGTAATGATACCGAAAGCCATACCGATCTCTTTCCTATTTCCTCTCAGTGTAAGCCTCGTCTTCCCACTATCCGGATCCACCCATAAGATTTGCGTCAAATGCGCTTTTGTCGCTCACGCTCTTAACATGGACTCCGTCGCCTCAAAAAAACTCCGTTATGAGCAGGCACCCCCAAAAAATGCGAATCCAACCATCCTTAGAGAAGACGTTAATCTTTTTCTTATACTCCAGGACCGTCTGTGACCTTACTAAGCTTATTATGGTGGTCACCCATTGAAGTGGCTACAAAATGCCCCCAGCGTCGTGCCATGTGCCACCCTAGGTTAGGTTAGGTTGAATGGGTTACCCACCAAAGGTGAGTTTATTCGGAGGCCAGGGAAGAAAAAGAAAATGTGAGATCTCGTTCGTAAAAGAACAAGACAGAAGGAGTGGATAAACCCGAGCGGGGGGTGGAGAACCGCCCGTCCTTACGCAAGCACGGATCTACCTACACCGGAGCTTGTGGCACCCCGCGTCGGAACCATCCTGTTCCCTCAACAAACCTTAGGAGAGATAACAGGGGTACATTTGCAAGTTCACTTAGATCACAGAAGAAACGGCTCCCCAGAAAGGAGAGCCTACGTCCATCCTCATCGAGGCAACTTCTACAAAATCGCTTGTGCGGTGTCGCCATGCGGCCTATGGCACAGTGTCCGGTTATGACCCCTATCAAAATACTCATCGACCTCTTATCGAACGGCAGAAACTCCCTCGTCCTCCTCCGGTCGATGACCGGCCATAGCGCCTTCGCAGTCCGGCAACCATCTACCGAGTCCCACCTCGCCACCGTCGCTACTCTGCCCATCCCATCTACTGTGTTCAGTCGCTCGACAAATGGTACGTAGGCAAGACCGATGGCTGGTCCGACCGGCGCAGACGAACCTCTCATGGCGCACTCGTCCGCCCTCTCATTTGCTGGAATCCTCTCATGCCCACGAACCCATGTCAGCGTCACATCGTGGGCCCGAAGCCAATCTAGGGGTTCCAAACTGTCCGCCACGCATCTCGACCTCACCATCCTCGAACCCCAAAGCCTTGAGTGCCGCCATACTGTCCACCTAAATTTCTTAGTTTCGAGGGCGGCAAGCCCCTTACCAGAATTTCAAGGGAAATATGCCATTTCAAGAGAAATGTGCCACCCTGAGGTTTAAGGAGAAAAGGGGAAGGACCAGGTACAAGACATAAAAAAGAAACTAGGTCCCGGCACGGCATAGCTGTGAGCGCTACACAAGCTGGAACATTGAGGTTCAATCTGTGCGGTGTTTATTGCTGTCACGAGAAGCTTAGCTGCGAGGTACTGGGCGCGTCCATAGGTGAGAAGTCCACGCGTCCACAGATGAGAGGGAGAGTCTCAGTGAGAGGTCGGGTGGAACCGGCTTGGTATATAAGGCAGCTATATCCAAATCTGAACCGGTCTGGGCCAAATTGAAGAAGGATATCGAAGGACCTCCCAAATTTCGGCGAAATCATACAATAAATCGAGAGATCGGTCTATATAGCAGCTATATCTAAATCTGGATCGATCTGATCCAAAATGCAGATCGGTCTCTATTGCAGCTAGTGTCGAAGGCCCTCACACAACTCAATGTCCCAAGTTTTGGCAAAATCGGGCAATAAATGCGCCTTATATGGACCCAAGACCATAAATCGAGAGATCGCTCTATATGGCAGCTATATCCAAATCTGAACCGATCTGTGCCATATTGTCGAGGAGCCTAACTTAAGTCACTTTCCCAAATTTGACGACATCGGACAAGAAATGCGCCTTTTATGGGCCCAAAACCTTAAATCGAGAGATCGGTCTATATGCCAGGTATATCTAAATCTGGACCGATCTGGGCCAAATACAAGGAAGATGCCGAAGGGCCTAACACAACTTACTGTCCCAAATTTTGGCAAAATCGGACAATAAATGCGCGTTTTATGGGCCCAAAACCTTATATCTAAATCTGGTCCGATCTGGGCCAAATAAAAGGAGGATGTCGAAAGGGCTAACACAACTCACTGTCCCAAATATTGGCAAAATCGGACATAAATGCGCCTTTAATGGGCCCAAGACCATAAATCGAGAGATCGGTCTATATGGCAGCTATATCCAAATCTGAACCGATCTGAACCAAATTGAAGATGGATGTCGAGTGGCCTATCGCAACTAACTGTCTCAAATTTCACAAAAATCCGATAATAAATGTGGCTTTTATGGGCCTAAGACCCTAAATCAGCGGATGGGTCTATATGGGGGCTATATCATGATATAGTCCGATATATCCCATCTTCGAACTTAACCTGGCTATGGACAAAAAAAGAATCTGTCCAAAGTTTCAGCTTAACATCTCAATTTTTAAAGACTGTAGCGTGATTTCAACAGACAGACGAACGGACATGGCTAGATCGTCTTAGATTTTAACGCTGATCAAGAATATATATACTTTAAAGGGTCGGAAACGGATATTTCGATGTGTTGCAAACGGAATGAGAAAATGAATATACCCCCATCCTTCGGTGGGTATAAAAACTCACCTGCGGGAGTACGGTCTAGTCAGCTAATTCAGCCAAACTGATGTTTTAAAAGATTTGCAAAATTCCTCTAATTTTTATTTTCTTCCCACTATGCAATGCTTACCTTGATAGAGTTTTTGTTTTACAAGTTGTCTACTATAAAATGTTTGCCAAACTGTCATTATCTTTAGATTGTATTGTCAATTTTCCACAATAAAAACCGGCAATGGCATATGTCAACTCATAAATGAGAGAAAACTCGTTCTTTTATTCAGCGCAAGTCTGTTAGATAGAAAAAACTTTCACTTTCAATATCCTTTGCACAACACATGAGAACATTTTGCGAGAGAAGTATTATCAACAAAGAGAGTGTGTGTGTGTGAGAGAGAGAGAGTAACTCTTTTTGTCATTGTCATCGGCTGGCAAAGCAAGGCTACCTTGACAACCCAATTCAAGCAAACACATGATTCCTCTTTGCCTTTCTTTTTTTCTTCTTTCTATAGGCCTTTCACGAGAGCACGTACGGCCAACACCACTACCATAAACATACGAGCACAACTGAAGCATTGAGCCTGCACAACCATTTAGTCACACTCACTCGGGCTCAGTAGAAATTTACATTTTAAAATTTTTTTGTTGTGTGTTTAGTTCTAACGGTGCTTAAAGAGGAAGGTCAAGAATTTCTTATTTAATAAAAGTTTGATTTCAGCCTACAACTCCTAAAGAAGAAAGAGTTCCTTCTCTGCTTGCCACAGAAACAGAAAAGGACTTTGAGGTAAGTGTTGTGCCAGAAAAAAAGAAAACTTCCTAGGAAAAGCGTGAAAATTTTTAGAAAAAATATATTGAATATACTATATATAGTGAATGATGTATTTACTTTTTTCCAATAAAATTTCGTTTGAAGAAAGTTTTTCAAAAAAAAAATGTCATATATTCATTTATTAGAACACGTTGTCCCTTTTCAATATTCTGATGGAAATTTCCTTTGCATTGTCATCAAAAATCCATTGAACAAATATGTCAATTATTGTGACTATCATAGTTATAATCACCAAAGGGAAATATATTGGAAACATGCATGCTACCCTGTCCATGTCTAACACACACATGCAGGTGTATGTGTGTGCTTATACTAAGTGTAATATTATATATATATGTGCGCTCACTTGTATTACATAAAAGCATGGTGGTATATGCATGCAAACATATATACGTACGTGTAGCTACTTGGTGAAGTGTAGGCAAATAAACATCGATAAATTTTCTTAAAACATCTGAAAAGAACTGACCTGTCTTAAAGGATCAAAGGACCATTAATTTAGAACAATTTCAAGTTGGGAGATATGCTTTAAGGTATAAGGTAGGCAAAATTCTAAAGCTATTGGAACATACGGACATATGATTTACATTCGATGCAATAAAAGCATTACTCATACGCCATAGATGCCCTAAAAAACATTTTTTGTTAAAAAAAGAAAATCAAATAAAAAAAAATAAAGTGAACTTCAGCAAAATGGAATAAAATAAATGTGGAAAATAAAAAAAATAAAATATAGAACATAAAATAATATTAAATAAAATAAAAAATTAAATAAAATATAATAAAGTAAAATAAAATAAAATAAATTTAAAATAAAATAAAATATTATAAAATAAAATAAAATAAAATAAATTTAAAATTAAATTAAATTAAATAATATAAAATAAAATAAAATAAAATAAAATAAAATAAAATAAAATAAAATAAAATAATATAAAATAAAATAAAATAAAAGAAAGTAAAATAAAATGAAATGGAATGATATAAAATAAAATAAAATAAAATAAAATAAAATAAAATAAAATAAAATAAAATAAAATAAAATAAAATAAAATAAAATAAAATAAAATAAAATAAAATAAAATAAAATAAAATAAAATAAAATAAATTAAAAATAAAATAAAATATTGGGTTGCCTAAAAAGTAATTGCGGATTTTTTTAAAAGAAACTAAATGCATTTTTAATAAAACTTAGAATGAACTTTAATCAAATATATAATTGCCATTTTGTTCGATAACCTTTTGCCATCTTCCTGGCAAATTTAGTATTCCACGCTCATACAACTTCTGGCCTTTATCTGCAAAAAACTAAACCAAGTGCGATTTTAAAGCCTCATCATTGCCGAAAGTTTTACCATTTAAGGAGTTCTGCAAAGATCGAAATAAATGGTAGTCTGATGGTGCAAGGTCAGGGCTATATGGTGGATGCATTAAAAGTTCCCAGCCAAGCTCACTCAGTTTTTGGCGAGTGACCAAAGATGTGTGCGGTCTAGCGTTGTCCTGGTGGAATATGACACCTTTACGATTGACCAATTCTGGTCGCTTCTCCTTGATGGCTGTATTCAATTTGTCCAATTGTTGACAGTAAACATCCGAATTAACCGTTTGGTTCCTTGGAAGCAGCTCAAAATATACCACACCCTTTCAATCCCACCAAACAGACAGCATAACCTTTTTTTGGTGGATATCAGCCTTTGAAGTGGTTTGAGCTGGTTCACCATGCTTGGACCATGATCGTTTTCGACTAACGTTATTGTAAACAATCCATTTTTCATCTCCAGTTATGATTCGTTTTAAAAACGGGTCGAATTCATTGCGTTTAAGGTGCATATCACAAGCGTTGATTCGGTTTGTTAAATGAATTTCTTTCAATACTTGTGGTACCCATATTAAAATTGACGCCAAACAAACAAATGTAAACAAAATTTCGCGCACTTTTTTTCTAAAGCAAGCTAAAAGTAACAGCTGATAACTGACAGAAGAAAGAATGCAATTACAGAGTCACAAGCCGTTGAAAAAAATTTGTCAACGCCGACTACCAATAGCTCCCATATAAACCTATATCCCGAATAGACTTCTTGAGCTTCTAGAGGAAGCAATTCTTATCCGATTTGACTGAAATTTTGCACATATCGTTTTGGTATAACTTCCAACAACTGTGCCAAAGATGGTCCAAATAAGTCTAACCTCAAATGGCCGCCATATAAATCGATCTCCTGATTTGACTTCTTGAGTGCTAGACGGCGCAATTTTTATCCAATTGAGCTGAAATTTTGAAATCCGTAGCCGCCAGATGACCATTGAGAAAGCTCCCTTAACCTCACGACAGTGGTCGCTGCAATTTGTCTAGCCACAGTGTCCAGAGGCATAAGATGTAGAAATTAATTCAGTGCTTCAGACGGTGTCGTACTCAGTGCGGCTGTGATGCACAAACAAGCCATCCTTTGGATCCGGTTAAGTATTGAGCAGTAGGTGAACTTTTGAAGCGCCGTAACCTGAGATAGCTTTCATATAAATCGTTCTCCCAATTTTGCTCTTGAGAGCGCAATTACTACTCGATTTGCCAGAAATTTGGAGGGGATATTTTTCTATGTCTTGTTCGACATGATAAGCATAGCCCATACAGCTCATATATAATTGAAAAAGTCATTGAAAGAGTTTTAACAAATGGTGGAGGGTATATAAGATTCGGCTCGGCTGAACTTTGCACGCTTTTCTTGTTATATATATATATTATTTTTTTTTAAATTCTTAGTACAACTGTAACAAAGACCATGGGTGATAAAAAGTCCTATAGCTCTGCGGCAACAACAACCACAACTACTATAACAACAACATCCATGAAGGGCGATAATAATCAACATGGTGAAGGTGGTAATAAAACCTCTACGGTAAGACGTTTCTTAGAATCGGCCGGTCCTAGAAAGCCACCAGCGACAGGAGCCACAGGCCTTAATAATCAACAGCAGTTACTGCAAAACATAGTTAGACCCAATGATACTCTGGAGTATATCATCAAGTTTCCAACACCGCAATATCGCAATGAAGCCACAACCACCACGAACAGCAACAATGGATTTGATCAGCCAGAGGCAGATGATTTTGTATTCGTTTATAACGATACAAATGTGCCGATAGTAATGCTATTGGGCTGGGCTGGTTGTCAGGATAGATATCTAATGAAATATTCCAAAATCTATGAAGATCGAGGGTAGGTTGAGTTATAAAAATAACAAAAGATTATTTTTTAATAAATCCTTGTTTTTTGTTCTATAGCTTAATTACTGTCCGTTATACCGCACCTGTGGATACTTTATTTTGGAAACGTCGCGAAATGTTTCCCATTGGCGAAAAAATCCTGAAACTTATCTACGACATGAATTTCGATTCACATCCTGTCATTTTCCATTTGTTTTCAAATGGTGGTGCCTATCTGTACCAGCACATATCATTGGCCATACGTAAGCATAGAACTCCACTGCAAGTGCGTGGCATGATTTTGGATTCGGCCCCTGGGGAGAGGCGTATGTTGGGCCTCTATCGTGCCGTCACAGCCATTTATGGCAAGGAACGAAAGAAGTGTCATTGTGTCACAGCTATCATAATAACCATAACTTTGGGTATTATGTGGTTTGTTGAGGTGAGTATAAGATCAAATACGAAATCTTTTCTACATTATATGGAGAGGTTATTTAACATCTTCCTCCTCAGCGAAGCTAGGGCGACTTTTCAAGTCTCTCGTCTAGTGAATATAATTCAAATCTCTCACCCTCCAACCAGTTTACATAGAATGAAGGTGACCGATAGAAACGAGAGACATGCTAAACTCCGGTACTTTGTTCTAAAATCCGGCATACCTTTATAGGTTGTATTCTGTGGATGTTAGAAATTGAAGCTAAAGGTTGTCTGGGGAATAAGACCTTAAAGGGAAAACTTCGGGATGGGACCTAAGAAACCCTGTGCATTTAAGAAAAGCCTTTGAGTTTACATTGAGGACCCGGGGACTGAGATCTGTTTTAGACTGCCTGACCATAATACGTGCCTGCATGCAGAGATCCGGTCGATCACGGAATGCGTGAGGTGGTGTGGTACTAACGTGAGGACGTCGATTGCGAACATATTTACGGACAGTAAAATGGCCATAAGGGCAATAACAACCAGGACGGTAAGGTGAAGAACAGTCTTGGTGTGTAAGAAGGATATTAACGCCTTCTCTGAGGATGGCACAATCCGCATCGTTTGGGTGCCGGACTATAACGGAGTAAGGGGGAACGAAAGGGCAGACGATTTGGCAGTGAAGGTCAGAGAACTGCCGTCGATAAACTTGGTTGACCCGAAGACTTTCAGGTCGACGCAGTCCGATATAAGGGAGTGGGCGACAAACGCGAAGTAACACTGGGCAACAGCGAAACTGTCGGTAGGACGGCAAAAATCCTATGGGGTGATCCGGATCGTGAGAGGACGAGGCTATTACTGAAAGGATGTAAGAAGAAGGTCAGTATAGCTTATAGTGTCATAACGGGACACATACGAGGAATACGAGCTCACTTATGTAAAATCGGTGGGACAAGCGATAGCATGTGTAGAGCACGCGGGGAAATTGCCCGTCTTTCGCGGCTAACAAACACTGTTACTTAGATGGGGGCACGATATCAGACATGAACCAACTTAGGGGAGTGGTATGGAAAACAATTAAGGATTTTGTAAGTAGCACGGAATTCCTAACTTAAAATTTTCTTTTTCGAGATTACCTGTTAGTTGTTAGAGCGCACAACAAGCTTAGGTGTATGTCTATATAGGCATGGGGTAGATTAATATCTGCATCCTCTTTTCAACCTAACCTTACCTAAGACAAGCGATAGGAAAAAGTTCAAGGTGTACGCTAGAAGTGAAATGCCGATTGTTTGGAAAACAGCTTATCTGGGGAATCGTTATCCACCTAGCTGAAATAAGACCTTGAAGGGAAAAACTCGAGATGGGATCTAAGAAACACCTGTTTACTTAAGACAATCGATAAGAAAAAGTGCTCTGACAGTTGTACCTTGGGAATTGTGCAGAAGTGGGGAATTAAAATCGGAAAAAATATACACAGATTCAGATCATATTTGGCATGTATGTTGAAGGTCATTAAAGAAGTCGTAGTACAAAAAGTCAGCAAAATTGGATAAGAAAATGGCAGCTTTATAAGGTTATGAACCGATTTGAACCATACTTGGCACAAATGTTGGAAGTCAAAACAAAACATTTCATATTCAAAAATTTCAGCCAAATCGGATAATAATTACGCACTCTAGAGGTTCAATAAGTCAAGATCCGTGATCGGTTTATATGGCAGCTACATCAGGTTATGAATCGATTTAAACCACAGTTACCACAGTTGTTGAAAGCCATAATAAAACACTTCATACAAAATTTCAGCCAATTTGGATGAGAATTGCACACTCTAGAGGCTCAAGAAGTCAAGATCCAAGATCGGTTTATAATGCATCTATATCAAAATATTAACCGATATGGTCCATTTACAATCCCAACCAGCCTACACTAATAAGAAGTATTTATGCAAAATTTCAAGCGCCAAGCGCCTTACTCCTACGAAAATTAACGTGTTTTCCACATACAGACAGTCGGGCGGGCAGAGCTAAATCGACTAAAAATGTCAAGGCGATCAAGAATATATATACTTTCTTGGGTCTCAGATCTCAGATTTCAATGTGTTACAAACGGAATGACGAAATTAGTATACCTCCATCCTATTGTAAAGGGTGTAATAAACTTGCGGTATTTTTGTTGTTTTTTTTGTTTTTCAAACACTCATCATGTTACCGCATACACAACTCTGCAGGAAGTTTGGGGTAAATTAACCCTTTTAACATAAATTATCGGTCTTATCACCAGTCATTTTTATCCATTGCTTGGCTACTTTTGCGTTTTCTCTTTTCACAGAACAAACCGGTGAATACACCGCCTCAAATGTATCTATGTTGGGTACAGTTCATTTTTTCTTAGGTACGCATTTGTTGTTCTTGTTGTTTTTCTTGTTGTACACACATCTTATAAAAAAAAAAACAACAAACAATCATCTTTTTTGTTGTACACACATCGTACGAAAAGAAAACAACAAGCAACCACGTTTTTCTGGGCGACATGTCTATGTTAAAATCGTCGGTCATATGGATAGTCCGGGGACCAGTCATTGGTCACAAAAATTCACCAGTTTATAACCAGTCTTATGTCCTGCAGGGAAGAGACTAATGGGCATTAGTCTTTGCGTTGGTAGTTTTAACTCAGGCGACGCTCCTAGCGCTTTATATCAGCGTTGTGCCTAATATTATCAAGTCCATGGGCTTATGCTCTTGTACACGAACACAAATACGTGTAATAGTGTGTGTGTATTTGCCCGTCACTGTTTTATACGCATCAATACCACTGCAAAATCATTTGTGTTTTTGTAAAAGCTGTTTGCGTTGATTAGAGTTGAATGCTTTTATACTGCACTGCTAATGCAACAAACCGCTGCAGTTCCTTGAATTCCGTGACAGGCTCACTTTGACAATACTTTGTCTATTATGAAAAAAAGGAGCGAGTATTTGAAGAAGCTTTTGTTAGTCTCATTTTGCCAATCCGTTTGCAATACATCGAAATATCCATTTCCGACCCTATAAAGTATATATTGGGTTGCCCAAAATGTAATTGCGGATTTTTTAAAAGAAAGTAAATGTATTTTTAATAGAACTTAGAATGAACTTTAATCAAATATACTTTTTTACACTTTTTTTCTAAAGCAAGCTAAAAGTAACAGCTGATAACTGACAGAAAAAATAATGCAATTACAGAGTCACAAGCTGTGAAAAAATTTGTCAACGCCGACTATATGAAAAATCCGCAATTACTTTTTGGGCAACCCAATATATTTTTGAACGTCGTAAAAATCTAAGAAGATCTAGCCCCGTCCGTCCGTCTGTCTATGTGTTGAAATCACGATACAATCTTTAAAAATAGAGATATTGAGCTGAAACTTTACACACATTTTCTTTGTCCTTAGGCAGGTTAAGTTCGAAGATGGATCGGACTATGTCTTGATATAGCCCCCATATAGACCGACTTGACGATTTAAGGTCTTAGGCCCATAAAAGCCACATTTGTTATCCGATTTTGCTGAATTTGAGACAGTGAGTTATGTTAGACCACTCGACATGCTTCTTCAGTTTGGCCCAGGTCGGTCCAGATTTGGATATAGTTGCCATATAGACCGATCTCTCGATTTAAGGTCCATAAACGGCGCATTTATTGAACGATTTCGCTGAAATTTGGGACAATGAGTTGTGTTGTGCCCTTTGACATATTTCTTCAATTTGGCTCAGATCGGTCCAGATTTGGATATAGCTGCCATATATACCAAACTCTCGATTTAAGGTCTTGTGACCATAAATGAAGCATTTAGTACAGTGAGTTAAGTTGGACCCCTCGATATCCTTCTGGAAGAGGGCCAGGTCGGTCCAGATTTGGATATAGCTGCCATATAAACCGAACTCTCGATTTAAGATCCTGGGCCCATAAACGGCTCATTTATTGTCCGATGTCGCCAAAATTTGGGACAGTGAGTTGTGTTGAGCCCTTTGACATTCTTCTTCAATTTAGCTTAGATCGGTTCAGATTTGGATATAGATGCCATATGGACCGATCTCTCGATTTAAGGTCTTGGGGCCCATAAACGGCTCATTTATTTTCCGATTTTGCTGAAATTTGGGATAGTGACTTATGTTAGGCTTTGCGACATCCTTGTCATATATTGAACAGTGAATTGTAGACCACTTAATGGCCGTGCCTAATTTGGTCCAAATCGGTCCATATTTGGATATAGCTGCTATGGGTGCATATATAATGCTTTTTGCTCCGGATTATGACGAAAGGTGATTTACATATATACCCGAGGTGGTGGGTATCCAAAGTTCGGCCTGGTCGAACTTAATGCCTTTTTACTTGTTAAAACTAAATCTCTTTCTTTCTTTCTTTTTAGGAAACTTTTTCTGCATTTAAAAGCCTTTTCGTTAAAACCGAACCAATACAAACGAATCCTTTCCATGATCTTAAAAATGAACCAAATGAATATCCGCAATTGTTTTTATACTCCAAAGGTGATGTTGTCATACCCCACACGGTAAGTGTAGCAAAATTTATAAAAAAAAAAAAAACAATTAAAATAGTGCTAAGTTCGGCCGAACTTCCCTCCACCATGGATCACATATGACAAGTTCTTTGCCCGATATCTCTTTATAGGCAAACAAAGTATAATAAATATGAACTGCTATGCTATTGAAGCTATGTCAGATTATGGCCCCTTCGGACCATACTTGATTTGGACGTTGGAACCCTTTGTGGAAGTCATTGTGCAAAATTTGCCAAATCGTATAAGAATTGCTCTCCTTAGGGGTTCAAGAAGTAAAATGGGGAGGCCAGTTTATATGGAAGCTATATCAGGTTAATATCCGATTATGACCATACCTGGCACAATTATTGAAAGTGAACGCAGAACACTTCATGCAAACTTTCAGTCAAATCAGATAATAATTGTGCCCTCTAGAGGCTCAAAAAGTTAAGATCCGAGATCGACTTCCATGGGATCTACATTACGTTATGAACCGACTTGACCATTCTCGACACAATTATTGGAAGCCAAAACAAGACACTTCATTCAAAATTTCAGCCAAATTGGAGAAATAATTGCACCCTCTAGAGACTAAAGAAATCAAGATCCAAGATTGATGTATATGGCAGCTGTATCCAAAAATGGTATAAACTGATCCATACATCGTTCAAATATCGGTTGTCCTATTGTAAATCACTGGTCCAAATTTCGGTGAAATCGGGCAATAAATGCGGCTTTCATGGGTTTAAGTCCTTATACCAACAAATCGATCTATACGGCAGCCTTATCCAAATGTGGTCTGATGTGGATCATACTCGGTTTTGATGTCAAGTGACCTTGTCCAACTCACTGTTCCAAATTTCAGTGAAACCGGGTAATAAATGCGGCTTTCAGGGATTTAAGTCTTTAAATCCACAAACCGGTATATATGGCAGCTATATCCAAATGTGGTCTGATGTGGACCATATTTGGTTTGGATATCGAGTGTCCTTGTCCAAGTCACTGTTCCAAATTTCAGATAAATCGAGTGACAAATGTATCTTTTAATGGGCTTAAGTCCGTTAGTCCGTAGATCGGTGTATACGGCAGCTATATCCAAATGTGGTCTGATGTGGACCACACACGGTTTGGATATCGAGTGGCCTTGTCCAAGTCACTGTTCCAAGTTTCAGTGAAATCGAGTGACAAATGCGGCTTTTAATGGGCTTAAGTCCTAGAGTCCGCAGATCGGTCTATATGGCAGTTATTCAGTCAAATTTCAGTGCAATCAGGCTTACCGTGCGGCAGTTTTCCCGGCGCGTTGGAAGGTTGCGAACGTTCAGCCCATCCCCAAAAAAGGTGGGGCGAACAACCCTGCGAATTGCGATATGCTCCACGCTCTCCAAGGTTATGGAAAGTATGGTTAACCATCATCTTGTCCTTGCGGATCTCGACGTTAATAAATCTCCGGGCCCGAACGGTATATCAACACTTTTCTTTTGTAAGTGTTCTTCGACGATTGCTCGTCCACTATGCAACCTTTTCAACTTTGGAAGGTTGCGAGAGTTCAGCCCATCCCCAAAAAAGGTGGGGCGAACAACCCTGCGAATTGCCAATTGGGATATGCTCCGCGCTCTCCAAGATTATGAAGAGTATGGTTAACCATCATCTTGTCAGATACTTAGAGTCCAATGGCCTTCTAAGCGACAGACAGTATGGGTTCCGCAAAAATCGGTCTACGAGAGACCTAATGGCATTTTTGTCGGAACGATGGAGTCGCAGTTTAGTGAGAGTAAGGTCGTGGCTCTGGATATCTCCAAGGCATTTGATCTGGGTCTGGCATGGTGCACTTTTATCAAAGCTTGTCGCTTTTGGAGTTGGTAATAACATCGTTCCATTTATATCAAACTTTCTCAGAGGTCGCACTATACGAGTTGGGTTCTCATCAGATGAGTATACATTGACCGCAGGTGTGCCTCAAGGCTCTGTCCTTTCCCCTTTCCTTTTTCTTATTTTCATTGACGATCTATTGGGTCAGACTTCGTAGCCAGTCTACTCATTTGCCGATGACAGTAGTCTGTGTCATTCATATTCATTCGACCATAGGCCCAGTCCTCAAGAAATTGTGGACAGGAGGATGAGACGCTCTCCCAGGATTTGTTGGCCATTTCGAGTGAGAATGAAGAGAGTCGACTTTAACGCACAGAAGACGCAGTTCTGTTTCTTGTCTCACAAGCGATTCACTGACCCTCTACAATCGTCGATAGCTATCGATATTGAACAGTCATATGCTATTGATGTTCTGGGCATGAAGATACAATGTGATGTCCGTTAGTCAAAACACGTATACGAAGTGTCGAAAGAAGCATTCAAGCGTTTGAGCTTTCTTAAGCGGTGCAAGAAATATTTCACCTCTTTTGATCTTCTCAATATCTTTACTACCTACATACATCAGGCCGAGTATGGAATATAACTCTCATATAAGGCAGGAGCTCCAAAATCATCTTTGGAGCTACTTGACCGGTTTCAACGGAGAGCGATGGTGTTGATTGGGGACAGTAGGGTATCCAACTCTATTGCTTCTCTTGAACGTCGTCGAAATGTGGGTAGCGTTGTATTGCTCTATCATTATTTTCATGGCGTGTGTTCCAGGCATATACGTCTTCTTATCCCTGACGTTAGGATGTTCACCAGGAATATATGACTTGCTAGGAACTCACACCCGTTTGGGCCAGTCGACCGAACTATGCATTACCGAGAAAATTCATTTTTCGCCCGAACCATTCGTATGTGGAATCAACTTCCGGCTTATGTCTTTCGCACCGACATTGACGTTCAGAAATTTAAGACGAATATCAATGAACACTACTCCCTCTTTCCCCCCTCCAACCCCTAACTTTCCTAATTGCCAACGCAATGCACTGCATGTATAGGGGACATCCCCTGCGTGTTGGTTACGTGAAGAAAAAGTCAATTAAATCAGACAATAACAGGCGGACACACGCCGGACAGACACATGGACATCGTTAAAACGCCTTAGAATTTTACTTTGTAGGGTCGGAAATTGATATTTCAATGTGTTGCAAACGGAATGACTAAATGAATATGCTTCCTATCCTATGGCGTTGGGTATGACAATATTTTTAAAAATATTAACCAAAGTTTTAAAAAACTAAATTTAACAAAATGTCTAATAAAATATTCTAAAAATATTCATACTTCCAGGATGTCGAACATTTCATAAATATTCGACAACAACAGGGTGTCGATGTAACTTCAGTTTGTTTCGAGGATGCCGAACATGTTAAAATCTATACAAAATATCCCCAACAATATATACAATGTGTTTGTAATTTTATTAATAATTGCTTGGCTGCACCATTTAAACCTGCCATGGATTCGTTTAACAGCACGTCGACGACTCCCACATCGACTTCTATGAAATATGACTAAATCTCTCCAATCTAACTAAACAAAATCTGGCGTTTCGCTGTTTTATCCAGACTTATAATTTATTTTTCTAATTTGAAAAATCAGAAAAAAATGTAAATCAGCGAAATGAGTTTAATAAATAACAAACAATATTATTTTCATGATTTAGAAATGTTACATAAAAAATTAAATAAACATATTTAATATATGAAAAAAATATCACCAGGCAATATGTTAAAAAAATATCTTTCAGGCAATATCCTAAAAAAAACGTTTCAAATGTGATTTCTATAAAATGTATTGTAATTAAAGTCAATTTTAAATTTAACGAAAAATTCAGAAAAACTTTTGAGAAAATTGGATTTTTTTTTAAATTACTTACTTAGCGGGACAGCACAATGCCTAGATTCACACAGTTCCAGAGTTCTTGGGTGAAGGAAGTAAATCTCTCCTTGTGTTTGCTTGGGCTTTTACAATACAACTCTGATTTTGATCTTAAAACTTGTAGCGTTTGTTTTGTCCGAGGTACCAAGGTAAAATCGTTGACTATACCAATGTTAGAGTTATCAACATTCAGTGTTTTTTGCTGGGGCTTGACTTTCAGCTTTTTTGGTTATATATTTCTCCTTAACCCTTCGTTGCATGGCATTGCATATATGCAATGTTGGATTTACACGTATATGGCAGCTCTGTCTTTCAATATTTACCGTTAGTTTTTTTTTCGTTGCTCTCTTTTATGTCAAAACATTCTGTTCTTATAGCAATTTTGCATAGTTTATTAAGCATATACTGAAATATGTCGTTAAAACAAATAGTATTTTAAGAAAACGAAAAAGTTGTGTGGATTTATTTTATTATTTTAAAATTGTGTGAACTATAACCAAAATGTAAGTATTATTTGTGTAGTTTACTACTATTTGTTTGTAATTAAGAAGCAAAATCCAAATGAAACGCTTTTGCTTGAATGCTGTAATGCATAATTGCATATGTGCAAGTGTATGCGTTTTCGCTTGTAGGAATTTATATTGCGTATGTGTTCTTATATTGCATATGGGCAATTCCATGCGTCTAATTATATTTTTTATTTTGAGGTCTCTTGATGATAACGAAATTGCAAAAATAATTGAAAGTTGGGTTGACAGTGAAGATGAGTTTTTTGATGGTTGACGATGAAAACAATGTTGCAATCAATTTGAGTTGACTGGAGTATGTGGAGGAGGAAGCAGATTTAGGAGAAGTGTCTACGGCTGCAGTGAAACCACAAACTAATGAGAGAAGTATTCTTGGTGATTTGCGATCTCTGAAACAAAGATATGAACGTACTATTTGGAAACAAAAAGAGTTCACAATGGATTTAAATACCGAATTTAAGGGCAGCGAAGAGCTTCCAGAACACTTTTTGAATTTGGAAGGACCCTGCAGTTACTTCACATATTTTTTTCGGATGAACTTATGAATTCTTGTCGTTTACCAGCCAAATTTGTATACTTGCCAAAAAAAACCCAGATTCTCGAGATAATTTGGATAAACAAGAATTGCAAAAATTTTTGGGTATATGTATTATTATGTCTGTGGTTCAAATTCCAAACAATCGTCGATATTGGGCAAATTTGAGAAAATAAAATCAATGCTTCATTTCAATAACAATAATGACATAAAACCGAAAGATGATCCAAGTCACGATCGCCTTTTTAAAATACGACCTATTGTAAAACATTTGGTTGAGCGATTTATATCGGTTCCATTTGAAGGCTGCCTTTTTGTTGATGAACAACTATGCTCTACGAAATGCAAATCCTACTTGAAGCAATATCTGCCAATGAAGCCAAACAAATGGGGATTCAAATTATATGTTCTTGCAGGAATATCGGGTTACAACTATAACTTTGAAATAAATATGCAGGTCAGGAAAACAGCCCCCTCCAAAAGCTACCAGTGTGCCTACATTGTTGTTCGACTTTTGCGACCCCTTCCATCAGGAAAAAACTATAGAGTTTTTTTTTGATAATTATTATACATCGCTTCCGTAAATGATCACACCAGCAAATTGTTGTATTTTCTCGTTGGGAACAGTCCGAAGGAACAGAATTCCTAACCTAAAATTCTCAGACGATAAAATTATGATGAAAAAAACCCGTGGAGAATACTGCCAATATGTTGCAACGTTTGATAATTTGATATATCTGTTGTTTCATGGAAAGACAACAAAATTTGCTAACTTAATGTCAAACTTTTGCGGCAAAAATCCAGAGCAGTGTTGAAAGGTTCGACAAAAAGTTGGGAAGAAAAGTAACTGTCAATTGCCCAAACATTGTATCAGAATATAACAAGTTTATGGGTGGTGTCGACTTTCTGGATTCCTTCATAAGGCGCAATAAAATAAAAATACGCACAGAAATGAATAGGGGTCCGCCAAAAGTCATTGTGCCAAATTTCATCGAAATCGGATGAAAAATAACCAATTTATTGCCTCAAGACTTTAAGTCTGGAGATCGGTCCATTTAGCGGCTATATATAACTAAAATCCGATTTTATGTGATCAGAAGATAAGGTTTATGTACAAAGAATACGAAATCATCAAAAATTGTCTGGAAAATATTTGCATACCCAAGATTTCTGCAAAATTATAAATACCCAAGCGTTGGGTATTTTCCCGGTAGAAACCCATCTCTAAACAATTGCTTTTTTTACCTTTGAGATGGCAAAATATACTCGGCGTATTGATTTCTTCTTCCCCGAAATCGAAAACATTTTGAAAAATTACGATCGTAAGCCATTGTCCAACTTGTTCTTGCGGAACGGAATTAATCTTTGAACAACACCCAAGCGTTGGGTATTTACCCGGTAGAAATCCATCTCTAAACATGGACAGACAGATGGACATAGCTTAATCGAATCAGAATACTTATCAATCGGTCTATCTCTCTCCTTCTGGGTGTTACAAACAAATTCACTAAGTTATAATACCCTGTAACACCAATCCCAGGGCAGCCGGTTGTACGTATCTGATTGACCCGATGGTTTCCTTTATCGGCAAAGGCGGCCGCGTCAGCGCATAACACACTTCTACAACAACAACAACCCTGTACCACAGAAGTGGTGTAGGGTATAAAAAAGAAAACAATTTTCGCTTTAAGTCCGGCATTGGGTCTTACGTGAGAAATTTTTAATAAACCGATGTTAATGTTTTTTAATTATTTATTATTTTCGATACATTGTCGATGAAAGTCATCAGGGATTAGATGATTTATTTTCGTGATTCAGTTGTTCCCTGAGGACAATCTTCGGCGATGTATCGAAATATTAAAAAAAAAATATAATAAAAAATATAAACATTGGTTTTTTAATAATTTTTCACATATGACCTCAAGCCATACCAGCTCGGTGCACTTGCACTATGAGGGGGCCCTTTGCCTCAAAAAATTAGGGAAAATTCAAAATCTAAAAAAAATCGTGGGAACGCCCTATAAAACCCCGTTTACACTGCTCTTTAAATACAGATTAAATGGCTCGATCATCTGTTTTCCTTTTATAAAATCAGCTGACGAGAGCCTTAAAGTACGGATTTAAGTACAGTGTAAACGGGGTTTAAAGTACTTTGTGCCGGAACTTGTATGGGGTCTTCAGTCATGCCAAACTGTTTTACAGAGCGATGTTGTTCAGCGAAGGATACTTACCATCGATTGAATCGACTTGAATTACACATCATTAAGTTCCTTAAAGATATGCTCGAGGAAGTTTTGCATTAGTACCAACATCTTCTAATTAATAAACTTGAAAACAGTAGCATGTTCTTCGATAGGTTTAGTAAGGGTGTATTTTGATCTAAATTGACATACATTTCAAAATAATACTTTTTTTATTAAGGATATCAAGTTACGGTGGATATAAATTTTCGAATAACGAAAATATTTTTTTAAGTTATTATTGCTTAAGAGAAGCCAATTTAGGATCATTTATGGAATGTTTTTTATCACAGCTAAATGATATCGTAACAGCAAATCTGAAAAAAATATATGTGGTAATATTTAAATAAAGGCAAAGGCAGCAATTTGACATACCTAGTACCCTCGGATACTTGTTCCACATGATGCCGATTCTCTGAGCCCGAAGTAAATGCACTAACTCTACCCTTTTTGGGTTCCACTGTAGAGGTGGTGCGATTTTCTTCCCTACCATCGACGAATACAAATCTACCACCCTTAAAGTCGTTATTGTAAGTTGTTAGGTATAGCAAGGAAGTGTAATGGAAAGATGGATAGGTTTCCTTTAATAAAAAAAAAATAAAACAAACAATGACAAGCAATTTCTTGGCCTACAAATGAGTCTTCGTCTTACTTTGTCCACATGCTCGTGCCAATATTCATCATGTATGGTTTTAGCGGTAACATTTGTTATGCGCGAAAAGAAGGTGGGATATGTCAAATACAAGTGTTCTGGCGCTATACCAAATTGCTCAGCAATGGCTAACTTTATTTTGCCCTTAACCAACTGAAAATAACAAAAAAATCCATTTAGTATACCTTTAAAATTAGGTTAAATTTAAGTCTTACATTATAGGTTGTCAAATGTTCTGGCTTTATGATATCCATTGCCTTGGACATTTGAAAGACATTCAGAAATTTATCACCATATGATAGTGCTCCCGAATGTATATCCAATATTGAGGCTCCCCCCGACGACCCCGCCAAATCGATTATATTTTCAGCCATATGCAATAGCATTTCAACTTCTTTGGGCTCAATTAATTTATCGGCAACAAAACGTCCACATTTGTTGGGTACACATTGAGGAAATTGTTGCATTTCATTTTCATATTCTTCGGAGCATTTGAATCTTTGCATACGCAATGGTAGTGTCTCTTTGACCAAAGCAAATTTAGTTTCCTTTGGCTGGTTTTTACTATAGAAGAATACGACAGTCATAACCGATAAGACGACTACGGTACGGGTCCAGAAACGATGGGTGAAAGAACTAGTCGCCTGTTGTAGTTCATCATGGACGGCTGCGCTGGAATTAAAAAGAATTTTTTATATATATATAAAAAAAGTATTAATTTATTTAGCATTACTTTCAAGAGAATAACTCTAAGAGCTTAAGTCTTGTGCAAGACAAGGTCTTTGAAAAATGTTAAAAAAAGTAAAAAATGATGCACCAAAGTTTATAAAGGAATAACGATTAAGTAGTAGTGACAGACTGCAATCATATCCACTTGGAAAACTTTGCAACGATGGCATTGGACCCAGCACAGCTTTTTAGCTCTATTTATATTTAATGTCCGGAGGAACATAATGTCTTCCACGACAAGTTTCGTTTTCCCAAAACCATATGCTAGTAATCCTGCCCGAGTTGTTGTTGTAGCCACATCTGTATGTAGAGGTAGCGATCCTCGTTGAGTTTCATAGGTGAGCAAGCTGGGGTACTTCCAATGTGTTGTATCCGTATATTCATCTCGACTTTTTTATTCAATTAAATCTTTGGTCATTTGGTATTTATCCTACTGAGACAGTGGCAGCTCCATTTGATCCTGGGTTGGGGCATTGAAATCAAATATATTCCCCCTATTAGTTTTAAGATCTAGATTCCAGGTCTTAAGCCAAACCCATTGGCCTTTATCTATATAGCTATTATTTCTTTTTTAATCTGTTTTTTACAAAAACCTACTATCCTTCTTCTATTTACACCATTTACCTACACAGAAATAAAGGACACGTCAATCTAAATGTTTACTTACATTTTATTTACACCTTTGTTTTTCTCTTTATCCTTGTGGTTACTGTTGGCTGAGGGTTTCTTCACCGTCTGATCATGTCCCTGGCGTTGTCTTAACTTATTATCAGTCATGTTTTCATAGCTTTTTAAGTTTTTTTCAAATAACAAAATAACAACAAATAGGTATCCTACTGAAAATCCCAAAACAGAGTTGGTTAAAATTATATAACGAATTTACACCACGCGACACATTAAGCTTCTATGCTTGCTTGCAACACAAGTCGGAGCGACATCAAAATGCCCTATTGATGATTAAAGAGCGAATCATTGATTTTTGAAAGTACAGGGCGGAAAGGGCTGAATAGGCCTTGTAAACGAAACGTTCTTTTGGCCCTTCTCTTGCGAAGGCATTTGATACGGTCATCCACACCACCCTTTAATAACATCATCGAGTCTGATCTCCCCACTCCACGAAGAGGTGGATTGTGAACTAATGTGAGGTCATGGCGAAACAATTAAAGGGGGTCTCTTTTGTACAACAACAACACATCATATGGTGCAATCCGCCATCTGTCCATCAAGCTGATTGTCGTTTTGCCAATAAACACAAACAAATTTGTGTGCATGTGTGTATACGTGTGCGTGCATGAGCGGAGAATATGCGAGAAAGAAGATAACAACATAGAGAATGCAAACAAAAATTTGACATTTTAATACCGTCAAACCCGGCCGGCTGTTAACAGCTGTTCGCTTGCGACCATCTCTTTAAATCCGCCTTTATTTGAGGTCGCCAGGCATACTTTAAAATGCACGTAGCAATGATCTACTTTTTAATCATCAATAGGGTATTTTGATGTTGTTAACAGAACTACCCTGTTGATGATCGGCGAATGGAAATTCTCCTACGAGGCTCGGTAGGAGTAATGCCTCAAGCGTCTTTGGCACTTCCCCAAACTCGGGTCCTTTCCAGGCTTCAGTAGCGGAATCACTCTGCCCATTTTCCAGACATCGGGAACTATAAGAGTGTTCTAAGACAGGTTGAGGACAGTAGTAAGGTACTCAACTCCAGGTGAATCCAGATTCTTCAACATCAATGTAGAGATTCCGTCGAGGCCCAATGCCTTAGATGATTTGGTGCCACGGATGACATTCGTAACTTCGCCCACGGTAAATTGTGATGGCTGCTCATCGACTCGGAAACCACGAATACGGCAAATTGTTATCCTCCTTGCCCTGTCACTCTCGGTATGCACAATAAATTGATGGTTGGACAACCTGGCGCATCTCTTTGGATCAGTCACGGTTATTTCGCCATTTGGCTCCGGCATTCTCAGTGCTTTTGAGGAGGCAAGGGTAAAGGTTCTGGCCTACGTTGTCGCAAGTGGTAGGTTGATCTACTATTACTGAGCTGTTTTAGAGTGCACACAGGAAGAAAGAAAGTTGTCACCAGAAAGAAAAAATTTTGTATTTTCAGGACATTGTTTTCGTGGGGTGAACTACCGCTATTGCGGAAGGCCTAGTACCTGGTCGTGAGGCGCTCAATGTTATGCGACAACAAAGATATTCCTAAGACTGAGGGAGTCGGAAACCTGGCGTTCTTCCAACTTTGGGAACGCCTTCGTGTGGGGAAAGCCTTCCTTGGCAGTTTCCCTTTGGGTAGCAAGGCCATGTATCATGGGGTCTGGTCTGGAATTATCCCGCTCATAACTGTATCTCCTCTATATACAGATGGGTCCAGAGGTTCGAGGAGGAAGTCAGGGCAGTAGTCTTCTGCGAATGCCTGGGGAGAGTTATAAAGGTGGCAGGTGGATGGAATTTAAAGCGAGCATCTTCGAACTATAGGAAAGCTTCCAAGGCTTTGCGAATCGCCAGTTGACGAGCTAGCCAGAAATGTATGCATATTGAGTGCTGATCATGCTACTGAACTAATGAACCCTTCCCTGTTTTAGCTCTTTGGTAGTATGATGATATGGGTTGTATGGTGGCCAAGATTTTCATGAAACAGAGCACCACTTATCCTGGGGAATCACAATGGGCCAAAATATGACCCCGCCCGCTGCCGAAACCTTTACGTCTGGTATCTTCCTCGTCCAACCTAACCTTTCCAGGAGCTAAAGAAGCATGACCTTAGACTAATCAAATAAGTCTTAACTGACCATGCCACGCAAGTTCTTTAACGTAGCGCTGAAAACAGTGGAGACGGAGTTGCTACTGTCTTGCATCGTACTAAGGTGGATCTCTTTCTGTAGGGCGAAATAAAGGAAACTGCTGTTGTGATGCACGAACTAGCCATGCTTCGGTCCCGGCTGTGTACGGAACAAGGTGGACTTTTGAAACGGCGTCCGCCAGACCACAACACCAACTTTTGCCAATGGCTCTGTTCCACATTCATAGGATAAGAGTTGGCATTCTTGTCATGTTGAATTAGAAGTTAAATTTCCTATCCAGCAAAACATCCAGGTATTCTACCGAAGTTTATACAAAGAGCCCTTAACTTTCAATATTATTTATTTTATAACATTTGTACAAATCATTTACAACCATGCCTTGCATTCGCTACCATATAAAAACTTCACCATTTTATATTTAATGCCGTATTCATCTTTTCCACAGCATGATAGCTGGTATGTAATAGAGCCTTTGCCTTATCTGTGTGGGCTCCATCAAAGACTTTGCTGTAAATCACTTTCGTGGTGGAGTTATCCGGCTGGGATTGGGGCAACTCACGATATAACTTTTCCAGCTGCATAGTTAAATCCCTTACGTGCTGTCCTGTTTGTGGTCTTATTTGAGCACCACCATTAATGCAACCTGAAGGGCATGCCATAACTTCAACAAAATGGTATTGAACTTTTCCTCTTTTGAGTTTCTGCACTAAATTTTGTATATTGCGAAAACCATTGGCAATGGCAAATTTTAAGACTGATTTGCCCTCCACTTCCAAAGAAACTTCACGGAAATCGGGATTTCTAGAAAGAATTATAAAATAGATTAAAATAGATAGTTGGTTCATGTAGAAGTCGGAGTAGGTGTCTTTTAAGTTACCTTAAATTTTTATACTCCACACTTGTCATTTCCACATTGAATAACTCTTTAGCTGCTTGCTGGAATACATATTCTGAATAACCACCCGAAGTGCTTAGGCCATGAGCCCAAACATATGAGCTATCTTCTATGAGTGATTTGTCATCCCAAGGCCAATCATATGGTGCACAAGGATATGTCTCCAAATTTGTGTCATTCAACATTTGTTCGATTTCAACTAAAGAGGGAGGCTTTTTTAGATTTTTTTCTTATTGTTTTATAAAGAAATATTACTTGAAGTTATAACACAATCTACATCTCTGGAATTCAAGGCTTTATTAAAGAAATCCTCCCTGGAAGCTTCTAATTTTTTGTCATAACATGGCATAACCGTTACATGATAGATTTTATCTGCCGGTTTATGTAGTTTTTGTCCAAGCCATTGTTTCACCAATACACCCATTATTTGTTGTGGTGATCGAGTTGTGGCTATGTAGGGTAATATAAAATTTCCATGAGTTTTCTCAGCATAACATACCCAACCAGGACATGATGAAGAGAGCATAGGAAATGGTTTATCAGGTGAATTGTCACGGAATCTCTCTATAAATTCATTACGGCATTCCAACAAAGCCAAATCGTCGGCAACTTTGGTGGTCAAAACATAATCGGCACCCATCTGACGTAAATATCCACTGAAGTGTTCAGCAGCCTTTTCAATTGGCAAGCCATAACGTTGCGCTAAACTAATAATGGGCTGTTGGCTTACTGTGAACACTACCAGATTGGCCTCATCTGCTTTGGATTCATCCGATTTAATTTCTTGATTTTCCTTTAAAACTCTCAGTACTTCCTCCTGACTCTGTTGGGTTATTAGAACACCCTCGGCAGATGTTATGCAACCAGAGCAAGCCAAACAATCTTGCAAGGTAATTTCAACTTTTTGTAATTTCTGTTTTCCAGCCTAGAGGTTAAATATTATAAAAAAATAGAAATTGAAAATTGTATGATTATTTCAAAGTACGTTTACCTCAGTTTCTTCATAATAGCCATCTTCCTGTATGGATATTTTGGCTCCAGTTTTTGTTTTAGTCTTTTCAATGGTTACAGGTTTTATGCATTCCTATAAAGAGAAATATTTAGAAAAGTTGATATTTAAACAACAATATATAGGATTGGACCACTAACATTTTGTCATTCGACCGTTCGCCAATTAATCAAATTTATGTTTTTTCCCATTCGTGGTATAAAGTACATTTTCCCCCAAATTTTTCGAAATCGAAAATGTTTTTCAAAATTTGAGTTTCAATGTAAATTTTATTCCAATAATAAATTTCCAATGACTTAAATAAATATCGTGAAATATTTTTGTTTGCCGAAGTGTTCTTGTTGGGTATACTTCCCCTATACTCAATAGCATAACAGTAGACCGACAATGACCATCGATATGTTGGACATGTCGCAATAGTTCAAGATTTACCTGTGACGGTGTTATAAAATCATCCAAATCTGTTAACTGCAATGCTCCACTAAAGCGCGACATTATAATTTATTGAAATTCCAAAATAAATTGCTTTTTTTTTGGACTTTAATCGAAATGGCAGAGTACGACTCTATATGCCAGGTTGTACTTCCGAAGTTGGTGTCCCCACCAACTGTAAATTAAAACACGTGTATTAAAAATACAGAATTAAAACCAATGTACAGTTATAACTGTACTGTGTATAACGATGACTAAGCATCGAATCCCGAAGCGTCCGCTTCAGACGAATTCTAAATGCAAAGTGAATAAATTGCTTACTAAGCTCAAAAAATAGAAAAACACTTCTTTCGATGGTAAACACCAACTACTAGTGGCAAATCATATGTTCAATGCATTGCCAACAGATATAAGAAACATGTTGACGAACAGAGTTACCCTAAATAATATTGTAGCTATTAACCAAAACTTGCCAGCTCTGCAGTTTCAAAATCAAAACAAAAAATTAAAATTTTGAATTAAAACAGTCAAAATAAACATAATAGACATATTCATGAACGATCAATTGTACGATATATACGATGCAATATCTACCTTAATTACAAAAAACGACAGGCTGAATATCGGCACAAGGGTTACCTGGCACGTTTTAAGAGACATTGGCTTCATTATCTTGAATTCAGTACTACTTACGTTCTCCGTTATTGAATATAAAGTGTTAACAAAATAAGGCAAATAGATTTAGACGTTTAGGAGATATGTGTCACCGAAGTCACTAAAGTCGCCAAATCACAAACAAATTGGAATTTCAATATTTTTAGGTCCCAGCAGCACCGCCTTGGGCGCGAACCAAGGCGGATTTAAAAAGGTGGTCTCACGCGAACAGCTGTTAACAGCCGGCCAGGTTTGACGCATAAACACACGCACGTAAACACACACGCAAAATATTTTTTTGGTAGAGCACACAATAACTTGTTGGGCGAGCAGTAGCCCACCTGTAAATTAAAATATCTAGAAGATACTGGTCGGGTACAGTGGTTGTAGCTGCAATTGTAGTCGCGGACAATCAGCGATATTAACTGAAGAGTCTTGAGGGAGGACGGGCGGCACCGGCTCTTGCTTAAATATTAAGTGCCTATGATGCTCGATATGACAAGACGAGTTATTGGCACCTTTAAAGAACCAATGATGTTCCCTCGGTCATCGGTCCAATGGATCGGAACGAGTTTGCTCACCTACTGAGCTTGACGAGGATCGCTACCTATACATACAGAAATGTGGCTACAACAGCAATTACATATATAAGACGCGGTCTGAATACGAAACTCCCCTCGTAGCTCTCGACTTGTCCAATGTATTTGACATTCTATGACATCCTTGTGTCTGATCTCCCGATCTCGAGGAAAAGGTAGATTGTGAACTTGAAGTTTTTCAGATGGGTTATAAACAATCGTATAAAATTTCGTGCAAATATTAAATAAGAGTTATTTATGCCAATTTTCGTGACATTCGGTTGACAAGTGACAACTTTACTACAACTTATTCAAAATCGGACTAATGGGAGAAATATCTATAAAATACAGCAATAATGTCGAGTGTCATAAGAAAATCCTTCCTGCCAAATTTCGAGAGAATTGTTTAACAAATAACTACAATACATTATTGCAATATTGCTCAAAATCGGTCGAACATATATATGGGGCTATATCTGAATCTAAGCTGATTTCAACCAAACTTCATATATATTAAGACATTCTTCAAAGAAAAGAGTTTCTTCTGGACAATGGATGCGGTGGGCAGACTGAGGAGAGTTTCAGAATACTTGGAATTTCACGATTCGCTTTTCCAAAAAGGGGATTAGGAAGCGAAAACTGCAAATTTGCCCATGAACATTCCAATAAAGAACTAGGGCAAACTTCTCACAAATTAGTGAGTGCTGTCCGATTTAATTTTAAGCTCAATGATAAGGGACCTCTTTTTTATAGCCGAGTCCGAACTGCCTTCCGCAGAGCTATACCTTTTTGGGGAGAAGCTTTTACATGGCAAAGTATCTCACAAATGTCGCAAGCATTAGGAGGGGATAACCATCGCTGAAAAATTTACTGATGTTCCTGCCGGGATTCGAACTTCGAATTCGAGGCATTCAGCGTCATAGGCGGACATGCTAACCTCTACGCTACGGTGGCCTCCAAGGGAGCGAATATTTCGTCTATCTTGGTTATATTTCTTTCATTGCATCTATTAAAGATTATTTTATTCTTTAACGTCTACACTAAATTTGAATTTACTGTTTAATTGTTTAAGCCATTTCGTCATGGCGAAACAATTAAGGTGGTCTCATTTATACAACAACCACAAATCATATGGTGCAATCCGCTATCTTGTCATCAAGCTGATTGACGTTTTGCCACCACTCACAAAGAATTTTGTGTGCGTGGGTGCATACGTGTCCCTACATGAGCAGAGAATATGAGAGAAAGAGATATCAACTAAGAAAATGCAAACAAAAATCTGACATACCGTCATACCCGGTCGTCTGTTAACAGCTGTTCGAGTGAGACCTTCTTTTTAAATCCGCCTTGTTATTTCATTAAGATATATTTGTGTAACATTTTTCCCCAATTTTAACCTCATAACATTTAATCGGTTAAACTTGCTACGGCAACCCCGTATGCGACATATGTTCTTCGCGTTACCAATGTCACTTATATCTCATATGATATCAAATCATAGTGAATGACTTGGTAAAAAATAAACAAACTTTCCCGCGAGTTGGGAATAACAACCGATCAAGTGCAAAATACAAAAATAAATAAATAATGGAAGAAAATGACATTGAAATGAGAGATGCTATAATATCCTCCCCTGCGGGATATAAAATCGACACATTGACACTCTCAGATCCCGAAGAAGATGATAATTTAGAGGATGAGGAGCGCGATGAGTCCTTGTTGTGGTCCATAGAGGATACTATGTTTTTTGCTCAAGGCCTAAGGAACCATAGTGCGGGCAAAAGCAAATCTGTATTTGTCACATGGAATGAAAACTATCTGCTTAATTTTGTCTTCAAGACTTCAAGCAAAAATAAGAAAACTACCTTAACAAAAGTACACCTCACAATGCCACAAGCACCCACTCCGGAAGCAGAGGCAGAAGAAGTTGTAGATATGCTAATATTGGAAATGAATACGCTGCTGTTGATGAAAAGTGGAAGAGTTTATTACTTTAGCTCGGTTAAGGCTATGCACATGGTATCCTGGCTAAATAATGTGAGATGCTTCTGCAATTGTCCCCAGACTCAGTTTGCAGTTATACGTCTGGCGGAGCATGAAACAACAAAACAGTTACTCTTGGAGGTTTATCAAGATGTGCCGCATTTAGGTGAAACCCTCAATGCTGGAGAAGTTGTTCACCACAGCTATGACATTAGTTTTGACCAACAAAATCTTTTCAATTGCAATTGGGATAGTGAACGTTACATTTTGTTCTCACTGATTGCTGATGAGGAAAATATTGGATTTTTAAAGCAACTCGTTTCTATAGGAAATGTTATGCGGTCCAAGGAGGAAAAGACTATGTTGGAAATGAATCAAGAAGTGCATATATTCACCATATCGGGTAATATGTTTGTACTCATTGGCGGTAAGTGGTAGAAATTTTGGATAAAAATCTGTATAAAATAGGAATGTTAGCTTAATTTTGGAAATTTGTTTTCTTTTTTCAGCTATGTCTTCTCATGACAGCAATCCCTCCAAAGCCCAAGTCCAAGACTACACCATACAATTGTTAAATACTTATGCCACTACCATCGAGTGTATACAAATTGATACTGTAAAGAATATTCTCATAGTGGTGCTGCAATCAGGTCACATGGATATATGGTATAAAAGTACACGCATGGTTGGCTCCATTTGCCATTTGAGTCATGAGATATCCTATTTCACTCACTATGATTATAATTCTGGGGATAACACTTTTTACTTTGTTAAACCCGAGGAGGTTAGCCAATTGAGGGTTATAGTCAACAGCAATCCCAATGAGGGTGAAAACGAATGTACCGTAAAGGAAGTGAATAAGGCCATTGCTGGTATGGTAGCATGCACGTGGGTGGAAAATCTTCATCAATTGATTTGTCTAAGTATCAATAACATATTCTATAGAATACATTTTGAGCCTATATCTGAGGGAGACAGTGAAACCGCCATAAATGAGGAGGGTAACAATGTAGAGTATGAAAATTTCAACACCCTGTATGCCTTGACCAGCAAACGTATGAAGGAACTTATGAGGAAAGCCCAAATTGTAGAGCAATTAATGGAGGAACCAAAAAATTTGCATCAGAGAGTGGAAATGGAATGGCAGAAGCAACAGTTACTATCCATGGGTTTCAAGAAAATTTGGAAAGATGTATTAAAATGTCACATGGAATATCTTATGGAGCCCATAGTCCAATACGAAACTGAAGATCTTGTTTTAAGAGCTACCTTTGATCGCGATTGCCTACAGGATGATCTCAATGGGAATAGTATGTATACCGCCTTATATATGACACTGATCTGTAAGGATAATCTCTTTTTGTCCATAATACAAACGGCTGCTTGGAAATTACAGATATCCATTGAAGGCCAAAGTCTGCTACTGACCCTTCCCTCTGCCTCGGATATTGTTAACAAAAGGCTTTGTTTTCTAATAAAACATTCGACCAGGAAAAGAGATCTTCTGCCGGAATTCTGTGTAAGCCTAATAACATTTGTGCAACACAATGCGGTGTATTTGTGCCTTAGCCAAGGCATTGATGTTGTAAAGAATGAGAAAACCTATGCTCGTTTATTTTCCCTGGCACCGCAGATTTTGCTGCAAGGTCAAACTCTAGGAGATATTGATGGGGTTATAAGGGAATTTATGTGTACTGCCAAGAAAAAGTTTGATTCTGATACTGGTATACCTATGATAAACGAGGTCCTGCACAAAATAAGCCATCAACAAGCAAAGACTATTTTAGGGATTTTCCACAAATCCTATGAAAATGAATTGAACCTTGAGTTTAAATTATTTTATCTGCGTGAGCATGCCTTGCATCTAAATTATGATGAACCCCAACAGTTGTTAACTTTAACCAGCCAAAAACCTGAAGCTTTACTCTATTTCAAATTATGTCTAATGCATGAATTCAAATCATCTTTTGGAAATATAAGTTCAGTGGAAAACAAAGAGCTTCTTCAGAAAATAATGGTGAGTAAAAAACCATATATTGGGTTGCCCAAAAAGTAATTGCGGATTTTTCATATAGTCGGCGTTGACAAATTTTTTCACAGCTTGTGACTCTGTAATTGCATTCTTTCTTCTTCCGCAATTACTTTTTGGGCAACCCAATATTTTTTAATTAATTTTATATTTTTTTTTTTAATTTTATGTTTTTTTTTCATTTTCAGCAATATCAAGCCAATGTGGAAAATTTATATGGATCTGGTCCCCTTACATCTGCTGATATGGATGTTGAGGGTAACAATTCGGCTGCAGTTTCTTTACATTTGGAGAATTTGCTTAAAATATATTCTATGCTGCGCAGTGAATTCAATGAATTCTTTAGATAGTAACCGGAAACCGTCTTTTAAAATCAACTACTGCCAAAATTAAAGACGTAACACGTAAGAGATTTAATGAATCCTGTAGAAAAGGGTGGCTATAGAGGATATAGATTTTCAATCTACAGCCTATTGATTGTTAATAATTTTCCTAACATACATATATCATGTATAAAGTCTATTAGTTAGTTCTACCATTTATTTATAAAATTATTTAGTTTTTTATTTATAAAATTAAGTATTTGTTTATGAAATTTTTGTGAAACGAGTTTGTATATAAATATGCCGACATATGGTGTTGTGTCAAACAAAAGCAAAAAGTTTTTGATTAAAGCACGTAGTCCCAAGAACATGCCATTAGGGAAGCCTCCTTAGGGAGGTGAATACTGAACTGACTGTGATGGTCGATGGAGAAATGATTCCGACCATCAAGTGTCCCAAAATACTTGGCGTCACATTTGACAGCTCTTTCACATTCTCCCCACATGCCACAGCAATCTGCGATAAAGTCAAAAGTAGAGACAAGGTCCTCTAGTCACTTGCTGGCAACACGTGGGGTGCAGACAAAGAAACCTTGTTGACCACGTACAAAGCAATTGGCCGGTCTGTGGTAAGTTATGCAGCGCCAGTGTGGTCGCGTCAAGTTTGTGACACGCAGTGGAATAATATTCAGATCTGTCAGAATACCGCCCTCCGAACTGCGACGGACTGTCTCCTCAGTTCTTATGTGGACCACCTCCATCAGGAGACAAAGATCCTACCAGTCCGAAGACATAACTACATGCTGTCTAAGCAATACCTTTTGGGCTGTTGTCGCAGAAACCATCCAAATCATCATCTTATAGATAGATATCCACCGATCTAGAGCGTGAGGCTCAGCATCAAGGAGGTTTAAACAACATTCATGCAGACACGCTTGAAATTTTGCACAAATACTTAATATTAATGTAGGTCTTTGGGGATTGCAAATGGACCATATCGGTTCAAATTTGGATATAGTGTCCATATAAATCGATCTCCCGATTTTACTTCTTCAGCCCTGGAAGCCGCAATTCCCATCCGATTTGAATGAAATTTTGCACAGGGTCGCGATTGGTTATTTAAAGGCGCCAATAACTCGCCTTGTCATATCGAGCATCGTAGGCAAGAGCCGGTGCCACCCCACCTCTCCGCTCGATACAGCTGATATTCCGTTCGCGACTGGGGTTACAGCTACTCCGTATGGAGCATTCCTCTATCTGCAACCATTGGACGCGTCCAGTAACTTGCAGCTAAGCTTCTCGTGACAGCAATGAACAACACACAGGTCGGAACTCAATGTTCCGTTCCAACTTGTGTGGTGCTCACAGCTATCCCCGCCGGGATATGCTCATGCAACAGAAATTAAGTTATTTGCAAATAATAACTATTAATCTAAGTACATATGTACTTTGTTAGCCAAACATGATTAAAATTCGACCAAAATTATAAATCGATGTTTGTCGCCATCTTGTATTTTACACACCTATTTTCCAGTGGCGACATAAGGAGGAATAGAGGTCCATACCCAGCAATAAGGTGTGAGCTTCGTTGTTGTTGTTGCAGCAGTGTTTTGTACACTGAGGCGGCAGCCCTTGGCGATGGAGAACTCCATCAGGTCAATCCGGTAGGTACAGCCGGCTGCCATGGGATTGCTTCGTGTCTATCGTGTGCACTTATTTTTAATGAGGCTTGCTGCTGTTCTTTGTCGGCGACCAGGCGCGAGCCCCAAAAACAGAATTCGTTTTAGGTTTAAAAAAATTGGATTTTTTGCGATTTTCTCTGCAAACTGCGCTTTAACTGTTATTTCGTCTTAAAGACGCTTGAGAGTTGTCTGTTGCCATATTGCCTTCTTTAATTCTGCAGGGGGATGTGCTTTTAGCAAGGCCATAGGTTCGTAGTTTAATATTTTGGGAGAATTTCCTCCATTATGACTGCTGCACGTCTCGATTCATTCCCACCTCTTTCTATTTTTTTCACAAACATATTGAGCTCAAATTCCCCTTCAAAAAACGTCTGCCAGCGCCATCTACAACTATTCTCTATAACGGCATAATCAAAAAGAAATTTGTTTCTTCTTTTCATACTTCTCTATCGCCGACCAAAACAAAACACCAAAAAAAAATGTATCGCATAGATGCGACATGGGAATAATTTTAATAAGGAAGAGATGAGCAAATATGTGAAAGCTAAATAAGAATAGAACAACAATAACAATAGCAAGCCCATAAAGAAAACGAAATCAAAACAAAAAATTTCTGTATTTGCTCTGCAGCAATAGCAACAAAAAACACACAGAGATACAAACTGAGATGAACAATTTTCAAATTTAGAAAGAGAGCATGAGATATAGAGAGCGAGCAAAACTAATTGCGAGAACAAAATACAAAAATTTGTATTGTATTTGGCATTTGCTAGTAACAGTTGAAAAAGTGCAGTTGAAAAGTGAAGTTAATAAAAAACAACAATCTAACAAATGTTAAAGAAAGAAAAATAAAATATAAAAGCGAAATAAAACCATTTTTAATTGCAAGAAAACAAAGAAAAATCTCTATTGTAGAAAAAAATAATAGTGGCAATTTTTCTAAAGAATAAAAAGTTTGGAAATATATATTTTTCTGCAGTCAATTCTGAATAAAACCAAATAAAAAAGTGTGAGCAAGAAATCTTGTACCTAAAAGTGTCTATCTTGAAATTATTTTGAAAATAATTTTTGTGTGTAGAGTATGTCATCATCCAACATAATGTCGTCCACCACGTCCTCGTCATCATCAACTTCCTGCAAAGGATATGAAATGAATTTTAATCAGGATTTTACGTAAGTTTGTTTGATTTTTCTTCTTCTCCACATTTGCTACTGCCTCTACCATCCAACATATTAACCAGTTTGTTAGGGCATAAAAGTTTCTTCAATTTGGCTAAGGTTTCTTAAAAAAAGTTTACAAGTGCTTTATGTATGTATAAATGTATTTACTTGTATATACATTCATAAGTGTGTGCTTATATCGATTGCGAACGATTATAGCTCTTGGCATTAAGCTTGGCACACACACGCACACATACATATGCAAACATGACCTTGTGATATTTGTTTAAATTATTTTAGTTTTGAGCGATTCTGTATGAAACTAGAAGTGAAGATTATATGTTTGTATGTATGTACATACATATAAACAAACATACATACCATAAAGAAGGTGGGGGCACAGAGGAAGTGATTCATTAAACGTAACAAACAAAACTACCAATAACAATATTATAATTTCAGTGTTACTGATTTCCCACCTTTTGTATGTGCCATAATTTATAAGGGAGGGTAAAGCAAAACAACACTATGCATTGGGTGCAGGTTCAATCAACCCTATATGGCTTTTAAGGCAGTGTATAGGTACAACGCTACAATTACCTGTATTTTTGAAACACAATGCCAGAAGGAAATCAGGCCGTGGAAACCAAGGATCTGTTGGCTTATGCATGCTACTTTGATCCCAAGACGTCATTTGGAGCAATGACGAAACGATGTCCTTTCTTTATCCTCCACTATAGGATGGGTGGAGTTAAAAAAAAGGGAAGATGGATCATAGCTAGAGGAGAGAAAATGTATGAGTGTCTACATTGAAGGCTCAGAGATTGGGATCTGTTTTAGCAGCCTTGCAACAGAGAAACACTGTCCTTCTTCTTTACGGAGACCGTAAGTTGTTCGTTCGGCCATACAATTCCAGACGATGAAGTTTGTGCACAGGGTTAAATAAAGAGAAAACCATCTGTGAGTAGGGCGCAATCCGCCATGTTTAGTTGGCATTGACGCCTGAAAGCATAGCAAAAGCGAGAGGACTGCCGTCATTGAACTTGGCATATGTAAAATCTTTCCTTGCGACAAAGTACGAGTCTACATCGTGGGCGATGAATTCGCTTTAAAACTGTGAAAATCGAAAAGCCTATATGGAGGTCCGGATTGTGACAAAGCGAAACTTCTACTGGGTGGAACTAGAAAAAAAGATCAGTAAGCCTTCCGATGTCATTACAGGACAAAGAGGTCTACGGGCATACTGATCGGTAGAAAGCGGAAATATATGCACTTTTTGTTTGTGGGCCGATTTTGAGCAACATAGGCAGAATTTGGTGCAATAAAACGAATTTTTGAGCGCATATCTTAACTAAGCAATTTTTATGCAAAATACACGAGCAGAAGACTGATTTCCGAATAACACACATCGTGGACACACACACACAACCAACATTTCGACTTCTTAACCATAATTTGCCCAGTTCTATTTGATATGAACGAAGTCTGCACTAAAACCCCGTTTACATTGCTCATTAAATGCAGATTTAAGGCTCCCATCAGCTGATTTTATAAAGGGAAAACAGATGATCGAGCCATTAAGTCAAGATTTAAAGAACTGTGTAAACGGAGTTTTAGATCCCTAATCGTTGTCGATGTCAAAATATACAGTTTTATAATTTGGGAAACCCTCTTTACCTATATACTCTTCCTATCCCTTAGCTTATTCTTTTACTTGCCACATGTACCTACAACCTGTAACTACAGCCTTCTGTTCTTATCCACAATTTGACCTTATCTTCACATTTCTCGCCCTATAAATCTTCCATAGCTACTAACACATGCAAGCCTTTAACTATTGACAGCAATTAGTGGCATTTTGTTCCCACCGTAAGTGAGACTTGCTGAACAGCGTTTAGCATTTAGTCTTGTTTGCTGTATCGTATAGAGTAATGGCATGAAATCATCGCCAAATGCTACTCATTCGCCTGCTTGCTGTTATTAATTTCTATTGTCCATCACTCACCGTATGTATGTATATTCTCTATAATGTACATGTGTATGTACTATCTTAGCCGTCCAATGGCGAGAGTAATTATAAATGAGATACAAAGGGTATTAAATAACAGCTGCTTATTCTCCCCCATTATTATGGATAAAGTTGTCAAATATCGTCATCATTGGCATATGTTTTTCTTAATCATCCACAACCTAACCCCCCACAGTACACACCCCCTTTTTTTAATTCATGGGGTATATATGTATGTATATCTATACACGTTTTTCTTGTTGGGCCCATTAACAAAAGAAACAGCTGTTTTCAAAGCAATATAAACAAGTTATTTGTTTGGTTACGTTTAATTGTCAAGTACACTAAGGCGACTTTGTTTATTTTACAAAACATCAAATAAAAACAAAATTTTTTAAAAAATCTAAATTAGACATATATTAATTATATAAATATTAATTAATGTGATGTTTGTTTGTTTGTTCGGACTAGATGAAATGTGTCTGGTTCTAAATTTCTAGATCATGGCCTCCTTAGGTCAATATAAGCTTTCCGTTTGCCTGAAGTCGCGACATCGTACTAGTCGAAGTCCAAGATGGCTCTGGCCATCTAAAGAAAACTATATCAACACACCAAAAAATCCCAAGTCAGAGTCTGGAATGGAACGCACGTGCTCGGCTAGCCAGCCTGTTCGGGAGATATGGGCGGGGATCTTGTACCAATTCTTTTGACTAAACCCATTACAAAACCAGTAAGGAAGGACAAATGTCGGGCGACGCCGACTATAAAATACCCTACATCTACCCTACAATTATTAATTCGGCCAATAGATATAAGAGTATGAGAGCTACATCTTAATCTGAACCGACTTTTTTCGAACAGATCGTTTGAAAATTGTTGTTACTATAGCCATTTAAGCGCAAATCGGGCGATACATATATATGGGAGCTATATCTAAATTTAAACCGATTTTGATAAAATCTTGCATACATGTTAAGATCAGTAACAAAACAATCTTTGCCAAATTTTGTGCAGCTCGGTTGAAAAATGTAGTTACTACGGCCATTAAAGTGCAAATCGGGTGATAGATATATATGGGAGCTATATCTAAATCTAAACCGATATTGATGAAATCATGCAGATATGTTAAGATCAGTAACAAAACCATCTGTGCCGAATTTTGTGCAGATTGGTTGAAATCTGTAGTTACTACGGCCATTAAAGGGCAAATCGGGCGATACATATATATGGGAGCTATATCTAAATCTGAACCGATTTTCGCCAAAATCAAAAGTATTCGTCCTTGAACCAAAAAAGTGACATATGCAAAATTTCGTGAATATTGGATTACAAGAAAACATGGACTCACGGACGGACAGGCGGACCTGGCTAAATCGAATCAGAAAATGATTTTGAGTGATCGGCCCATTAATAGGTCTAGCTCTTCTCCTTCTCAGCGTAGCAAACAAACGCGCAAACTTATAATACCCTTTACTACAGAGGTGGTGTAGGGTATAAATAGGGGATAATATTAGGTTAGGTAATATTAAGGGGGTTTAAAGATAAATTTATATTTAAGGTTTTTTTTTGGTCAAGAGTAAGTAAGTAAGCATTTTTAAGTATTGATTTAGTATAGTTGTGAGAGGGTTACCCTTAGGTAACCCGCCAATAAAAGATGAACCCGTCTCCCGAGTAACGTGAATAATTCTGATTATGATTCTTTAAGGGTTTTACATCAATATACTCGAGGGGGGTTAGATTGGGCCAGTATGCCTTAAAAACAATTTCAGAATTGGGTCATTTGTAAATTTCTAATAAAATTTACCTTGGAATTTGAGTTTTAGGAACTTATAAACATATTTAATTTAAAATATATTTAAATTTACAGACAATTTCATTCAAAATAAAATAAAAATGTCAAATTTAAATCTCGTCTCTTTAACAAAACTAACTACACTAATCGGTCGAACGATTTAAATTTCTTAAATTTAACGAGCAGTGTAAACGGGGTTTTATTTTTAAATCCCAAATAAAACCGATTTCAGGGCTAAATAATCAATAAAAGTACTAAAATATTCAACTGTTTTCATGAATTGTGTATGGTTGTGTGTGATATGCACATTCATGTATACGCATGTACGCTTGTGTATGTCACTTAAATCCCCAAAAACCCAGCGTAAACGGACAGGATTTGTTTTCGGATTCAGTTAAATCCAGATTTAAAAAAATGACAATGTAAACACCTTATAGCATGGTGTTTCCCTTTTGCACTTCTACAATCCTGTTGCGGTGGATTGTAAATTAAAAAGAAGTTGCTGTGAAAAAGTTGAAAGGCTCGACTTGACGTGAGGACAGAATAAAACACAAGAAGAAAGAAAAAGATAACTGATTTCTCTACCTTTGTCTCAAGAGCTTAACAATGACAAATATTCGATGGTGTAACATGAATGAAAGAGAGCGAATAAAGTCATCACCAAAAGCTCTAGCCACCATTTCGTCATTGTAGAATCATAGATCACTGTTGTTGTAAATATAAAATCGATAGTAATTAGCAACAGACTTGAAAAGAGAGCCACTAACATAAAGCTCTCGTCATTCCTATAGCAACAATGGACCGACCTTCTGCTCAATCATTGATTACTGTTGTTGTTAATAGAATATCAGGTGAACTGAAACAGTAACATCATACGGACTGTACAAACCTAATTAATGTGTATCAATGTCAGTGATGGCATATTAAACTATTCGTAGAAAAAAAATATTTGGTGAGCAATGAAGATAAAAATGTGTACCATTACATAGACTCAAAAACGGCTGAACCGATTTTCATGAAATTTTCACAGATGGTAGAGCTTGGCCCTCCGGACAAAGAAAAGTACTTAATTTTGTGAAATCCGCGTGGGGGCGGTTCCTCCCCCTAACCCCAATTTTCCAAAACAGCAGATCTCGGAGATGGATGGATGCATTAATTTATGGCTGGTACTATATTCCGTTTTCACCGTTGAAAGCCCATTTTTTCGTGATTACTTTTTTGAAACAGTTCACAAATAAGAATGATAAGATTAAAATTTTTTAAAATTTAAACATAGGTAATGAGAATGAATGAAATCTGCAAGTTTGTTGCTTAAAATCTATTATCGAAAAAAGTAACCGGCGAAAAATAGAACAAAAGGCGAATATAGTACCAGCCTTTAAGCGAAAATTTGTATGCCCCATTATCTCCGTGAAGATAAATATAACTTTTACTAGCAGAGACACAAACCCATTCAATTAGCGGTTTTTGCACAGTGGGTCATTCTGTTAATTTAAACTTTAACATTAAATGCAAATTATCTCAAATATTGTGGCCTTTTTGGATATTTTGCTTTTCGATTTAGATCATAGGCATTAAGAGCTTCCTTCACTATAAGTGGGAACCCAGCAGCCCTCTTAGTTTTTCCACTTTTCGCTTTGGATTTTTGGTGTTGTAGATATGTTCCTTATGCATTTTTTACTTTGTTAGATAATTTTTTATAAAATTCGCAATGTGTGTGGTCTTTTAGAGCTCTTGTTGTCGTTTCTTCTGAATTTTTTTTATTATTTTTCTTGGTTTTATTTTTGATCTTTTCTGTTAAATTGTTAGCATAGCTCTGCTAAGCTCGTAACAGGGTGGTGCTTATTGAATGGGTTTGTGTCTCTTCACGGACATACCCCTTATGGTAACCGAAAACACACAAAATTAATGTAACACTTTGGAGTCAAAATAACAGTGGCGCCCCCCACTGACCCCAAAATCCACCCGAATGGACATGTTTACCAATTTGGACAAAATGGGCATAAAATTAAAGGTTTTTAAAAGTAGAGTACAAACTTGATATTAAAATTTGACCCCAAATGTGGGGGGACAGCCGCACCCCCAAAAATGGCATGTTTTCCGATTGCGGCAATATGGGTAAAAAATGAAAAATAATTGGAAGTAGAATACGAAAGTTATATACAAATTCGGGGTCTAGTCAAAAGGGGGGGACCGCCCCATCCCAAACAGACATGTAGGCCGATCGGGACAATATGGGATTCAAACGAATGATACTTGAGAGTAGAAACGAAACTTCTATACAAATTTGGGGTCTATTCGCAGGCGTATCGTCCCACCCTAAAATGATAATATGGCATTCAAACGAATGATACTTGAAAGTAGAAACGAAACTTCTATAAAAATTTGGGGTCTATTCGCAGGCGGGTCGCCCCACCCCAAAATGATGCCTCAAATGGATATGTATTCACAACGGGATAATTTGGGATTCTAATGAAAGGCATTTGAGAGTTAAATACAAATAGGTATAAATTTGGACCATGTGAAAAGTGGGTCGCAAACAGTGTTGCCGTTTTAGGCAGTTTCCTACCAAAATTGGTAGATTTTTATTCTCTTGTTAGGTTGGTAGGCTAACCTCAATTTTTGGTAGGTTTTTGCGACAAATAAATACCAACATTTTTTCACTTCTTGTCGTTTCTGTGTATTCGTTAGCGATGCAAAATAAAGCTTTGGATGCCAAAGAGCCAAATACTGTTTCAAATGGTCTCATTGCTTCAAATTTCTGAAAAAAGGGCATAAGTTCTGTTACTGGTACGAGTGTTAGGGGATCTCTTCCAAGTTTCTATTGTGCGTTCAATGCCTTCAATCGGAAAACAGGGCTATGTGGCAACTGTGGTATACTCAGAAGTTGGGGGGGTTGATGCAACTCACCGTAATGGCCAAAAATGGGTTGTAAAAACGCATTTTTGGGTTCCACAAACTCTTCGGTGGTGGATATAAAAACACGCACCGCATTTTTGGCTTGCAGCACATTTGGTAGGTTTTGGTTGGGTTTGGTATGATTTTTATAATATTTGGTAGAAAATAATTTTCTTGAGTGGCAACACTGGTCGCAAACACTTAAGCGTTTAGCGAAGCACACCGGGCCAGCTAGTAAAGTTAAAAAAATTTTGATTTTTAAACTTTTTTAAGTAAATTTGTTTTAAAAATTATTTTCTTAGTATTTTAATATTGGCAATATAAAATACAATAAATAAACAATCATCTTCAATTGATAGCAACTTGCATTGTTTGTTTGATAACAAATGCATTTCTCTATACTAAAATTGAAACAAAGAAACAAAGGTATATTTGAAAAAAATCAATCAAAAAACAAAAATTAATAACACAACGAAGGTATATGGCCTTCATATCGTACAGAGATTTTTAGCTATTGTTCAAGGTTATTGGAAAATGTGTGTTATTGCTAGAGGAACAGTATAGATAATTAGAATGAATCATTGAAATTTCACAAAAATCTGTAATGAAATTGCCTATGATGTCTTCAAATTGAAAAGTCACGAATGTCTTCCAGTTTGGATGCACTCTAAGGGGCTCACTCACGTGATCTCGATTGTCTATTTCTATTAAGCACTATTTGCTTGTCTATATTTACATTGAGTGTTACTAATCTTTATTTATTATTTCGCTGATACTACAAATAAATGCATCTTAACAAAGAAAATTACTTCACAAATCCTCATTATAAATAAACATTTAGGGGTTGAACAATCTTAACCCAGTTATTCCACGTGACAAAACAACAACAAAATATATAAACAAAAAGTTAATAATTTGTTTTGATTTTCTTATCACCAAAAAATATCAATCACTTGAGGTGTGCTGTATGTTAAAAGTTGAATGAACTTTGGAATAGAAATTTTGATATAGGAAAAAATGCTAAGGCAGTGAATAGGACACTAATTATGCCGATTTTATGAATTTCAAGTCTAATAGGCGTTTTTTTACTCTCCGATATTCTTCTGGTTAAAGGAATTTGGGTTTCTGAGTATATGCGTATTATTTATAGTAACGATAAAACTTAACCGGCAGATGGGTGCCGTTTAGTGACTTAAACCCCTTTTACACTGCTCTTTAAATCCAGATTTGATGGCTCGATCATTTGTTTTCCCTTTATAAAATCAGCTGACGAGAGCCTTACAACCGGATTTAATGATCAGTGTAAACCGGATTTTATCGCATGACATAATTACCAGGTAGTGTACCGTAAACAGCTGAGTACAATTTTTTCTCGTGAAGTGAAGAAGAACCATACTCACACACACAACCAAAAATGGCGCGACTAGTTACATACACAAAATCAGAGTTGCACTAATCACTGATGTTGACAGATAGTGCACTAAATATTTTGTTGTTGGGCAACTGCCACTACCTGTAAATAAACATATCTTGTTTTATCGTCTCGACAAAAAGGTCTGTTCGCGTACCAGTTTCCAGTAAAAATTTGCAGAGGATTAAGAGCCATTTTACTCTCTTTATAAAATTTGCAAGCGAAATTACGGGAACGACTTGCAGTGAACATTTGCAGAAAAACAGCTGAGTTTTGTTCTGGTTGGGTTTTTATTTGCTTGCTTGGAAAACAATTGCTTTTAAACAAAAAAAAAAACTGGCGAAACTTTTGAGGTATTTTCCTTAGATAAACGAGAATGAAAAATTTAGAAGGGGAGCCATTTGTATATCCGTGATATTCGTGCAGCTAGACAGCTATCACAAATTACCGTACAATCCCATGGCAGCCGGTTGTACGTACCGCATTGGCCCGATAGAGTTTTTCAGTCTACAACACACTGCTACAACAACAACCGTGCACGAAGCTACGAATGTCATCCGTGGTGCCAAGTCGCTCAAAGCGCTGGTTCCAGACGGAATCTCTACACTGATGTTGAAGAATCTTGATCTGCCTGGAGTTGATTACCTTACAACTGTCCTCAGCCTATCTGAAAACTATTATAGTACCCGATGTTTGGAAGATGGTTAGTCTGAACCCGCTACTGAAACATGAAAAGGTTTAAATCCAGATTTGATGGCTTGATCATTTGTTTTCCCTTAATAAAATCAGCGGACGAGAGTCTTAAATCCGAATTTAATGAGCAGTGTAAACGGGGTTATAGATTCACTTCTAGAGACAATTGTTTTCTTCTTTTTTATTAAATCGCGTAAAGTTTGTTTGCCTACATCATATTTTTCTGATTGCAAACCAACCGAGATGTGTATTTACTGTGATCTTTAATCAGTTCTAGTTGTTCCTGAATTGAAAGAACTTCATTTTCCCTTATTTTCTCTTTTTTTGTGGGAGCCATTTTCGAGCAAACACCTTGGCCTGCCATTTTTGAATTACAGACTGACAGGTAGAACTTCAACTCAAAATAAAAAGGGAATCCCAGAATTTTACATCAATCATGTGTGTGGTTTACGGATAATAGAGATAAGCACGGTTAATAGCGGGAGCATTATTAAAGCAGTGATAATAGAGGTAAACCACGGTTAATAGAGGTCCAAAACCAAAAGCACAGCACGCCGGTTAAGAATCGTAAACGGTTAAGAGAGGCCCGGATAATCGAGGTTCAACTGTATATTATTTTCTACATAATTTTTGTGTGGTGCACTTATAATAGAAGTAAGCACTGTTAATATAGGGAGTTAATAGAGATCCAAACCCAAAAGCACAGCATGCCTGTTAATAGGGGTAACCGGTTAATAGAGGCCCGGATAATAGTGGTTCAACTGTATTTGGCATTTAAAGTTAAAGTTAGAATGGCACACTGTGCAAAAACTGAGAGAGATGCGGATATGCCTGCTTATAATAAAGGAATCTCTCGGTATCTAGGATCTTAAACAAAAAGCAGAATAACAAAAAAGACCACAGTATTTGATTTATTTGGCATTAAAAGTTTAAGTTAGAATTTACAGAATGGTCCACTGTAAAAAATCTAAGGGGATACAAGTTACCCACTGATACTGCAAGAAGCAGAATATACCAAAAAACCACATTACTTAATATATTAGGCATTTAAATTAAAGTAAGAATTATCAGAATGGTCCACTGTACAAAAACTATGAGGGATGCGGGGACCCACTTATTGTCAAAAGAAGCTCTCGATGCCTACAATCTAAATCAAAAAGCAGAAAATCCAAAAAGACCACAGTATTTGCCAAATAACTCAAACATTGTAGTCACTTTGTATATTTTGCTTTTTGATTAAGGATAATTTATCTATGCCCCTACATTTAAAGAAAAGTTGATACCACATGCGCTCATTTCAGTACCATAAGGTATTGATAGTAAAGCAACACCGTATGGTACAAAAACAATACTGGGTGGTATGGATGAAACATAAAATGATTAGTACCGTTTGGTACTAGCCTCATTGCCGATCTGGTATTGATTTAAACAACAATCTGTTATTGGCTTAAGCTCCCCACCTTTGTTGGTTTTAGTACCACATCGTTATTGATTATTCCAGTATATGCCGCCACATAAAATGGTCCAATTTAAACCGGATTTGGCTTGGGTAGATTGAAGTCGAATACAACAAGCTTTCAAGCTATGGTGAAATCGGCTAGAAGATCAGTACCTTGTGGCCCCCGGAAGAGAAATCACTTGATCGCTCTATATGAGTACTATATCAAATCATAGGCCTATATTACTCACTGTCAATTAAAGCCTAATATTATCGACATTTTTTATTTGATTTTTAATGAGAATCACTTTATTGACATCATCATTCAAATATCCCACACGTGAGCTGTTTTTGCATATTTTTATCCAATAATAACCAACGTGTGTGGAGAGCTCACGCGTTTTTACGCAAACCTCGAATGACTGGCCCCCAAAAAGGTCTCAAATGTTTTGCTTGTTTTTTTTTTTATTCAGAAGTTTATTTGTGTTTAGTTATTTTTTAACCTTCTGCGATCATTCCTAATACATTTTTCTATGTGGTTTTTGCGTACTTTGTAGTCATCCTCATGCGTTCACGTTTGTTTTCCGCAATTTATGGTATTGTCATGTTGGTCGCTGATACTGAAAACGTGTTTTGGAAAACAAAACAAAACCAAAGATAACTTCAGACAACGACACAAACAACAATGCCAAGTCCAAAATCAAAACAAAACAAATACAAACCAATCAACACTATAGACAATGAAATATTTCATCACTTCCAGTGCCGATATATCGACGCCATACGCAATTACTGCGTAATATAAGAGATTCGGAGAAAAACAAGTACGAGCTCGTCTAAAAATTCGCATAAAAGTGATTATGAAAATGTCCACTATGGTAGTGAAGAGGGGGTAGGGGAGTGGAAAAGATTTCAGTTCAGTGGAATGTGAAAAGCACTTACTACAATAATAGAGACATGAGGTCTAGCCGCTACTCATGGCAATTGCAATGAAAGTATTTTCATATCGCATACTCTCGCATTTAGTCAAAGTAAAATTTCTAGTGAGTAAGCTAAGCACCAAATGTGGGTTAGAAGGTGACCCCATTGGGTTTTAAGCTAAAAGAAAAGTACATATAAATCACTAGTAATTAGACTTGTTATCAAAGCTTTCAGCGCTATTTACAATAATTACGTGAAACAAGTAAAAAGTTAAGTTCGGCCAAGCCGAACTTTAGATACCCACCCTCTCGGGTATATAAGTAAACCACCTCTCTAAGCGCGGTTCCTCAATTTGCTGTAAGTTCTCCAGTTATCATTGCTTCTATCTCGAAGAAAACCATTATATGCCAGATCCGCCGTTGACTGCCGAACCCTGATCTCAGCCGCACTCTAATAACTCAAGTTGATCATTAACATCGGTGGTCGAAAACATTCGTTCAACCCCAGCTGAAGCCACTTTTTTAAGCAACTCCGGTTCACTGAATGTGTTGTAATCAAAAACCTCGTAAAATTCATCGTTTCTGCCGACGGAGATATTGAGAGAGATATATACGATATATTAGGGCAAATAACCACAAATATTGTGGTTGTTATAGCAAAAAGTGATCAATAAACGAGGTAGATTGATGGAAAATCTCAAAATGAATCGGGCAGCTGTTATGGGAAACAGACACTCCCATTCTGTTGCAGGACTGCCTTTTGGTAGTAGGGATGGAGGTATCAAAAACATATCTGTTGAAATCGCCCATTATCACAATATTCCTGTATCGAACAAGAAGGCCGGATATTTCATGTTCGAAAAAATCGAAATTGCCATTCCGTAGGTGAACTACACCTACTAAAATTCCTCCTGAAGCGGTAATAACCTCAATAAATAAACTTTCTACCGCTCCATAATTCGACCCCGAGTAAACGACCTTGTAATTCAATTTTTTGAAATAAGCAAAGCCGCACCCCTCCCCTTCTGCACCGCTGCATGTTGCAGTATGTCCCCTCCTAGTGATCGGTCGCCTGCTGTCTACCTATTGAAGATATCGCTTAAAAAAACACGGCTGGTGAACTGGCTACCATTGTCGGTGAATGGGCCTTCGGTATGCCAAACAGGGACAGGATGCGTTCCCTGAATGCTCGTACCACCCTTTAAGTAGTGGCTTTTCTCTAGAGAACCAGTTAAAACCATTTGCAGCTTCGTCTTACCATTTAAATCCCATGGGCTTAAAACATTGATTTATCAGTTAAATATACCAATTTTAGACCGATATTCCCATTTTATTGTTCTTTAAATCCAATTTCCCTCAAATTTAGACTATTAACTTGATTTATGGCCCATCAGCAAATTGTTATACATCCCTCCTATTTATTATTCGACCGTTACTGTTTATATTTTTATTTCTCTTTTTTTATTGTTTCCGCAGGCAATAAATGACGTTTTGAAATTGAAATTTTATTTAATTATTTTATTTTTGCCAAAAGCAAAATTATTGTTTACACAACTTGTTTCGGAACACAGTCTCAGTTAATAGAACACTTCAAACGCAATTCTTTTGTGATGTCACAGAACTTAAGTTCTGTGAACGAGATGAGACATGCTTACTTACTCGTACATACAGAGATAGCTTGGTTTGTTTGTGTATTTTTAAAAGTTGTTGAACAACAAGCAATTATTTACGAACAAATGCCATGAAAGCTATTTAAACAAAAGCTGTTGAATAATAACTGCAAAAATGGACTATAATTAAATAAAAAATACACAAACACATGGAATAAAAATAAAATTTCGTCGAACCATGAAATTCCTCAAGACAATGTTTATAAGAAGAACAAGAAGATGCAAATGTTAGGGTTGAACTTTTTCATTTGAGGACAGAAATGCATAATTTATTTTTTTTTACCAAGTTAATGGAAAATGAGTGTGTATATGTAGGTATTTGTCTAAACCCATTGGGAGGATACTTACCTAATAACCATCTCCTAAGCGGTCATATAAACCAATGAGGCATCATGGGACTCAAATAAAAGGTGTATAGCAGAAGGGTTCCAATCTGACAAAGAATTTTGGGGGTGTGGATTGGCTAAGAAACCCATGTAGGCATATTGGGTAATATGAGATAATGAAAGGTGTATTTGGAGGTCAACGTAGCGCTGAACGCCCGGGTTCGAAATTTGGCAAGAAAATCAGAACAAATGTTTAGCGGTGGTTTTTGCCCTTTTAATGCTGGAAGACATTTGTAAGGTACTATGTCATGTAAAAACTTCTTCCCAAAGATGTGTCGCACTGCGTCACCCTGTTCGATCTCAGCTATAAAAATGTGGTCCCTTATCATAGAGCTTAGACTTGAATCGCACAGCACTCATTGATATATGAGAAATTTGACCCTGTTTCTCAATGGAATGTACATGGGCAAATTTGCATTTGCAACGAAAACTACTGAGCTGTAGAGTTATAATAAATAATTATTTTATAATTTATTTAATATGATTTTATTAGTGTTTAAACATTTCGCAAAACGTTTAGTTAAATCTGGATTTTCTTTAAAAAACCTTTGAATTGGAAAATAATTAAAATTCTTATCATCAACATGTGGAAGAGTTTATATATTTCGCCCTCTCTTAACATATAAAGATACCGCCTTCAATCCACTCCCGTCTTAGATAAGGCAACTATTTATACTAATTGCGTATAAATGCGAAAAACAAAACTGTGTCACTTATAATTTCACCATTAATTTTCATATCTTGCAACCATATGTACTTATCTACCATATAAAAAGTGTTGAGTGCACATTCCATACCTTTGACACTCTGCCAGGCCATTGTTGTCAATGAATCATCATAGGTAATTCAATGCACAATTATCAAAGCTAGTTCGATGTACAATTTACATTACTACTGGCCACTCAGTTTGTTGTTGTTCGTAGGCCCCAAGTTCAAGTATTTTTTTTTTGTTGCTTTCAATGGTAAACATCAGCATACCAAAATGGGCATGCTTGCACATACACATACGCATGCATACAAATGTTTGCATATATAAAACTCGTGCACGTTGGCCTCTTTACCCACATACATATATGCATATATATGTATATATAACCGCATTATGATAACCCCTAAGGGCCTTTATTCTTTTCCCTACAATTGCTTTGGGACTCACCATAAAAAATAAACAAAAACTCTTTCAAAAAATGTATAGAAATGTACATATGTTTGTATACATACCTACATGCTCACTTTAAAATCTTGACAAAAACACTACGTCGCACTTCTAACTTGTATCTTCATATTTTTGTTAAACTTCAAACAAACGACGTAGCACAATGTGTATGAATTATGGTATTAATTTTGTAAAAACATTTCATGATCAAACCAGTTTTATTTTGCTTTTCCTTTTAAACCGTCACTTTTATATTTTTTGCAGACACTGTGCATTAATCATGTTTACATACCTACACAAAACTCTCTGCTCATGTTGCTCTCCCGAATGTTTGTGTTATCTCTCTATTGTTCAACCACTGGCTCTGTTACTCATTTCTGTGTTAGGCATTTTTTATGGTTTAAGTACTGTTTTTCGTGCCACATGAGATGTGATTGACGGGGAACTATTGAAATTTGTGTCAAGACCAATACCATGAAAGGAGAGTCAACTCGAACTGACTTTCAAATTAGATTTATGTTGATTTCGATTGTGCAAAAAAAGTGTAGCATTTTTCGATATGTTGCACTGAAATCGAAAATTCGTGTTCGTTTCTAAAAAAAATTTAACCCCACCACAGGGTGTAGTGTTAGTTTCTAGTGGTGTTGCCCACAGAGATTGGAAAATTACACCGTGCCAAGTCTAGGATTGGGGAATACCGTATTTGAAATCAGCAGCTATCATTCAAGCAAATTTAGTTTGAACAGAAAAATAAGAGAACAAAATTTGTTGAATGTTTGGAAAAAAGCGGCAAAATATTAAAAATAAATGTGTATATATATATATTTTTATTAAGCTAACGGCATATTAGATGAATTTCTAGAAAGTTCTTCATCCGAAGACGAGGATGCGTTTTTTACCGTATTTTACCGACTACACTTGCTACATTACGCAGCAAAATAAATTGGAAGTTATTTTAAAGGAACATTATTTTATGTACTTCCAAAGTGATAAAGTTTGTTCTATTCCTTCATCTTGGGAAGTAATGTAGAATAAACTTTGCATATGCTAAGTTTAAATGCTTTTACAAATTGGAGGAAATTATGAATAAATTGCATTTGTTGTAGTTTCAAATCGATATATCCTTGATTAAGAGTTTTATGTTCCATACGTAATTTTTAAAAAGGGTTTCTCCATACTGTTTTCCTATTAAAGTTTCTATAACCAGTTTTTTCCATGCCGACTATACGAAAAAATGTTGCTGGTTAGTTTTTGACTCAAATCGATTTTTCCTGTTCCTGGTGTAATTACTTTTAAGAACCTAATTCCAAGTAAATCTGCTTAACAGTACACATATATTGTGCTAAATTTGCCTTAGTGCAAATATTCTTGTATGTACCCATTTGGTTACTAATCTGTATTTATGCCATCACCCTTTAACAGCAATACAACCTAAAATACCATCACTGATGACATTTATGTTACTTTCATTCTCTAAAAATGCCAATACATACTACTGTTGTTGTTGGTACATTACATTATAGCGAAATGATATGAGAGCGCACATTAACAATCAGCTGTTTCTGAGAGTTTTTCTTTTCATTTTGCTTTTTCCCCTAATTCACTCACAGAGTTGTCTGTTGGTATGTACAAGTAATACAGCGGCTTCATTTCATGTGTGTTGTTGTTGTTATTGGATTTATGCCTCACGTTTTTGCTGTGCCTTGGTACGTGTTTTTGCTGGTTGTGTAGAGGAGGGTTATTTTCCTCACCAAAAATAAAATATTCTCTTCTACTTTTATACGCGTACGTATAACAAAGAACGCTCAAGTAATTTCTACGAAAAAGATTATGTGAGTTGCTTTACAATTTCGTTTTCTGATGTTTATTTTCAACACTTGTATTTTTGTATGTTGCCTCTTTGTTTCTCATTCAGTTGCGAGAGCCTTTGCCTTAAGATGTTTGGTTTGTTCGATGTATGGTTAGCTTTGCGCAGAGGCGATATCGTAACCAATGAGGTTCTACCGAGGTGCGATTATTGCTAGTTGAAAACTTTAACCAATACCCCGCCATGGGGACGTGAAATACCGTCCACTACGGCAATTTTTGGAAGCCCGAGAGGGCTTGTAAACGAATTAATGTGAAGTTGCTGTTAGATTTAGCAAGGGTGGGCATTTTAACTAAATGCTTTGAAATTTCATCATGAATAGACTTACTAACGAGCAACGCTTGCAAATCATTGAATTTTATTACCAAAATCAGTGTTCGGTTCGAAATGTGTTCATTCATTTGCTTATTTACGTAGCCATTCAACCAGAAATGAGCCTCATCGCTGAACCAAAATTTGAACACATTTCGAACCGAACACTGATTTTGGTAATAAAATTCAATGATTTGCAAGCGTTGTAAGTCTATTCATGATGAAATGTCAAAGCATACTGAGCATCTTTCTCTTTGACACCATGTCTGAAATCCCACGTGATCTGTCAAATACTAATGCATGAAAATCCTAACCTCAAAAAAATCACCCTATATAATCTTTTTAGCAACATGGTACTGTGATGTAATCATAAAATGTCTTGCAAACAAACAGCGCGGCAAATTATTTGAGGGTACGCATTTTGACAAACAAGTGCGTGCTCGGTTAAGAAATTCCATTGTGTCGTTGAGTTGTTGTTTTAAGCCTTCCGCCCCCGACCTGAAATATAAAATCAGATCCGGACCATACAAAATAGCTGTTACTATATATGTAGGAGGTGTGGTCTTATTTTGAAGGGGTCTCTTCCTTCAAAGCTGTAAATAATTAAATGTGAATTTATTATTAGATTTGTAAAGGGTGGTATAATTAGCTGTTATCTTTTTGGCAATACTGGTTTTTTTTTTATAACAATGAAAATCGTCTTGCAAACAACCAGCAACGCGCTTGCTTGCAAGTTATTGAGAAAGCATATGTTGAAAATAATCAAAATAAATGCGTGCCCTGTTAAGAAATTTCATGCGCTTCTTCTGTTCGGCGACGAAGCTAATTTTTCGCTCATTGTGCACGTAGTAAATAAGCAGAATTGTCGATTTTTGAGTGGAGATCAGCCGCGGCAAGACAGAGCTTACCAATAATGTATTCAGAAAAAGTTTGGTTCGATTTACGGGCTGTGGTCCTCAATGGACCGTACTTTCTTCAAAGGTAATGCGAATTGAATTCAATGGATGGTGGCGCGCTATTGTTAGGTATCCGCTTTTTTTTTGCCCAAATTGCAACAGCTTAACTTGGATGACATGTGGTTTCAACAAGACGATGCCACATGTCCTACAGCACGCGTAACAATGGACTTATTGAGAGGCGCGAGGTCGGTGAACACATTATTTTCACGTTTAGGACCGGTCAATTAGGCCTCAAAAATAGGCTAAAGGTGTTAGATCGCGATATCTAGACGAATTGAGATACGGTCGCTATGACAACGAACGACTATAAAATAAAATTGAATGATTTCAAGGTTGGGTGACCTTGTGGTCCGCGAAATACCCGACCACAGGGCCTTTACCACAAGCCACAGCATCAACCCAAGCTTCATTTGAGAGGTTATCATATACCTTGCATGCGTCTGCCTCTCCATGTGTCCAGCGAGACTTCAAAGGCCTGTCTTTGCAATGAACAATCAGTAATTCTATTAGCAACAATGCTACTACGATAGTCCACTGAGTAAATTTGCGTTTTTACATTTGATTTCAATTGACAGATATTAACTGTTAAACAGTTGCAGCAAGTGCATTGAAAGAATTTGGCGCCAAATTATCCAGTGCGTGGTCTTTGGCAATATTTGGGTTGTTTTATTTGCCAGTTCAGCGGATTCGCTAGCTTATGGATAAATAAAACGCTATTCCCACTAAATGCTTTGTACTTTAACGTTGGCAGCACTGAAACACATTCGAAATAATCAAGTATCAACAAAACAAACAAAATAAGACCGGGTTTCTCGTTCTCCGGTTATTGTTCATCGTATCGATATTGTTTTGGTTAAAGGAATTTGGTTTTCTGATTAAAATGTGTGCCGGCATGACATAATTACCAGGTAGTGTACCGTAAACAGCTGAGTACAATTTTTTCTTGCGATAACACACACACAAACAACGAATAATGCCGCGAACTAGTAACATACACAAAATCAGAGTTGCCCTGATTAGTACAGATAGTGCACTCAATATTTTGTTGTTGGGCAACTGCCACTACCTGTAAATGAATATATCTTGGCTAATCACATACAAAGCAATTATCCGGTCTGTGGTAAGTTATGCTGCGGCAGTGTAGTCTATTCAGCTATGTGACACGCAGTGGTATAATATTCAGATTTGTCAGTATTCCGCTTCTCGAACTGCGACGGGCTGTCTTCTCAGTTCTCATGTGGACCACCTCCATCAAGGGACATACAGGGACATATGCTTCTGCATATTGTGGTTATACAAACTGCTGCGACCACTGATGTGAGGCTAAGGGAGCACTATGTTATCATTGATGATATCTGTATCCGTTAACAATAGGCAGACTAATTAGCACTAATTTTTTCCGATCCCACTATGCGTCACTTCTTAACCTGCCCAGCTAGACACACTCAATCATATGGCAGCATCTTGCCTCCTTAATAAATTCAAAGGAACGGGGTTGGTTTGATCGTTGCTCTCCGTCAAAACATCTAAGAAACCGATCATTTCTCTGGTGTTTGGAAGGATACAATGTTTGATTTTTTCAAGATTTTCCGCAAATTTCGCACTTACCTTCTAATCAAGTCGGATTCAATAAGGTGATCACACGCGAGCAGTTGTTAACAGCCGGCCAGCTTTGACAGTATTAAGATGTCGGATTTTTGTTTGCATTCTCTTTGTTGTTATATTCTTTCTCGCATATTCTCTGATCATGTACGCACACGTACAAACGCATGCACACAAATTTCTTTGTGCGTGTTGGCAAAACATCGGTCAGCTTGATGACAAGATGGCGGATCGCATATGATTTGTCGTTGTTGTACGAAAGAGACCACCTTTAAATATTTCACCATGCCTTCTAAGGGTTGGTATTTCTTTTCTGCTTACGGAATAGCCGCTGAAATTTGTAATTGTTTCGCGAGCGAAATTTGACAGAAATCAAATGTTTTTGTTTCCATACCAAAACAAGTTTCTTTATCTGCACTCATGGTTTTCTCTATTTTACATATGTTTTCTCAATTCAATAAAGAAATACGAACCACAGAAACCAATGAAACAAACTGAAATGATGCCGGCAATAGTTTCAAGTGTTGCCACTATAGTAGTTTTTTTTTGCCATTTTTCTCACTACAGAGTGCTACTTTTACGCCGGTTTCAGCCAATGTTTCGTCGACGTTATTTTATATGGAGTTTGACAGCATTTCGCTCAAAAAACTGAACAGAATACTCAGTAGAACAACCCCGAGTCCGGTGTTATCTTCAATACCCTCACCTATTGAATACATACAAAACAGGCAGTGGTTTACTGAATCTCTCTTATTTTCTATTCCATACAAGCACCCTATATAACCTTAAAATAAATTTTCTTTTTCTCTCTTTACAGGTCAATTTCGGTTCTTAGCCATAATGGATTTCGCCTTTACTCAATCAATGCCAGCGATAAAATCGATGAAATCTTTGCCAAGGAAAACAATGAACAAATACGCATAGTGGAGCGTCTCTTCAATAGCTCTCTGGTGGTGCTGGTCACCCATCAAAAGCCCAATTGTCTGAAAATGTTACACTTCAAAAAGAAACAGGATATCTGCAATTGTGTTTATCCCTCGGACATATTGTGTGTGCGTATGAATCGCTACCGTCTGGTGGTGTGTCTGGCAGAGAGCATACACATCCATGATATACGTGATATGAAAATCTTACATTCCATTGAGAATATTGCCCCCAATGAATTGGGCCTGTGCTCGTTGTCGTTAAACTCACATTTGGCATTCCCCATATGCACCACCAGTGGTGAGCTGAGAATCTTCAATGCCAATAAGCTGAAGACGGGGCTGACAATCAAGGCTCATGATACGGCACTCTCGGCCATGGCATTTTCGCCTAGCGGTACACTGTTGGCTACAGCCTCAGAGCGTGGAACTGTGATACGGGTATTCTGTGTTAAAAATGGTCAAAAGGTTCAGGAGTTTCGGCGGGGTGTCAAACGTTGTGTACGCATAGCTTCATTGGTGTTCTCGACGACGGGCGATTTTCTGTGTGCCTCATCGAATACGGAAACTGTGCATATCTTTAGGATTGACAGCAAAGCTGTGGAGACGGCAGAGAGAAAAGCGACAATAGGTGAGTGTTTAACAGCCCTAAATTAAGAAACTCTTCTGAAACTCTTATCTTGTAGAAGACGTTAAGAAGACTTCCACAGCGCCGTCATCAGGATCATCAGTATCAGCGGCTGCCAATGGCGCCACTGCATCAACAAATGGCACAGCCACTTCTTCCTCTTCCTCAAACACCAACGCCACCACACCTGCCGCCTCAAATGCAAATACAGAAAATTCCTCTACGACTCCCTCCAATCAACAACAACCTGCCTCTACTACCACCACCACAACAACATCGAATGGTTCAGCTTCCTCCACCTCGAATTCATGGTCTATGAGTGGTTATCTATCCAAGGCTATGTCTTCATATCTGTTACCTTCTCAGATAGGTGATGTTCTAAGTCAAGATCGTGCTTTTGCCACTGCGGTACTGGGTCAGCCGGGTCTCAAGCATGTCTGTGGTTTGGCCAAGATACAAAAGGAGTTACGCCTGCTATTGGCATGTGAAGATGGTTTCCTATACATACATGATTTCAACAGTGAAAAGGGGGGTCCTTGTAAACTACTGCATGTGCATGATTTGCGTTATACCCTGGAAGGGGTGATAGGTGAGAATTTTGTAAACAAAATTTTAAGTTCAAAGTCTTAATTGTTTCTCTACTCCCCTTCTAGAACTGAATCTCTCTGATAGCATGGATAAAATTTCCTTATCCGGCAATATGCCCTCTACGCCCACCACCAATCCCTCATCGGGTTTCTCTGTGGATGCCAAGGACCCTTCACCCAATTCCAAGGATTCTTCCTCATCTTCGCCTCACAGTAAATCAAGTTCCCTGAGCAGTGTCAGCGTTATCATAGAAAATCCTGATCCTTCTTCGGATAATTCTTATGCCAGCATTCTGAGAGGCTCTGAACAGGGCTTGAATACGTTGACAGGTATTAAGGCGTAATTTTTTCCGTTTACATTCTATATATTCGTATGCTATGATACAAAATGGGTCAGTATAGGATTTGGGTGTGCTTTAAAACAAAATAGGTAAGACTGGCTGGCATAGAATTAAATCAAGAACTTTTTTTCTTATTAATAAGCGAACTATTTGGGTAAAAAATTTCAAGGAAAACATGGATTAGTTGAAAGGGTTTGAGCTTAAAGAGGGAGGTAGTACCCAGTTGGCATATCAGTGTGGAAGTATTAAAGATTCGATAAGATTCATCTCAAGTTTGGAGGCACCGTAGCGCAGAGGTTTGCATGTCCGCCTATGACGCTGAACGCCTGGGTTCGAATCCTGGTGAGACCATCAGAAAAAAAATTTCAACTGTGGTTTTCCCTTCCTATTGCTGGCAACATTTGTGAGGTACTATGCCATGTAAAACTACTCTCCAAAGAGGTGTCGCACTGCGGCACGCCGTTCGGTCTCGGCTATGAAAAGGAGGCCCCTTATCATTGAGCTTAGAACTTGAATCGGACTGCACACATTGATATGTGAGAAGTTTGCCTCTGTTCCTTAGTGGAATGTTCATGGGCAAAATTTGCATTTGAGTGTCCCTGGTCTGCAAGTTTACCCGGATTTTGAATAGGGACCTCTCGCCATATGAAGATGGATAGATTTAGGACATCCGTGAGGTTTTTCACTCCCACTCAACTGCACCTGCATCGATGTTCCATTGGAACCTATAGGTTTCGATGGCTTTTCTTATGACCTCGGCAACGTCTTACGGTCTGGTCGATTTGTGGGGCTTAAGCGCATTAACTGCCCGTAATATCCTCCACTCAACAAACGGCAGCGCCTCAGCACTGCTTTTTATCTGAGGGTCATTCGTAATGTTGCCGTAACGCAGGTCCACTGGCCACATTCAAGCGCCCCCGAAATGGAAGGATGTTGTAACCAGGAGTTCTAAAGTTTAGGAGCTAGATTCTGTCTAAGTTCTGCCATCTCTCAGGAAACTCTCGCGGGTATTCGAGTGCTGAGATAGCGCTTTCCGAAACCTCGTTTGCCTCCTCCAACGACTCACAGAAGCCGACCTAAGGGGGCCTCTTGCACCTTGTACCATCAAGCACAGTGCCAATAGTTCGAATCTTTACATTGACGAGCTTGGCATAGCGGTCTGTAGCATAAAACTAAACCCTTTATCTGACGTTTGTAGACTTCGAGAAGACTTTTGAAGATTTGCGAACATTTTTGATTACTTTTTTCATAAATTATTAAATTAGAAATTTCATTATACCCTCCACCATATAGATGGGGGTATACTACTTTCGTCATTCCGTTTGTAACACCTCAAAATATTCGTCTAAGATCCCATAAAATATATATATTCTTGATCATCATGACATTTTAAGTCGATCAAGCCGTGTCCATCTGTGGAAAAGACGCTAACTTTCGAAGTAATAAAGCTAGGCGTTTGAAATTTTGTCCAAATACTTCCTATTTGTGTAGGTAGGTTGGGATTGAAAATGGGCCATGTCGGTCCATGTTGTTATATAGCTCCCATATAACTGATATACCGATTTAAGTGCTTGAGCCTCTACACATGCGTTATTATTATCCAATTTGGCTGAAATTTTTATGCTGTGACGTATTCTATGACATTAAACAGATGCGCCAAGTATTGTCCGATTTGGTCCAAAACCTGATATAGCTCCCATATAAACCGATCTCCCGATAATTTTTCTTGAGCCTTTAGAGGGCTTAATTCTTATCCGAATTGGCTGAAATTTGGCACAATGACTTTCTCTATGACCACTAACACTAAGTGCCAAGTATGGCCTGAATCGGTGTGAAACCTGATATAGCTCCCATATAAACCGATCTGCCGATAATACTTCTTGAGCCTATAGAGGGCGTAATTCTTATCCGATTTTGCTAAAATTTTGCACCTGACCGATTTAGGTCAAGTATGACCTGAATCGGTGTAAAACCTGATATAGCTCCCATATAAACCGATCTGCTGATAATACTTCTTGAGCCTCTAGAGGGCGTAATTCTTATCCGATTTGGCTAAAAATTTGCACAGTCACTGCATCTTGACCTGACCGATTCAGGTCAAGTATGGCCTGAATCGATGTAAAACCTGATATAGCTCCCATATAAACCGATCTAATACTGATATATCTAAAACCTGATATATCTCCCATATAAACCGATCTCCCGATAGTATTTCTTGAGCCTTTAGAGGGCTTAATTCTTATCCGATTTGACAGAAATTTTGCACAATGACTTTCTCTATGACCACTAACACTAAGTGCCAAGTATGGCCTGAATCGGTGTTGAACCTGATATAGCTCCCATATAAACCGATCTCCCGATAATATTTTTTGAGCGTTTAGAGGGCTTAATTCTTATCCGATTTTGCTAAAATTTTGCACAGTCACTGTGTCTTGACCTGACCGATTCAGGTCAAGTATGGCCTGAATCGATGTAAAACCTGATATAGCTCCCATATAAACCGATCCGCCGATAATACTTCTTGAGCCTCTAGAGGGCGTAATTCTTATCCGATTTTGCTAAAATATTGCACAGTCACTGTATCTTGACCTGACCGATTCAGGTCAAGTTTGGCCTGAATCGATGTAAAAACTGATATAGTTCCCATATAAACCGTTCTGAAGATAATACTTCTTGAGCCTCTAGAGGGCGTAATTCTTATCCGATTTGGCTAAAAATTTGCACAGTCACTGCATCTTGACCTTACCGATTCAGGTCAAGTATGACCTGAATCGGTGTAAAACCTGATATAGCTCCCATATAAACCGATCTAATACTGATATATCTAAAACCTGATATATCTCCCATATAAACCGATCTCCCGATAGTATTTCTTGAGCCTTTAGAGGGCTTAATTCTTATCCGATTTGGCTGAAATTTTGCACAATGACTTTCTCTATGACCACTAACACTAAGTGCCAAGTATGGCCTGAATCGGTGTTGAACCTGATATAGCTCCCATATAAACCGATCTGCCGATAATACTTCTTGAGCCTCTAGAGGGCGTAATTCTTATCCGATTTTGCTAAAATTTTGCACAGTCACTGTATCTTGACCTGACCGATTTAGGTCAAGTATGGCCTGAATCGGTGTGAAACCTGATATAGCTCCCATATAAACCGATCTGCCCATAATACTTCTTGAGCCTCTAGAGGGCGTAATTCTTAAATTGGTCTATAACCTGATATAGCTTCCATATAAACCGATCTCCCGATTTTGCTTCTTGAGCCTCTAGAGAATAATTTTTATCCGATTTGGTTGAAATTTTGCACAACGGTATCTACTATAGTCCCCAACATCCAAGCCAAGTATGGCCCATATAAGCTGATATAGCTCCAATAGCATATCATTTCTTATACATTATCCTTTGTTTGCCTATAATGAGATATCGGGCAAAGAACTTGAGAAAAGCGATTCTTGGTGGAGGGTTTATAAGATTCGGCCCGGCCGAACTTAGCAGGTTTTTATTGGTTTTTAAAGTAGAATTTCATGTATTTTCTATCTGTTTCAGCAGATTCGGCAAAATTTCGAAAACTCTGCGATGCCATTGACACACCTACTAAGCTGTATGATGAACGACAATTTCCTCCTGTAGCCATAGCGGCAAAGGATTGACAAAAATCAACAGCAACAACAACACCATCAGCGATTATGACAACAACAACAGCAAAGGCAAAGGCAACAAGCACAGGAACATCCAAGTAACGCTTAAAACGATGATTAACCTTGGAAATAAGACCACAATCAAGATAATGTAAAAACAAACAAAAAAACAACAAATATTTAGAAAATACCAAAAAACAAACAAAAAACACACAAAAAGTTGTATATCTACCTAAAAAAAAAAACAAAAAAATCAGAAAAAACCAAATATCGGTTTAAAAATATTAGAAAAAAAAATTGCTTAAAAATTCCCCTATAGCCCTGGCAATATGGAGAGCTGATTTAAATCATGGTTATCCCTAGCATTTATTTAATAAACGAATTCCCTTTGTATTATAAACTAATATCACTATAGGATTGTTTAAAAAACATAGTTTGTAACTGTTATTTTATTTACTTTAAATTTATTTTTTTATTTTTTTAAAAATCGAAAAAAACTATATTGTAAAAAAAGTTCAAATTAGTTACAATTTTAGTAATTTTTTTTATTATTTATATATTATTTACTGTTTATAAGAAAAAACAATACTCTGCCCTTTCTTTAACCTGATGTATGTATATCCCTAACTAATTTTAATATAAAGTATATGGGGTATTCCATGATGAAACAAGAAGGAAAGTTTTGGTTTTTGTTTTTTTTTTTTTTAAATTACAAAAGATTTTAAATATATAAAACAAAAAACCCTGTTATTTAAATCAAAATAACAGGTGTTAAATATTTCATGGAGTGCCCCATAATTGATTATATATTAAACAAATAGTTGTAAAGGACCACTTTCTTAATGATCGATTATAACTTATTGTACCTATTGAGGAACAACCTAAGAACTTCTAAAAATGTTTTCATTGTTATTATTTATTTCGTACTCCAAATTAGGAGCTTTAGGTTTCTACAAAAGATTTCCAGTTATTTCTGTTACGAGTTATTAATCCTAATTCGTTGATCGATTTGCCGGTTTCACTAAAAACAGTTCGGCGCCATGTCACTTATGGTCTTTCACGTCTTCGTACCCCTTGTGAGTTCCAGGTCAGAGCAGCATGGGGAGGGAATCATCGTAGGGCTTACGAAGGGTGTGTCCAATTCAGTTATATTTCCACATCTTGATCTCGGTGTTTATGTTTCGCTGTTGAGTACTTCTCCATAGTTCTCTACCATATTTGGAGAATATTTCTGAGGCAACGATTTATGAATCTTTGTAGTTTTTCTTTCATACTAGCCATTCCATTAAGAAACAGGGGCAAACTTCTCATCTATCAATGAGTGCTGTCCTATACAAGTTAAAGCTCAATGATAAAGGGTCTCCTCTTTATAGCCGAGTCCGAACGGCGTGACGCAGTGGGAAACCCCTTTTGTTTTTGGGTTGTTTTTGCCAGTCAGGATAGGAAAAACGGCACCGGCTAAAAACTCAGCCTGTGTCAACCCTGGGGATTAATTACACCTCGGAACCGCTTTTGCATTACTTCGAGGTGGACACCATATCTGGTGATTTTACATACCATCTTCGTTGTGTCTGCGTCCAGACCTCAATGATAAAGGGTCTCCTTTTTAAAGCCGAGTCCGAACGGCGTGCCGCAGTGGGACACCACCGCTTTTGCATAACTTCGAGGTGGACACCATATCTGGTGATTTTACATATCATCTTCGCTGTGTCTGCGTCCAGACCTCGGGATTCATACTCTACGTCGCTGCGTCCAGGTCTATTTTCTTCCTGCGCAGTACTTGTTCAGCGTATCTCATAACCGTCTTCCAGCTCTTATCCTCCAGCATCCTCTGGACTACTGTCTCAGACGATGGCGTCGCCAATGGCTGTTTCCAATTTCCAGTGTCTTTTAATCCAGCGTTTGCAATGATAGAATGTATGTTCCACATTGTCTACAATTTTTAGCTCCTCATAAATGCACCTGCTAGAGGTGCCCATTTGCCCATTCTATGCAGGTATTTCCGTAAGTAAACCAGGCCTGTCAACATCTGCATCACGTAATAGTTGACATCGCCGTGCTTCCTATCTCTCCGCATCCCTACATGGGGTATTAGTCGTCGCGTCCACCTAGCCTGATTCTCATTCAACCACCTTTGTTGCCAAAATTGCAAATTTTGTCCATGAGCATTCTGCTAAGGAACAGGGGCAAACTTCTCACATATCAATGACTGCAGCCCGATTCAAGTTAAAGCTCAATGATAAGGGGCCTCCTTTTTACAGCCGAGTGCGAACGGTGGGCCGCATTGCGACACCGCATTGGAGAGAAGTTTTACATGGCATAGTACCTCACAAATGTTGCCAGCATTGGAAGGGGAAAACCACCGCTGAAAAATTTTTTGATGGTCTCTCCAGGATTCGAATTTCCGATTCGTATGATCCGTTTTATCCGTTTGAATCTCAATCTGGATGTTGTATTTCGCGTAGTAGAGCTTGACGCGCTCCATGACTCCATTCCGTCTATTACAAGTACTGCGGACTCCGCCATTATCCGGTAGGATGAAATGACCCTAAGAGCCGCCATCCTCTGCACCGGCAGCAGGGATTTAGCTTGGCATGCTATCTGCAGTGTCTGGCCCCATATTTCGCTCCAATAGAGGAGGATGCTATTGCATGTCTCCATTAAAAGTCTGTGCTTGCTTGGGAGAGGCCACCTATGTTTACCATCAGTCGACTGAGTTGTGCCGTTATCCTCGCGACCTTTGTTGTCGCGCGCCGGATTTGCTCTGCATAGCTTTTTATCCAGTTGGATCCTAGATTTTTCACCGATATCTTGTTCTTCACCAGTTTGCCGTCTATGCTCGGGAGAGGCCACCTATTTTTACCATCAGTCGACTGAGTTGCGCGTGCTGGATTTACTCTGCGTAGGTCAGCTTTGTATCCAGTTGGTTTCCTAGATTTTTCTCCGATCTCTTGTTCTTCACCAGTATGTCGTCTATGCTCGGGACAGGCCACCTATGTTTGCCATCAATTGACTGAGTTGCGCCATTATCCTCTCTAACTTAGTTGTCGCGTGCTGGATTTGCTCTGCATAGGTCAGCTTTGTTTCCAGTTGGATCCCTAGATTTTTCACCGATCTCTTGTTCTTAACTAGTATGTCATCTATGCGCATATCCCCTTCCAAGGGTGTGTTTTTTCTCGTAAGGAGTAGCAACTCCGTTTCTGCATCGCAAGTTGCAAGCCGTGAGAGTACAGCCAGTACTTTGACCTAAGCATCAACTGGCTTAGTTTGCGCTCTGCACCTTCAGTGTCTCATGCCGTGGTGACTGTAGCGATGCCGTCAGCATATCCTACTAGAAAGGTTCCGTCTGGCATTTCTGTGAGTTGTATGGAGCCTTGCGCCGGCCCTGATGAGTGAGTTACTTTGCCATGCAAAAACTTCTCCCGAAACAGGTGTCGCAATAAAAAGGAGGCCCTTTATCATTGAGCTTACACTTGAATCGGACAGCACCCATTGATCTGTGAGAAGTTTGTCCCTGTTACTTCATGGGCAAATTTGCATTTTACCCTGTTGGGCAAGTCACTTCTCATTATTCTCGTCAGATACGCAGGTATATTTAAGTCCTCTCTGAGTGCTTGAAGGACGTCAAACCACCATCTGAGGCCATTAAATATGATTTTCACATCCAGTGTGGCTAAAAAGGACAATCGTCCTAGAGTAGTAGTTCCCTTGCATAGTCGTTTCCACTATCTTCACCATAAGTCCGAGAGCCCCTGCCTGGAATCCATGCTGTCTCATTGAGCATCTATCTCCCTCAATGACAAGGTCCTGGAGACGCGGTTTTATAAGTTGCTCCAAAATAAGTTTTATAAGTTGCTCCAAAATACAATCAGTGTAGGTCGGTTGGAATTGTAAATGGGCCAAATCGGTCCATGTTTTGATATAGCTGCCATATGAACCGATCTTGGGTCTTGACTTCTTGAGCTTCTAGAAGGCGCAATTCTTATCCGATTTGGCTGTAACTTTGCATGTGGTGTTTTCGTATCACTTTCAACATTTGTGCTAAGCATGGTTCAAAACGGCACATAACCTGATACAGCTGCCATATAAACCGATCTTGGGTCTTGACTTCTTGAGCTTTTAGAGGGCGCAATTCTTATCCGATTTGGCTATAATTTTGGACATGGTGTTTTGGTATCACTTCCAACATTTGTGCGAAGGATCGTCCAAATCGGTCCATAACCTGGTATAGGTGCCATTTAAACCGATCTTGGATCTTAACTTATTGAGCCGCTAGAGGGCGCAATTCTCATCCGAATTGGTTAAAATTTTGCATGATGTGTTTTGACATGACTTCCTAAAACTGTGATGAGTATGGCGCAAATTGGTACATAACCTGATATAGCTGCCATATAAACTGATCTCATCCGATTTAGCACAAATTTTGTACAACGGCTTCTCCCATGGCCTTCAACATACGTGTGCAATATGGTCTGAATCGATCTATAGCTTGATACAGCTCCCATATAAACCGATCTCCCGATTTTGCTTCTTGAGCCCCGAATCGTACTATAACCTGATATAGCTCCTCCTCCTTTTCCTTCTCCTTCGTCGTTATTCATTATTTTTTGTTTGCCTAAAAAGAGATACTGCGCAAAGAACTCGACAGATGCGATCCATGGTGGAGGGTATATAAGATTCGGCTCGGTCGAACTTAGCATGCTTTTACTTGTTTTGACTTAGTCTCTTTTCGAAGAATGCTTTTTCTTTTCTGCCCACGAATCCTCTCCACCTGCGTACATATATGCTATGACCAAATCCTCCTCAAATGAAGGGATTACGTAGTTGATGTTCACAACTCCGTCTCATCTCTATTGTGATACCTGGGTAGTTTGATGTTGGAGAGTGGGTCCGTATTTTTTCAGTAATCGTATCTGTCATGGCGACTCCTAAGGCCATCTTCCCCTTCTGTTCAGTGGATCATGTTTGGAGTTTTCAAAGTGGGGGCTAACTCGTTCGTACCGATGTTCTTGAAAGTTTAAAGCCTTTTTCGGAGGTTTGGAAGTGTTCTGCTGTTCTGCGGCGAACTGATACTCCCAGTAGCTATAACAGACATGGTACTAATTAACCCTTTAGGAACAACCTGCATTGCGGCTAGAATAATTCTAATCGATCATTATGCAAGTGGCTCTAAGTGTATTATAAAAACTTCAAAGAAACCAACAATAATTGTAATGAAAGAAAATTTGTAGAAATTTGTGTAACATAAAAACCATGTAACTATTTTGTGTACTATGAAACAAAAGAAATGATAGAAAAACATCCTATACAAAAAAAATTATGGCCTTTAGCCTATAAAGGTATTACTTAAGATTTAGCCAACTAACTACTCCACAACTTAGAGGGAGCTGCAGTGTCCTTCCCATTCATTCTCATAATGAACCATTTTTTGAATTACCTTAAACAATTCCATGACAATCCCTATGTATCCTAGCCATTCCATTTTCAGTGTGGGTTGTTACTTTTTATGTTTTTCGGGGGATTTTGGAACATTACAATTATTGAAATCGTCAATGTGTACCTTATTAAATGTAACATATAATGAATAGTGAGCAAAAAAATAAGAAAAAAATTGAATAACTTCTAATTTTAAATACTTACATATTTATGTAATGATTGATGACCTGATTAATTCTCTACTTCAGAGTTTTAATTATGTGAAAAAAAAAATTACTCGTACGTCGAAACTCATTCAATGGAAATCTTAAACAATAAAATATGGCTCATGAAGGACAAGAAAACAAAAAGAAGCAAAAAAACAAAAAATACGATGTATGATTATTCGATATCCACATACAAAAATCACATATTTAAGGACTTACAAGCATTTTAAGTTTGAAACCAAACCATACATGTTTAAGGAGTTACCTTAAATCGATATAACAATCTAAAAACGAAAGGAGTTTTTACCAACTACTTCCCGGCACGGGATAGCTGTGAGCACCACACAGGCTGATATATTGAGGTCCGATCTGTGTGGTGTTCATTGCTGTTACCAGAAGCTTAGCTGCGAGCTATCGGGCGCGTCAAAAGGTTGCGGATAGTGAAATGCACCATACGAAGTAGCTTCAATGGTAGTCGCGGACAATCATAGGTATCGAGCGAAGAGTCTCAGTGAGAGGCTGGGCGGCACCCGCTCTTGCTTGCTTGATGCTCGATATGACAAGGCTGGTTATGAGCGCCTTTAAATAGCCTGTTCCCGTCGTGATCGGTCTTTTGGACCGGAACGATCTTGCTCATCTACAGGATCTTGACTAGGATCGCCATCTCCATATGGAAATGTGGCTACAACAATAACTAACTACCTCCACCGATGTAAAAACTTTTCCCCAAAGAATGTTCTCATTTCGGCCCGCCGTTCAAACTCGGCTATAAAAAGGGGTCCCTTACAATTGAGCTAAAACTTGAATCGGATAGCACTCATTAATATGTGATAAGTTTGCCCTTAATGCAATGTTCGTTGGATAATTTGAAGTTTAACCTCAACAGAGATAACAATTTTTATGGTTCAGATCCTAAATCTAAATACGAAATTATGTATTTGAGGACTTACAAGCATTTTAAGTTTGAATTAAAATTTATTTAAATTTAGATGAGTTTATTAATTTTGATGCAATTTAGAGGGAAAGATAACTTTTGATTCGCTTTCCCTTGAGGAAGAGTAGTTTTAATACCCTTTCCTTTGAGGAAGAGCAGTTTTAATACCCTATCCCTTGAGGGAAGGTAGTTTTAACACCCTTCTCATTGGGAAGGGGAATTTTAATACCCTTCTCCTTGGGAAGGGTACTTTAAATGCTCCTCTCTTTGGGGGAGGGTACTTTTAATATCCTTCTCCTAGGAGAAGGGTACTTTTAATGCCCTTTTCCTTGGGAAAGGGTACTTTTAATACCCGTTCCCTTGGGGATGGGTAGTTTCAATACCCTTCACCTGGGGGAAGGGTACTTTTAAAGTACCCTTTTCCAAGGAAAGGGGTACTTTTAATACCCTTTGGTTTGGGAAGATAACTTTTAGTACCCTTTCCCTTGAGGAAGGGTAGTTTTGATACCCTTCTTCTTGAGGAAGGCTACTTTTAACATCCTTATCCTTGGTGACGGGTACTTTTAATACCCTTCCCCGTGAGGAAGGGTACTTTAAGTACTTTTCTCCTAGGGGGAGGGTACTTTTAATATCCTTATTCTAGGGGAAGGATATTTTTAATACCCTTCTTCTTGGGGAAGGGTGCTTTTAATACCCTTCTCCGTGGGGAAGGGTACTTGTAATACTCCTTTACCTTTAATCCCAAAGGAAAGGGTAGTTTTAATACCATTACCCTTGGGAAAGGGTACTTTAAATAATCTTCTCCTTGAGGTGGGTACTTTCAATATCCTTCTCATAGGAGATGGTAGTTTTAATACTCTTCTCCATGAGGAAGGGTACTTTTAACACCCTTTTCCATGGGAAAGGGTAGTTTAAATATTCTTCTCCGTGGGGAATGGTACTTTAAATACTCTTTTCCTTGGGGCATGGTACTATTAATATCCTTCTCCTAAAGGAAGGGTACTTTTACTTCCTTTCTCTTTGGAGAATACCGTTTCCTTTGAGGAAGGGTAGTTTTAACACCCTTCTCCTTGGGGAAGGGTACTTTTAATACCCTTCTCCGTGTAGAAGGGTACTTTAAATGCTGTTCTCCTTGGGGGAGGCTATTTTTAATATCCTTCTACTAGGGGAAGGGTAATTTTAAATACGCCTCTGTTTGGGAAGGATTATTTTAACATCCTTTTGTTTGGGAAGGGTACTTTTAATACCCTTTTGTTTGGGAAAGGGTATTTTTAATACCCCTCTCCGTAAGGAAGGGTACTTTTTATACCTTTCTCCATGGGAAAGGGTACTTTAAATACTCTTTTCCTCGTTAAATATGCTTATCCTAAGGGCAGGGTAGTTTTAATACCCTTTCCCTTGAGGAAGGGTAGTTTTAACACCCGTCTCCTTGGTGAAGGGTACTTTTAATACCCTTCTCCGTGGGAAATTGTACTTTAAGTACACATCTCCTAGGGGGAGGGTACTTTTAATATCCTTTTCCTAGGAGAAAGGTACTTTTAATACCCTTTTCTTTGGGAAAGGGTAGGTTTAATACCTTTTTCCTTGGGAAAGGGTAGTTTTAATACTTTTTTCCTTGGGAAAGGTAGTTTAAATTCCCTTTCCTTTGAGGAAGGGTACTTTTAATACCTTTCCCTTGGGGACGGATACTTTAAATACGCCTGTGTTTGGGAAGGGTTCTTTTAATACCCTTTTGTTTGGGAAGGGTACTTTTAATACTCTTTTGGTTTGGAAGTGGTTATCGATATTTAACTGAAGTCTCTAGAAATCCGAATACTGCAATCTGTTGATTTGTTTACGAGTTGAAATAAAATCAAGTTATTTTTATTGTAAAATGTTTAATTGATCTATCTTTGGGTTAGAATACGAGGTTCTTGAGAAACTTCTGTGATTGGACGAAAACCAATTGAATTATTGTAACTTCTGCTGCTTTTGTCGTTTAAACATTCAAATGACTTTTCGAGCTTATTTTGCTATCACGCTTACGATCCTTGCGATGGCGATGATGATGAGTTTTATTTTCCTTTGGTTCCTCTTGGCTCTCAGGATCGCCAGGCTCATCGTCTTGTTCCACAGCTGGATGGTTATGATGGTGATGATGATGGTGTCGGTGATGCTGATGTTGATGTGGCTCCTCTTCTTCTCTTGGCTCTTCTGATTCTGGTTCTTCCGGTTGCTTGACTTTTTCCTTTTTCATTTTGATTTGCACTGCCTTATCGACTTTGGGTACCTCCAAAGTATGCATAGTCTTTAAAGGTCTAGGCGTAGGAGGTGGTGGAGATATGTGTATAATTTGTTGATTTTGTGCCTCTTCTAGTTCCTTATCAATTTTATCCGATTTTATGGATTTCATGGAAAATATTGAACCAATTTTCTTCAATTTTTCATGTACCGAGGAACGCACTGTCTCGGGTATGGAGCTTTTTATGGATTTCATGCTTTGTGAGATAGAAAGTCCTCCCGATTTAGAAGATGAAGATGACGATGACGAAGATGAGGAGGAGGATGAAGATGACTTGGAAGTGTCAGAATCGGCTGAACTGGCATGCACTGGCTTGGTGGCTATCCAAAATTTCAGGGCAAACAGAGTTTCCACTTTGAGAGCTTCCTTTAGAGAGAGCTGCAATAAAAAAAAACTTCGTATGATAGAGTTTACATGGCTGCATTTGCTGACAAACCTTTTCATCTACCGCCACTGACTTGACATTCCACAAAAACTCCACTAGCCCTATGGAATAGGCACATACTAAACCCATTCCCAAAACCAAGAAAACACCACCCACACTTTCTATATCCAGCTCGGCAGTATCACTAGAGGCCGCCTCACCCTTGGCACATTTACCGCCACCATGCATTTCCATCCACCATTTTCGCTTTAGCTCGGTTAAGGTACCAGCTTCGCCTAGTTTCAGTACGGCACCGCTGATCTGCTTACGATAGGGGGAATCTGAAAGAAAGAGAAGGTATTATTGGGGAAGGATAGTTTTAATACCCTTTTTGTTGGTGAAGGGCACTTTTAATACCATTTCCCTTGGGAAAGGGTAAAATTACCCTTTCGCTTACAGAAGGGTAATTTTTATACCCTATTCCATGGGGAAATGTGATTTTTATACACTTCCCCTTGAGGAAGGTTACTTTTAATAACCTTTCCTTTAGGGAAGGGAAATTTTAATAGGCTTTCCTTAGGGAGGGGTACTTTTAATACCCTTAAAAACTTTTGCATTAGGAAATGGTACTTTTATTACCCTTTCCCTTGGGGAAAGGTACTTTTAATAACCCTTCCTTTGGGGAAGATTATTTAAACCACCCTTTCCCTTTGGGAAGGATAGTTTTAAAACCCTTTCCTTTGAAGGGGGGTACTAAAACTACATACCCTTAAACTACCCCTTCTCTTGGGAAAGGGTACTAAAACTATCCATTCCCTGGGGAAAATGTGCTAAAACTACCTACTCTTAAACTATTCTTTCCCATGGGAAAGGGGACTTAAACTGCTTTGGGGAATGGTACTTTTATTACCCTTTCCCATGGGGAAAGGTACTTTTATTACCCTTTCCTTTGGGGAAGGGTACTAAAACTACCCTTTCCCTTGAGATTTTCCCTTGGGAAAGCTCACTACAACTACCCTTTCTCTCGGGACAGTGTACTAAAATCATCCTTTCACTTGTGAAAGAGTACTAAAACTACCATTTTTCTTGAGAAAAAGTACTAAAACTACCTTGTCTCTTGGGAAAGGGTACTAAACCTATCCTTTCTTTTGGGAAGGGTTCTAAAACTACCCTTTCTCTTGGGAGAGGGTAATAAAGCTACCCTTTCTCTTGGGAAAGCGTACTAAAACTAATTTTTTTCTTGGGAAAGTGTACTAAAACTACCCTTTCTCTTGGAAAAAAGGGTACTAAAAGTATGCTTTCCCTTGGGAAAGCGTACTAAAACAACCCTCTCCCTTGGGAAATGATAATAAATCCACCCTTTCCCGTCGGAAGGGGTAATAAATTGACCCTTTTCCATGGGAAAGGGTACTAGACCTACCCTTTCCCTTGGGAAAGGGCAATAAATCCACCCTTTCCCTTGAAAAAGGCACTTGGACTAGCCTTTCCCTTGAGAAAATATTAGTATCTACGCTAAAACCCCCTTTCCTTTGGAAAAGGGTATTACAACTAACCTGTTTCTTGGAAAAAAGTACTAAATCTACCTTGTCTCTTAGGAAAGGGAGCTAAAGCTACCCTTTCTCTTAGGAAAGGGAGCTAAAGCTACCCTTTCTCTTAGGAAAGGGAGCTAAAGCTACCCTTTCTCTTAGGAAAGGGAGCTAAAGCTACCCTTTCTCTTGGGAAAGATATTAAAACTACCCTTTTTCTTGGTAAAAGTACTAAAACTACCTTGTCTCTTGGGAAAGGGTACTAAAGCTACCTTTTTTCTTGGGAAAGGGTAATACAACTTCCCTTTCCCTTAGGTAAGCGTACTAAAACTAATTTTTCTCTTGGGACAGTGTACTAAAACCATTCTTTCACTTGGGAAAGGGTATTAAACCACCCCTTTTCTACCCTAAAACTCCCTTTCCTTTGGGAAAGGGTATTACAACTACCCTTTTTCTTGGAAAAAAATACTAAATCTACCTTGTCTCTTGGGAAAGGGAGCTAAAGCTACCCTTTCTCTTGGGAAAGGTACTAAAACTACCCTTTTTCTTGGGAAAGTGTACTAAAACTACCTTGTCTCTTGGGAAAGGGAGCTAAAACTACCCTTTCTCTTGGGAAAGGGTGATAAAACTTCCATTTCCTTTAGGAAAGCGTACTTAAACTAATTTTTCTCTTAGAACAGTGTACTAAAATCATTCTTTCACTTGGGAAAGGTTACTAAAGCTACCTTTTTTCTTGGGAAAGGGTAATAAAACTTCCCTTTCCCTTAGGTAAGCGTACTAAAACTAGTTTTTCTCTTGGGACAGTGTATTAAAACCATTCTTTCACTTGGGAAAGGGTATTAAACCACCCCTTTTCTACCCTAAAACTCCCTTTCCTTTGGGAAAGGGTATTACAACTACCCTTTTTCTTGGAAAAAAGTACTAAATCTACCTTGTCTCTTGGGAAAGGGAGCTAAAGCTACCCTTTCTCTTGGGAAAGGTACTAAAACTACCATTTTTCTTGGGAAAAGTACTAAAACTACCTTGTCTCTTGGGAAAGGGTACTAAAACTACCCTTTCTCTTGGGAAAGGGTGATAAAACTTCCCTTTCCTTTAGGAAAGCGTACTAAAACTAATTTTTCTCTTGGAATAGTGTACTAAAATCATTCTTTCACTTGGGAAAGGGTACTAAAGCTACCTTTTTTCTTGGGAAAGGGTAATAAAACTTCCCTTTCCCTTAGGTAAGCGTACTAAAACTAGTTTTTCTCTTGGGACAGTGTATTAAAACCATTCTTTCACTTGGGAAAGGGTATTAAACCACCCCTTTTCTACCCTAAAACTCCCATTCCTTTGGGAAAGGGTATTACAACTACCCTTTTTCGTGGAAAAAAATACTAAATCTACCTTGTCTCTTGCGAAAGGGAGCTAAAGCTACCCTTTCTCTTGGGAAAGGTACTAAAACTACCCTTTTTCTTTTGAAAAGTACAAAAACTACCTTGTCTCTTGGGAAAGGGTACTAAAACTACCCTTTCTCTTGGGAAAGGGTGATAAAACTTCCCTTTCCTTTAGGAAAGCGTACTAAGACTAATTTTTCTCTTGGAACAGTGTACTAAAATCATTCTTTCACTTGGGAAAGGGTACTAAACCACCCTTTTTCTTGGGAAAAAGTACTAAAACTACCTTGTCTCTTGGGAAAGGGTACTAAACCTATACTTTCTCTTGGGAAGGGTACTAAAACTACCCTTTCTCTTGGGAGAGGGTAATAAAGCTACCCTTTCTCTTGGGAAAGTGTACTAAATCGACTCTTTCTCTTGGGAAAGTGTACTAAAACTATCCTTTCCCTTGCGAAAAGGTACTAAAACAACCCTCTGCCTTGGGGAATGATAATAAATTCACCCTTTCCCTTCGGAAGGGGTAGTAAATTGAACCATTCCCTTGGGAAAGAGTACTAGACCAACCCTTTCCATTGGGAAAGGGTACTAGACCTACCTTTCCCATTGGGAAATGGTAATAAATCCATCCTTACCTTGGGAAAAGGCACTTGGTCTACCCTTTCCCTTGAGAAATGGTATTAAAACTACCTACCTTAAAACTCCCTTTCCCTTGGGAAAGGGTTCTTAAACTAAATCCACCCTTTCCATTCGGAAAGGGTACTACAACTACCCTTTTTCTTTGGAAAAAGTACTAAAACTACCGTGTCTCTTGGAAAAGGGTACTAAAGTTACCCTTTTTCTTGGGAAGTGATACTAAAACTACCATTTATCTTAGGAAAGAATACTAAAACTACCCTTTTTCTTGGGAAAGGGTACTAAAACTACCCTTACCCTTGGGAAAGTGTACTGTTATATCCTTTACTTTGAAGAAGGGTAATTTTATTCCCTTTCCTTTAAGGAAGGGTACTTTTAATACCCTTTCCCTTAGGAAAGGAAAGTAACCTTTCCTTTACCTTCGGAAAGGGTAGTTTAAATAATCGTACCCTTGGGGAAGGCCTTCAAAAATATTTGCAAAATTTGCAAGTTGTGCCTGACCGGTTTATATCCGTAGCGAGCAAAGTCTAGATCGGACTTCATTTGATTATAACTGGAATATGGAGCGATTTCAAGATATTATTGTCTACTTTTGGGGTATTAAAAACATTCTTCGCTTCATAACTTACTGAATGGCATTGCTATGCCATAGGTCTTGTAATCCAACCATCCACCGATTTGAGTTAATTCACAATTTCTTTCCACTATATACTCCAACGATGTAGACTCCATTAGATAGGCGTACAAACGCTTGCCCTTGAGTACACGCTCAACTCCTTCATCATTGCTTTTGGTGAAGACAGACATATCGGATTCCATGGCAGCCCACATGCGTTGATATGTGGTGAAATTTGATTCCTGGAAAAAGGTGAAAATGTTTTCCCATTAAAAAAAGTTCTCGAAAGGGATTTCCAAGAGGAGAGTATGCTGCTGAGTCATATTACCAGTTTGGAATACCCGCTTCCTTGTTCTTGGATTACCCTTACATCCCCTTTTACTTACTCTGAAAAAATTCATAGTACTGCCACCGGTTACCGCACCATATTTGATCTTATTCTGAGCTGCCAAATCCTCAGCACTTTTGATGGACGAACCCATGCGAGACATGGTTAAGAAAGCTGCCAAATTGGCGGTATAGGAGTTTAACATCATCAAGGCAAAGAACCACCAAATACCAGTAACCAAGCGTGTGGAGGATGCTCTGAGTAAGATAGAGATAGAAGATAATATTGGAGGTTATTTTGAACAAGAAATGGAGAACTTTGTAGGGGAAAAAGTTATCAAAAAACTGCAAACTGGATCTAAATAAATTTTCCCTCTAAAATACCATTTGACAACAACGGGAAGACTTCTCTCACAGCAACAATTTCTCTCCGATTAAAGTTTGATCTCTTACTTACTTAGGTGGCCATTATAGAACTTCTGTTCCACTAGCCTAACGCTCTGCGCTCCTTCTCCAATCTCGTACACCCTGTTTCGAGATGTCGTTCTCCACTTGGCATTGTCATCTAAGTTTTGGTCTTCCCCTTTTGCATATTCCATTATGGTTGCCTTCAAAAGTCTTCTTAGCTGGAGCTCCTGACAATATGCCTTAGCCAACGCAACCTCTTATACTTACTTTGGCAATATATCACATCCTTGACCCATTATAGAGCCCATGGTCAACCATGTCGTATTGGTTATGGTCCACAGATTTTCATATTCCTCGGGTTCTTTGCAGGGATGGGGATTCTCCCAATCCTCTGGGGCCATGCGAGCCAACACGAAAAGTAACAATGATACTCCCAAATATCCAGTGGCCATATAGACCCAGACATCTTTGGAAAATGGCAAAAGAAATGAAAAGAGATTGGGCGGTTGAACTTCAGGTTTCATAAACAAAATGCTTATGCCCAAAGTCATGAAGGGTGGTGTGAAATCCACTGCTTTACGACGAGATGAAGTCATGGTTAGATCACAAATGCCTAAATCAGCATTCTGGAAAATAAAAAATAAAGGAAAAGGTTAAAAAAATAGATATCGTGGGGGAAGGAAACTGCACACTATAGGGTATAGACCGAAATTTTTGCATACCTCCTCAAATTGGCTATAGGAGCACACAACTGAGGTCCTATCTGGTGAAAAAGTATTTTAATATGGGTCTTAAATGAAAATCATTTGATATTAGGCCACGAATGTGCAAACACATATAAGAGTAGACCTGATCAGGATTTATGAGGTCTTGATCATCATTGGCGAATGTGCTACACATGTGCAAATAAATAAAATATGGATCTGGAAAGAATTTAGGGGATTTCGAATACTAAACTACGTCCGGTGCTATGGATCCTCATCTTACTTTAATTTACTAAAACCTCAGATATCAGAGTTGTGCCTAAAGGTTGAAGCGAAATTGTATTTGTTAAAAACATTTTTGGAGTCAAGCTATCTGGGGAAACGCCCCATCTTAAAAGCGCCCGCAAGCGGGTATGCTTACCGATAGGAACAATTTTGATATCAAATAGAAGATACTTCGAAGTAGAATGCGAATCTGATATAAAATTTTGGTCTCAAGTGTCTGGGGGCCGCCCCAAACCACCTCCTCCAAAATCGCCATGTAGGCCGATTGGCACAAAAAAGGACTTAATTGGACGAACCCTTCCCCTTACCTTAATATAAAAAACACACCAGATTTTGGATATAGGTACAACCACCGATTTATGTGACATATTTCAAGTAGCCCAAAATCAGAATGGGGTTTAGCTATCTGATGGAACGCCCCACTCAATATCCCAAATCAAAGAGGATGCTAGCCGATGGGGACAATATGGGTAGCAAATGAAAGGTATTTGGTACTAAAGGGTGATTTTTTTGAGGTTAGGATTTTCATGCATTAGTATTTGACAGATCACGTGGGATTTCAGACATGGTGTCAAAGAGAAAGATGCTCAGTATGCTTTGACATTTCATCATGAATAGACTAACTAATGAGCAACGCTTGCAAATATTTGAATTTTATTACCAAAATCAGTGTTCGGTTCGAAATGTGTTCATTCACCGTTCAGCGATGAGGCTCATTTCTGGTTGAATGGCTACGTAAATAAGCAAAATTGCCGCATTTGGAGTGAAGAGCAACCAGAAGCCGTTCAAGAACTGCCCATGCATCCCGAAAAATGCACTGTTTGGAGTGGTTTGTACGCTGGTGGAATCATTGGACCGTATTTTTTCAAAGATGCTGTTGGACGCAACGTTACGGTGAATGAACACATTTCGAACCGAACACTGATTTTGGTAATAAAATTCAATGATTTGCAAGCGTTGCTCGTTAGTAAGTCTATTCATGATGAAATGTCAAAGCATACTGAGCATCTTTCTCTTTGACACCATGTCTGAAATCCCACGTGATCTGTCAAATACTAATGCATGAAAATCCTAACCTCAAAAAAATCACCCTTTAATATACGAATCGCATATAAAACTGTGGTTGCAAATGTTTTGGGAATTGTCGCACTAAAAACTATTCCCTTAAATGGACTTGTGGCAGATCGGGATAATATAAGATCCAACAAGTAAAAGCGTGCTAAGTTCGGCAGGGCCGAATCTCATATACCCTCCACCATGGATCGCATTTGTCGAGTTCTTTTCCCGGCATCTCTTCTTAGGCAAAAAAGGATATAAGAAAAGATTTGCTCTGCTATTACAGCGATATCAAGATATAGTCCGGTTCGGACCACAATTAAATTATATGTTGGAGACCTGTGTAAAATTTCAGGCAGTTCGAATAAGAATTGCGCCCATTGGGGGCTCAAGAAGTAAAATAGAGAGAACGATTTATATGGGAGCTTTATCGGGCAATAGACCGATTCAGACCATAATAAACACGTTTGTTGATGGTCATGAGAGGATCCGTCGTACAAAATTTCAGGCATATCGGATAATAATTGCGACCTCTAGGGATCAAGAAGTCAAGATCCCAGATCGGTTTATATGACAGCTATATCAGGTTATGGACCGATTTGAACGTTATTTGACACAGTTGTTGAAAGCAAGAATAAAAAACGTCATGCAAAATTTCAGCCAAATCGGATAGGAATTGGGCCCTCTAAATGCTCAAGAAGTCAAATCCCCCGATCTGTTTATATGACAGCTATATCAGGTTATGGACCGATTTGAACCATACGTGGCACATCGTGCAAAATTTCATTTCAATCGGATAAGAATTGCGCACTCTAGAAGCTCAAGAAGTCAAGACCCAAGATCGGTTTATATGTCAGCTATATCAGGTTATAGACCGATTTGAACCATACTTGGCACAGTTGTTGGATATCATAACAAAACACGTCTTACCAAAATTCATTCAAATCGGATAAGAATTGCGCCCTCCAGAGGCTCAAGAAGTCAAGACCCAAGATCGGTTTATATGACAGCTATATCAAAACATGGACCGATATGGCCCATTTACAATACCAACCGACCTACACTAATAAGAAGTATATGTGCAAAATTTCAAGCGGCTAGCTTTACTCCTTCGGAAGTTAGCGTGCTTTCGGCAGACAGACGGACGGACGGACAGATGGATGGACAGACGGACGGACATGGCTAGATCGACATAAAATGTCACGACTATCAAGAATATATACACTTTATGGGGTCTCAGACGAATATTTCGAGTAGTTACAAACAGAATGACGAAATTAGTATACCCCCATCCAATGGTGGAGGGTATAAAAATAGCTCAAAAGCTATTTGGGGGAACGCCCCATCCTTTAACCCACTCAAGCGGGCATGCTTACCGATTGGGACAATATGGGTATCAAATGAGAGGTATATGGAAGTAGAGCACGAATTTGATACACAATTTTTTAAATAAATGCTTAGCGGCCAACAACCCCACATAAAATTACAAATGAAAATTAGGCCGTTCGGGTCAAAATGGGGCGGGCTTCCCCTTAACTTCATTTCCAAAACGCCATATATCGGATATGCGTGCAACGATTTAAGCGAAATTTGTTTGCAATATTATGGCAAGCCACAAACTCTAATTTGTACAAAAAAAAAATGGGGTTATGCAAACTTGGGGGAACGCCCACCCCTAGACCCACCCAAACAGACATGTTAACCTATTGGGATAATATGGGTATCAAATCAAAGGTATTTGGAAGTAGAGTACGAATTTGATATAAAAATTTGAAAATAAATTCCCGGTGGCCACCAACTCCATACAAAATTACAAATGAACCCTAGACCGTTTCGGTCAAAATGTGACCAAAAATGGGACGGGCTTTCCCCTTTACCTAATTTTCCAAACGCCAGGTATCTGATATGTGTGCAACGATTTAAGCGAAAATTTTTTGCAATATTGTAGTAGGCCACAAACTCAAATTTGTTAGAAAATTGGGGTCATGCAAATCTGGGGGAACGCACTAACCTAGACCCACCCAAACAGACATTTTTACCAATTGGACCAATATGGGTATAAAATCAAAAGTTTTTGGATGTAGACTACGAATCTGATGTAAAAATTTGGGCGTAAGTGCCTGGGGGCCATCAATGCCAAAAAAAAAACTTTCCTTATACGATATTTAGACCAATCCAGTCAATCTTGGTCTCAAATGAGGCGGACGATCCCCCTTAGCTAAAATTTCAAAAATGCCTGACCTTCCAGACGGTGGATTTAAGCAAAATTTCATTTGTAATCTTATGGTATGCCAAAAAAACCGATATTGAAAAAATACTGGGTTCAAATAACCTGGGGGAGCGCCCCACCCCAAAAGCCATCCTAACGAACAGGTTAACCGATTGGGACAATATGGGTATCAAATGAAAGGTATTTGGAAATAGAGCTCGATTCTTTCCTTTCCTTATTGAATATTTAGACCGATCCAGATAATCTGGGTCTCAAATGAGGCGGACGCTCCCCCTTAGCTAAACAATCAAAAATGCCTGACCTTCAAGACGGTGGATTTAAGCAAAATTTCATTTGTAATCTTATGGTATGCCAAAAAAAAACGGATATTGAGAAAAAACTGGGTTCAAATAACCTGGGGGAGCGCCCCATCCCAAAAGCCATCCTAACGAACAGGTTAACTGATTGGGACAATATGGGTATCAAATGAAAGGTATTTGAAAATAGAGCTCGATTCTTTCCTTTCCTTATTGAATATTTAGACCGATCCAGATAATCTGGTTCTCAAATGAGGCGGACGCTCCCCCTTAGCTAAAATTTCATAAATGCCTGACCTCCAAGACGGTGGATTTAAGCAAAATTTCATTTGTAATCTTATGGTATGCCAAAAAAAAACGGATATTGAGAAAAAACTGGGTTCAAATAACCTGGGGGAGCGCCCCACCCCAAAAGCCATCCTAACGAACAGGTTAACTGATTGGGACAATATGGGTATCAAATGAAAGGTATTTGGAAATAGAGTTCGATTCTCATATTGTTTCCAAGTGCCTTGGAGGTCTTCACAACTCTGTTATCAATATTTCGGTAGATGCACATTTCCTCCAAACGGAGGCCACTGTAGTGCAGAGTTTAGCATGTCCGCCTACGACGCTGGACGCTTGGGTTCAATTCCGGGCGAGAACATGAGAAAAAATTTTCAGCGGTGGTTATTCCCTCCCAATGGTGGGGCCATTTGTGAGTGACTATGCCATGCTAAAACTTCTCCCCAAAGAGGTGTTGCGTTGCGGCACGCCATTCGGACTTGGCTATAAAAAGGAGGCCCTTACCATTGAGCTTAAAATTTTAATCGGACCGCACTCAGTCATATGTGAGAAGTTTGCCCCAGTTCTTTAGTGGAATGTTCATGAGTAAATTTGCATAGCACGGAAATGTGGATGGATCAATGAAGGTCTTTGGGAGTAAAATATGAATCTAATATTCAAATTTGGGGTTATAGGTGCAGTTTCGCCTATTATCTTGTTTTCTGTTACTTACTCCATCAAGTAGCTGTTTGACAAGACCATCCCATGTTTGGGTTTTCTTATTGAAACTGCCATAACGACCATCGGGAGCCAAACGAAATTCATATTTGAAATTTAAAAGTCTGGCAATGGCATCGATTAGGTCCATAGAATAGCCTTCATAGCGTGCATTGCCTTCCAATATTTCATTATTTTCGGGTTGCCTATGGAATGGAAGAGAGAGAGAGAGAGTTATTGTTATGCTCAAATTTTTGAGATTAAAAGTCACAAAACCTCATCATTAGAAATGGTGCTCCCAAACGTGATGTGATTATAAACGTCTTATTTTGTAATTTGGCTCCTACACGCTTATCACTGTCATCATCTGCCCCTAGGGGGGTAAATCCATTCACCGGATCCCAACTGGATAAATCCAGTAAACCTGTTGGTGTTATTTCCAGACAGCGTAAAGTGAAAAAGTTTCTTTCACCATACTGATTGAAGTCAATGCGACCCGTAAAGGCTTCGTCAGAACGCTGCAGGGAAAATGGTTGGAAAATTAAAAAAAAGTGAAAAGTGAAAATTTAAAAAGATTTTCTTTGAAAAATTTAATTTTTTTGGGATTTTAAGCAGCATATTTTTAGTTGTAAGTTGAACAATAACCAGCTTAAAATTTCAAAGAGTTATCCAGAAAGTTCCATAGAACTTTCTAAAAATTTTAATTTTCTAAAAATTTTTAGAAAAATTAAATTTTTGGAAAAAGTCATGAAAATTAAATTTCGCGATTTTTTTAAAATAAAATTTGTAAGAAATTTTTTTTAAGTTCTTTCTTTCATCTCTTCAATCCCCTTACCGCTTTTATGAATTCCAATATTTTACGCCCCTGAGGCCAAGGACGATTTCTGCGACATGTTATCTCTGGAGCATTCAGCTCTTCAACTATCTCTAACTCAGCCAGACCTTTGACAAACAGCCATACAGCATCGCTGACTAAGACCATATGGGTCTTGAAGATATAGACAAAAGTGTTAATCGGGTCAGGAGGTTTGGTTTTGTTTTTTTGTTAAATTTTGTTACCTTTATTTGTGTTGGATCGACTCGATAAAAATTGCCAGCACGCTTCTCTATCTCTTCCCAGTCACGTACTAAATTTTTCAACTGAAAATCGGTGGGATCCATTAATCGAATGGTAGTGATGTTGGAACCAACTGTGTACATTTCTTGCAAGTCCAGGGTGTGCGTATCCAAAGTGGGTATAAAAATGCTCTGTATTTAAAAAAAAAAAGTTAATATGAAGAAGATCTCAAAGAATAAGATAGTTTTAGGGGCATAATTTTTGTGTTTAACTTCGCTCGAGAGAGGGGAAAATTAAAGAAAAAATAAAACTTTTTATACCCAACGCTGAAGGTTAAGTTTGAAGATGGGCTATATCAGACTATATCTTGTTATAGTTCCCATATAGACCGAACCGCCGATTTTGGGTCTTAGGCCGATAAAAGCCACATTTATTATCCGATTTAGCTGAAATTTGGGACATTGAGTTGTGTTAGGCCCTTCGACATCCTTCTTCAATTTGGCCCAGATCGCTCCAGATTTGGATATAGCTGCCATATAGGCCGATCCGCCGATTTAGGGTTTGGGGCTCATAAAAGGCGCATTTATTGTCCGATGTCGCCGAAATTTGGGATAGTGAGTTAAGTTAAGCCCCTCGACATACTTCTGCAATATGGCACAGATCGGTCCAGATTTGGATATAGCTGCCATATAGACCGATCTCTCGATTTAAGGTCGCCGAAATTTGGGATAATGTGTTGTTTTAGGCCCTTCAACCTTCTTCTTCAATAAGCATATGGTATGCATTTTTCACCAGATTTTGATGAAAGGTGGTTTACATATATACCCGAGGTGGTAGGTATCCAAAGTTCGGCCCGGTCGAACTTAACGCCTTTCTACTTGTTTTCCGAAATGGCATAGTGCCTCACAAATGTTGCCAGCATTAGGAGGGGATAACCACCGATGAAAATTCTTTTTCTGATGGTCACGCCATTCGTTGAATCCTTGATCCCAATCTAGGTTGAATCCATGCCCTGCTATGCGGTGCATCTCTACTTGCTGAAATGGGTGAGACTCTTCGCTCAGAATTGAGTCTTCCAAAAACTGAGGAATTCTATTGGACCGATTTACAATACTTGTGTTGTGGCTCCAGAAGCCCTCGTGCCACTAGCCTACTTTTGTCGCTAATCATGTAGGCAACATCGCATGGCAACCCGGCTGATATTGCGCGACGAGGAATCTACGTTTAAAGTTATGACAAATCTCGAGGCGAAGAAAGTTCCTGTAAATCTTAATCAAATTGCTCCTACTGCGGACACTTTGACACATTTTTTATACCCTCCACCATAAGATGGGGGGTATACTAATTTCGTCATTCTGTTTGTAACTACTCGAAATATTCGTCTGAGACCCCATAAAGTATATATATTCTTGATCGTCGTGAAATTTTATGTCGATCTAGCCATGTCCGTCCGTCTGTCCGTCCGTCCGTCCGTCCGTCCGTCTGTCTGTCGAAAGCACGCTAACTTCCGAAGGAGTAAAGCTAGCCGCTTGAAATTTTGCACAAATACTTCTTATTAGTGTAGGTCGGTTGGTATTGTAAATGGGCTATATCGGTCCATGTTTTGACATAGCTGCCATATAAACCGATCTTGGGTCTTGACTCCTTGAGCCTCTAGAGTGCGCAATTCTTATCCGATTGGAATGAAATTTTGCACGACGTGTTTTGTTATAATATCCAACAACTGTGCCAAGTATGGTTCAAATCGGTTCATAACCTGATATAGCTGCCATATAAACCGATCTTGGGTCTTGACTTCTTGAGCCTCTAGCGTGCGCAATTCTTATCCAATCAGAATAAAATTTTGCATGACGTGTTTTGTTATGATATCCAACAACTGTGCCAAGTATGGTTCAAATCGGTTCATAACCTGATATAGCTGCCATATAAACCGATCTTGGGTCTTGACTTCTTGAGCCTCTAGAAGGCGCAGTTCTTATGCGATTGGAATGAAATTTTGCACGACGTGTTTTGTTATGATATCCAACAACTGTGCCAAGTATGGTTCAAATCGGTCCATAACCTGATATAGCTGCCATATAAACCGATCTTGGGTCTTGACTTCTTAAGCCTCTAGAGGGCAAAATTCTTATCCGATTTGAATGAGTTTTAGCACGAAGTATTTCGCCATGATATCCAACAACTGTGCCAAATATGGTTCAAATCGGTTTATAACCTGATATAGCGGTCATATAAACAGATCTGGGGACTTGACTTCTTGAGCTTATAGAGGGCGCAATTCCTATCCGATTTGGGTGAAATTTCGCAAGACGTTTTTTATTGTTACTTTCAACAACTATGTCAAATAAAGTACAAGTCGGTTCATAATCTGATATAGCTGCCATATAAACCGATCTGGGATCTTGACTTCTTGAGCCTCTAGAGGTCGCAATTATCATACGATTTGCCTGAAATTTTGTACGACGGATTCTCTTATGACCATTAACATACGTGTTTGTTATGGTCTGAAACGGTCTATAGCCCGATACAGCTCCCATATAAATCGATCTCTCTATTTTACTTCTTGAGCCCACAAAGGGCGCAATTCTTATTCGAATTCTCCAACATATAATTTAAATGCGGTCCAAACCGGACCATATCTTGATATCGCTCTAATAGCAGAGCAAATCTTTTCTTTTATCCTCTTTTTTACCTAAGAAGAGATGCCGGAAAAAGAACTCGACAAATGCGATCCATGGTGGAGGGTATATAAGATTCGGCCCGGCCGAACTTAGCACGCTTTTACTTGTTTTTGATTTATCCAGAGCCTTAAGAGTGTTTGCATATGTATTTCGATTCTTTCATCGGATACACCACCTTAAAGCTACGCAGACGTTCTCATCATAGAGCTTAGAGAAAGGTGAAATTAACTTTGTGAAAAGACGTCTTGTGATTTTATGCCAACTTAGCCATTTTACGATATATGTTGTCTTAGAGAACGATTCGCAAATCTCTCGAATGAGCCCTTTTTGAATTTTTACCTATTCATAGATTCTAAAGGATATATGTGAATGAATGGAAGATTCGCTCGTTCTCCTACTCTTACCTATGACGAAATATTCCACAAAATGCCACCCTGTTTCGCACGATTCCCAAAATTGTACCTGGAGTTCATTCAAGGTCCATGGAGAAAACTTTTTAAAGTTTAGATTAATGAGACCAGATTTTTGGATCCCTCGGTTAAACAATCACGTTAAGACCGTGATCCATAATTGCGTGCATGTATTTGTTGCGGGCGAAAACTTACGACCAAATTATGGCCGCACTTCCCGCTGAGAGGACCACACTGTCTCGCCTTTTTATATGCACTGGAGTCGATTTCGCAGGGCCCTTTGAAGTTAAATCAACCGACTGCTTTCTGACAGCGTTTACCCAATTTTTCTCCCGCAGAGGGTGTCCCTCTAGGATATTTTTCGATAATGGAACCTCTTTTGTTCCAATGTCCTTGGTAAGGACCAAGCCCAATTTATATCGTTGATCGACATATGGGAGGCAGGTGCAAAGAGTTTAAAGACTCATCTAAGAAAGTGTCTCATGCCCAGAGATTTACCCTCGAGGAGTTCACAACTATATTAGCCAGGATGGAAGCTTGCCTAAACTCTAGGCCACTGAGTTCAATGAGTGACAATCCCAATTACCTGGCCTTTTAACCCCAGGACACTTTTAATAGGCTCAGCTCTGCTTTCCATACTGGAACCTGATTTTAATGCTCTTTTGTTTGTAATGCTTTCCTCTCCCCTTTTTCCAGAATTGCTGACTCCTAATAAACTGTGCCGTGCCCTATATTCAACCATTAACCCTGCAGCAATCGATGCTACATATGATCTGAAGAGGCTGCAGTGAACCCACCTACTTTATATGTCTTTTTATACCCACCACCGAAGGATGGGGGTATATTCATTTTGTCATTCCGTTTGCAACACATCGAAATATCCATTTCCGACCCTATAAAGTATATATATTCTTGATCAGCGTAAAAATCTAACACGATCTAGACATGTCCGTCCGTCTGTCTGTTGAAATCACGCTACAGTCTGTAAAAATAGAGATATTGAGCTGAAATTTTGCACAGGTTCTTTTTTCGTCCATAAGCACGTTAAGTTCGAAGATGGGCAATATCGGACTATATCTTCATATAGCCCCCATATTGACCGATCCGCCGATTTAGGGTCTTAGGCCCATAAAAGCCACATTTATTATCCGATTTTGCTGAAATTTGGAACCGTGAGTTGAGTTAGGCCCCTCGACAACCTTCGTAAATTTGGTTCAGATCGGTTCAGATTTGGATATAGCTGCCATATAGACCGATCCTCCGATTTAGGGTCTTAGGCCCATAAAAGGCACATTTATTATCCGATTTTGATGAAATTCGGGACAGTAAGTTGTGTTAGGCCCCTCAATATCCTTCGTCAATTTGGTTCAGATCGGTCCAGATTTGGATATAGCTGCCATATAGACAGATCCTCCGATTTAGTGTCTTAGGCCCATAAAATCCACATTTACTCTCCGATTTTGCTGAATTTTGGGACAGTGAGTTGTGTTAGGCCCTTCGACACCCTTCGTCAATTTGGCTCTGATCGGTTCAGATTGGGTATAGCTGCCATATAGACCGATCCTCCGATTTAGGGTCTTAGGCCCACATTTATTATCCGATTTTGATGAAATTCGGGACAGTGAGTTGTGTTACGCCCCTCAATATCCTTCGTCAATTTGGTTCAGATCGGTCCAGATTTGGATATAGCTGCCATATAGACCGATCCTCCGATTTAGGGTCTTAGGCCCATAAAAGCCACATTTATTATCCGATTTTGCTGATATTTGGGACAGTGAGTTGTGTTAGGCCCTTCGACACCCTTCGTCAATTTGGCCCAGATCCGTTCAGATTTGGATATAGCTGACATATAGACCGATCCTCCGATTTAGGGTCTTAGGCCCATAAAAGCCACATTTATTATCCGATTTTGCTGAAATTTGGGACAGGGAGTTGTATTAGTTAGAGTTGTGTTCTTCGTCAATTTGGCTCAGATCGGTTCAGAGTTGGATATAGCTGCCATATAGACCGATCCTCAGATTTAGGGTCTTAGGCCCATGAAAGCCACGTTTATTATCCGATTTTGCTGAAATTTGGGACAGTAAATTGTGTTAGGCCCTTTGATATCCCTCATCAATTTGGTGCAGATCGAACCAATTTTGGATATAGCTGCCATATAGACCGATCTCTCGATTTCAGGTTTTGGGCCCATAAAATGCTCATTTATTGTCCGATGTCGCCGGAATTTGGAACAGTGAGTTACATTAAGCCCCTCGACATAATCCTGCAATATGGCGCAGATCGGTTAAGATTTGGATATAGCTGTCATATAGACCGATCTCTCTTTTTAAGGTTTTGGGCCCATAAAAGGTGCATTTATTATCCGATGTCGCCGAAATTCAGGTATACAATTTTGACCGGATTTTGATGAAAGGTGGTTTACGTATATTCCCGAGGTGGTGGGCATCCAAAGTTCGGCCCGGCCGAACTTAACGCCTTTTTACTTGTTTTGACTATGCCTTGAAATGAAACCTCGATTCCACCCCCACATCAGCACCCTAAGGTAATATTTATCCCCGCTAAATTTTAAACTTGAAACCCCATTATTAATTGGCATATTATTTCCCAATCCCATTTGGTCATTATTTTTATTTTTAATTCCTGCATTTTCAAGTACCATCTTACCTGATATTCTCCCAACATATTCAATTCATTGGCTTGCCTCAAAACACTCATCACCTTGTCCAGTGAACAGTGTAAAATCATACAGTTATCGCTTGAGGTCTTGATGCCTTTTAAAAAAGGACGATAATCTGGATCTTCGGGTAATTGCATAACTGTGGTAGGATTACTGGTGGGCTCACCGATTTGTAAAATGTCCTGAAGTTGTTGTAATTCTGCAACGATAGGAAACATAAGATTGAAATAATCAGGTTTCACAAAAAAATACGGCTTTTTGGGTACTTTACCTTTTTCACCTTCATAAACGAGTGTAAAGGAACGCCAACCAAAACTTTGTACCGTCTCCGCCAGACCACGTGAGAAAAGCACATTATATGGATGTAAATTTAAGGACATGCTTCGTTGGGGTTTTTCATCTAGGGCTTCGCTGGGTGACCAATCAAAGGTGATATGTGGTATATCCAGGGTGTGACATATTGAGGCCACTATGTCTAAGGAATGAATGGTAGAATTAGACAGTTAAACTCAGAATTAGGGACATAGTTTATTAAGATCCATTATTATAGATCCTGGTCACTATTGTGGGAAATAATCAAAGTAAAAAGGCATTAACGGGCCGAACTTTGGGTTCCCATCAACTCACCAACGTTTCGACAAAATCCGGTGAAAATGAAACCTTCCGATCTGGGTCAAACACATTTTATGAGTGAAAGACCTAAAATCGGGGGATCTGTATATATGGCAGCTATGTCTCAATATATATACAGTTCCCCCTAAAATCGGGGGATCTGTATATATGGCAGCTATGTCTCAATAAGTTCCGATCTGCTCCATACTCCGCACGAATGACGAAGGGCCTAACACAGCTCAAATTGTCAAATCAGCATAATTGGGTAATAAAAGCGGCTACTATGGGCCATAGATCATAAATGGGAGATCGGTCTAAATGGTACCCCCATTTAGACCCCTTCAAGATATTGTCCGATCTGGACTAGGTTCTATACTGGACAACTCACTATGTCAAGTTTCTGCGAAAACGTTTAATAAATGCCCTTTTCTATGGGCCGAAGATCTTAAATCGGAAGATCGGTCTGTATGGGGGCTATATCAAGATATAGTCCGATGTAGCCCGTCTGAGCAAAGTTTCAGCTCATTATCTTTTTAAGACTATAGCGTGGAGAAAAAGCAAGTAAAAAGGCATTAACGGGCCGAACTTTGGGTTCCCAACAATTGGGTAATAAAAGCGGCTACTATGGGCCATAGATCATAAATGAGAGATCGGTCTAAATGGTACCCCCATTTAGACCCCATTCAAGATATTGTCCGATCTAGACCAGGTTCGATACTGGACAACTCACAACGTCAGGTTTCTGTGAAAACTGGTAATAAATGCGCCCTCTATGGGCCTATATTAAGATATAGACACATGTAGCCCGTCTGAGCAAAGTTTCAGCTCATTATCTTTTTAAGACTATAGCGTGGAGAAAAAGCAAGTAAAAAGGCATTAACGGGCCGAACTTTGGGTTCCCAACAATTGGGTAATAAAAGCGGCTACTATGGGCCATAGATCATAAATGAGAGATCGGTCTAAATGGTACCCCCATTTAGAACCCCTTCAAGATATTGTCCGATCTAGACCAGGTTCGATACTGGACAACTCACAATGTCAGGTTTCTGTGAAAACTGGTAATAAATGCGCCTTCTATGGGCCCAAGACCTTAAATCGGAAGATCGGTCTGTATAGGGGCTATATCAGGATATAGTCCGATGTAGCCCGTCTGAGCAAAGTTTCAGCTCAATATCTTTTTAAAGACTATAGCGTGGTTTCAACATATGGAATGACAGACGGACATGGCTAGGTAGTCTTAGAATTTTACGAGGGTTGTAACGACATGTTTTCCATTATTGCTGGGGTAAGGTTTGGCGGGATTTTTTATACCCACCACCGAAGGATGGGGGTTTATTCATTTTGTCATTCCGTTTGCCACACATCGAAATATCCATTTCCGACCCTATAAAGTATATATATTCTTGATCGTCGTAAAAATCTAAGACGATCTGGCCATGTCCGTCCGTCTGTCTGTTGAAATCACTCTACAGTCTTTAAAAATAGAGATATTGAGCTGAAACTTTGCGCAGATTCTTTTTTAGTTCATAAGCAGGTTAAGTTCGAAGATGGACAGACAGATCCGCCGAGTTAGGGTCTAAGGCCCACAAAGGCCATATTTATTATTCGATTTCGCTGAAATTTGGGACAGTGAGTTGTGTTAGGCCCTTCGACAACCTTCTTCAATTTGGACCAGATCGGTTCAGATTTGGATATAGCTGCCATATAGAACGATCTCTCGATTTAAGGTTTTGGGCTCATAAAAGGCCATTTATTGTCCGTTTTCTCCGAAATTTGGGTTAAGTTAAGCCCCTCGACATACTTCTGCAATTTGGCTTAGATCGGTCCAGATTTGGATATAGCTGCCATATATAGAGATCCCTCTATTTAAGGTTATGGGGTCATAAAAGGTGCATTTATTGTCCGATTTCGCCGAAATTTGGGACATGGAGTTTTGTTAGGCTTTTCGATATGGTTGCGTCGTATATGGTTCAGATCGGTTTATTTTTAGATATAGCTACTTAAAAGACCTATATTATGTTATACACAATTGAAAAATTACTTGACTTATTAGTATTTGGTCTAAATCGGAACATATTTCGATATATCTGTTATGGCGCATAAGGTATGCATTATTCACCGCATTTTGACGAAAGGTGGTTTACATATATACCTGAGCTTGTGGTATCCAAAGTTCGGCCCGGCCGAACTTAACGCCTTTTTACTTGTTTGTAAACATTTATAAAAGAGAAAACACGGAGGGTCTTTACTTTTGCTCGTTTCTGACGAGCAAGAAGTGTGAGACGAGTTTTTACTTTACGTCGGCACGACGACGCGATCGCTTTAGCGAGAGAAGAGTATTCACTCTACGCCTGCCCGACGACGCTATCGCTTTAGCGAGAATAGTGAGACGAGTATCCACCCTTAGCCTGCACGACGACGTGATCGTTTTAGCGAAGAGAGTATCCACTCTACGCCTGCACGACGAAGTGCTCACTTTAGCGAGAAGAGAAAAGTATTCACTCTACGCCTGTCCGACGACGCGATCGCTTTAGTGAGAAGAGTGAGACGAGTATCCGCGCCACGTTTGCTCGACTACGCAATCTTTTTGGCGAGAAGAGAGTGTATTCACCCTACGCCCAAACGACGACACAATCTCTTAAGTTCTGCCTACACGACCAGAATTTTTAGCCAAGGAGATATACCACAGAGCCTCTAGCGCTGACCCAACTTTAGTATATAACATACGAGCTCAAAATCCAATTAACTCCAATATATCGAAATCTGTTTTATCTTGGCGAGAGCCTCTGGGAACTAAGTCTTTAGCTTGCGGGCTCCCCCTTTATAGCCTTTAGTTGCCCCCACTTTATAAAGTCGGAAATCGTTTTTTTCGATATGTGGCAAATGGAATGACAATATACCCCCGTCCTTCGGTGGTGGGTATAAAATTTGGTGGCCAGGTTTAACATTATGCCGTTTCACTTATTGCCAAATATGTTTGATATTTCTTTCTGCTGTTACTTACCAGAGCCGCTTCCTTGCATGGGTCCAAATATGGCTATAACATTTTGAGATATCAGATTACAAGCTGAAATAATGAAGATATTGGGTTAGATGACAAAATATCAAAAAAAAAGAAATTTATGAATGATTTTTGTTTTGCTGTAAAATAAAGCTCACAAGGATCACCTTAATTAGTAAAGAGATTTTGAAGTCAAGCCCATAAGTCATGCTCATAAAGAAACCCCGTTGTGGTCGTCCCAGCTATCAAAGGTTCGAAAGATTCGCGGAAAGCTTTCAGAGTAAGTAACCAAAGCGAAGTCTGGCGGTCTTACAAGAGTAGGCTTAAAGAGTACACAGCTGGAGCAAAGAGGCAATCCTGGATTCAATTTTGTGGATTTCAAGAAAATACCAAATCAAACATTTTGGAAAGGGCAAGAAAGGCAATTCTTGCCCTATGCACCTGCAAGAGAGCCATTGGAAAAAGACATGACACTACGTGTCATGTATTGGGTATATACTGCAATTGTCAGACCTTTAATTCTATATGGTGTTGTAGTCTGGTGTACGGCGCTTCAAAAATCCATCTACTGTTCAATACTTAGCCGGATCCAAAGGATGGCTTGTTTGTGCATCACAGCCGCACTGAGGATGAGACCATCTGATGCACTAAATTAAATGCTACACCTAATGCCAAAGGACATTGTGGCTAGACAAATGGCTGCAACCACTGCCTAAGCCGGTTTTTGATAAAAAGTAATGTAACGCTCTTCCAGATAGAACCAATTGGATCTACAATAATAGATGTTACATAGACTTTCGTACGGATTATGGGGCCAAACTAGAAGACCAGGTGTGTTGTGGTGTGTACTCTAAAAAACTTGGACTGATCATATCAAAAAGATTCCCGATCACTGTCGTGTATATCAAGCCGAGATCCTTGGCTTGGCTAAGTGCTAGGTTAGGTTAGGTTGAAAAGAGGGTGCAGATATTAATCCGCCCCCTGCCATGTTTTTTTTTAATTCAAAAACCGTCCTCGACTGTTGCAGATCTCTTAACGAGATGGCTGAACAGTTCAAAATACACCTGTTGTGGGTGCTGGGCCACATAGATAATCCAGGGAATTCTAAAACGGACGAGCTTGCGAAACTAGGAACTACCTTACACATTCCAGGGGAACTGAAAGCTGTGGAAGGTTGCCAGCAACGAATTTTGCAGAAGCTGTGAGGACATCGAAAAAGAAGAGGCTATAGAACACCTTCAGTGTGTGTGTCCCGCTCTAGCAGTCAGAAGGAGTTCCAATTTAGGTTCTCATTTAGCGGATGTGAACAAGTTCTTGAGCTTTTTAAATGGATCTGGATGGTTCAATGGTAGGAACTAGATCTTAAGGTATCACAATGGACGAAAACGTCTACGTGAGTCTCATGGCAGACTGCCACTTATACCTAACCTAACCTAGGCAGTTAAAACTGTGTAGAGTGTAACGACAAGTGTATCTGTGGTTGTTGGGCACAGACATTTTTTTTTGGCGGTGGCAAAAAAATGAAAACGGCAATGGGACTTGTTTTCAATTGATCTTTATTTACGATAGCAGTTCTTAGTTCCAAACTTGTGCTAGAGTATCCGGGACGTGCTTGGAACCTAAGGGCTGTGGCTGGCTAACTGGCTCCTGTGTCTGCGGGACAAGGGCTGAATGCAGGCTAAGCTAATCACCAAGACGTGTCTCACTTAATAACGTGAAGGTGGGACTTACTGCTGTCAGGAAAGTGCGGTCAATTGCTCAGTGGTTTCTGTGAAGTGCATTAGCAGAACGCTGCCATGAACGCTGCACTAGGTCATCGGAAAGCAGAAGTAGGCGTTCACCAGGAAAGGCTCAGTGACTTCTATGTTTGAGGGATAATGGCAGAACGCTTGCTAAGCTAATCACCAAGACCTGGCTTACTCGCAGCGTGAAGGTGGCACTAGATCAACGGGACCCGGGGGTAGGCGGCTGTAACTTGCCACAAATATTGGCAGCCATAATAAAACTCCCTGCGGAATATTTACGCTGGCTGAGAATTTTTGCACTTTAAAGTTGTCAAATCGGGAGATCGACTTACATGGGAGTTATATCTAAACATGGACTGATTTGGAGACTTGCAAATTTCGAGGGGCTGGCTTTATTCCTTCGAAAGTCAGCGTGCTTTCGACAGACGGACGGACAGCGCTTTTTCATTTCATAGCCTTCACCATAGGATGGGGGTATACTAATTCCTTCATTCCATTTGTAACACATCGAAATATTGATTTGAGACCGAAAAAAATGTATTCTTGATCGTCTTGACATTCATAGCCTATTTAGCTATGTCCGTCTATCGAAAGCACGCTTCCTTTTGAAGGAATAAAGCTAGATGCTTGAAATTTTGTTCGTTACTATCAGTGTAGGTCGTTTGGAATTGTAAATGGGCTATATCGGTCCATGTTTTGATATAGCCGCCATGTAAACCAATCCTGGATCTTAACTTCTGGAGCCGCTAGAGAGTGCAACTCTTATCTGGTTTGGCTGGAATTTGGCCCAACGACGTCTATTATGACCATAAACATACGTGCCATATATGGTCTAAATCGATCCATAAACTGATATAGCTCCCATATAAACCAATCTCACATCTTGAGTTTTTGAGCCGCTAGAGGGTGCAACTCTTAACCGGTTTGGCTGAAATTTTGCCCAACGACGTCTATTATGACCTTAAACATACGTGCCATATATGGTCTCAATCAGCCCATAACCTGATATAGCTCCCACATTATCCGATCTCACATCTTGACTATTTGAGCCGCTAGAGGGCTCAAGTATTATACGATTTGGCTGAAATTTTGTACAATGACTTCTACTATTACTTTAAACATACGTGCAAAATATGGTCTAAATTGATCCATGACCTGATATAGCTCCCATATAAACCGATCTCAGATCTTTACTTCTTGAGCCGCTAGAGGGCGTAAATAGTATCCGATATAGCTGAAATTTTGCACGAAGTGTTTTGTTTTGACTTCCAATAACTATGCCAAATATGGTCTTAATCGGGGCATAGCCTGATATAGCGCCCATATAAACCCATCTTACGTTTATACTTCTTGTGCCTCTAGAGGGCGTTGTTGTTATCCTTTAGCTCCCATATAAACCGATCTCCTAAATTTACTTCTTGAAACCCTATAGGGCTCAATTCTTATCAGATTTAGCTGAAATTTTACACAATGACTTCTATTATGATCCTCAACAATCGAACCAAGTATGGTCCACATCGGTTCAAGACCTGATATAGCTCCCATATAAACCGATATAACGATTGCACTTCTTGAGCCGTTGGGGGGCTCTAATATTAACCGATTTGTCTGAAATTTTGCATGAAGTGTTATGTTTTAACTTGCAACAGCTATGCCAAATATGGTCTTAATCGCTGCATAAACTGATAAAGCGCCCTTATGAACCTATTTTCCGATTATACTGCTTGAGCCTCTAGAGGGCGTATATGGTCTTAATCGGTGCATAACCTGGTATAACGCCCATATAAACCTATATTCCGATTATACTTCTTGAGCCTCTGAGAAGGCGTTGTTGTTATCCTTTAGGTCCCATATAAACCGATCTCCTAAATTTACTTCTTGAGACCCTATAGGGCTCAATTCTTATCAGATTTAGCTGAAATTTTGCACAATGACTTCTACTATGATCCTCAACAACCAAACCAAGTATGGTCCACATCGGTTCAGGACCTGATATAACTGGCAGTTATAGCTTCCATATAAACCGATATAGCGATTGTACTTCTTGAGCCCCTAGAGGGAGAGAGTTCCTGTGTGATTTGACTGAAATTTTGCACAACGACTTTTCCTAAGACCTTCAACATAAGTAACAAATATGGTTTGAGTCTGTTCATAACCGGTTATAGCTCCCAGATAAACTGATCTCAGATCTTGACTTCTTGAGCCGCTAGAGGGCGCAAATTGTATCCGATTTAGCTTTCAATCACTATACCAAGTATGGTCTAAATCGGTTCATAACCTGATATAGCTCCCATATGAACCGATCTCTCGATTATAGATCTTAAGCCTCTAGAGGGCGCATTTTTTTATCCGATTTGACTGGAATTTTGTAGAACAACTTCTACTATGACCTTAAATATTCTTGCCAAATATGTTCTCAATCGGTAGAAAATTTTATTCAGCTTCCATATAAACAGATATAGCGATTGTACTTTTTGAGCCCCTAGAGGGCGCAGTTTTTGCCTGATTTGACTGAAATTTTGCACAACGACTTTTCCTATGACCTTTAACATAAGTAACAAATATGGTTTGAAATGGTTCTTTACCTGTTACAGCTCCCATATAAACCGATCTCAGATCTTGACTTCCTGAGCCGCTAGAGGCCGCAAATTATATCCGATATAGCTGAAATTTTGCATAAGGTGTTTGGTTTTGACTTCCAACAACTGCGGTTCAAAACCTGATATAGCTCCCATATAAACCGATCTCTCGATTATAGTTCTTGAGCCTCTAGAGGGCGCAATTTTTATCCGATTTGACTGAAGTTTTGTACGATGACTTCTATTATGACTTTAAACATACGTGCCAAATATGGTCGGAATTGGTATACAACTTAATTTAGCTTCCATGTATTTCTTGAGCCCCTAGAGGGCACAGTTCTTGTCTGATTTGACCGCTAGAGGGCGAAAATAGTATCCGATTTAGCTGAAATTCTGCATGAAATGTCTTGTCTTGGCTTTCAACAACTATGCCAAGTATGGTCTAAAACGTTTCATAACCTGATATAGCTCCCAAATAAACCGACCTCCCGATTACACCTCTAGAGGGCGCAATTATTATCCGATTTGACTGAAGTTTTGTACGACGACTTCTATTATGACTTTAAACATACGTGCCAAATATGGTCGAAATTGGTATAAAACCAGATATAGTTCCCATATAAACCGTTATCCCGATTGTATTTCTTTAGCCCCTAGAGGGCACAGTTCTTGTCCGTTTTGACTGAAATTTTGCACAACGACTTATTCTAAGACCTTAGATAAACATGCCATATATGGTCTGAATCGGTCCATTACCTGCTATAGCACCCATATAAACCGATTTGGGATCTTGACTTGTTGAACCGCTAGAGGGCGCAAGTTATGCACGAAGCATTGACTTCCAATAACTATGCCATGTATGGTCTAAATCGGTTCATAACCTGATATAGCTACCATTTTACTTCTTGGGCCTCTAGAGGGCTAAAATTTTCTCTTAATTTATTATATTATATGTCCCTGGATCTTTTCAATCGAACTTTAACTTATTTTGACCATATCACAGCAACACAATTTCCTTGAACTTACCGGCTTTTTCCATTGTAAAACTATCTTCGGCACTGGCATAGACCACCACAGGTTCCAATTCAAAGCTACGCTCATTGATATTCGACCTATCAATGGCAGAGCGAAAGGCAATTTCCAATTCATCCTTGGGGGACTCCAAAATTATGCCTTACGGGGAGGAAAAAGAGTTACAAGGAAATACTTTCAAAGTTCTAACATGCTTACCAACATTAAAATTTGGTTTGGCCTTGACCGATATAAATAATAAAAAACATAAGGGAACACGAAATAACGAAATCATTTTCTAGACAGCTTGCTTTTTATAAGATTTTATTCAATTTTTAATGGATTTTTTCTTGTATTTCCCTTTAAATTATAGATTTTCTTCATCTTTTTCAAAAAATTTCACCGATGATGTAAAACTATTGAAAAAATTTTCTTCTTCTTTGCACCACATGCAGACAATCGCAGCGTTGTATATAGAATTTGGGATATGTTGCCTCGGCTAAGGCCTAAATTTAAATGATTTTTGTGCTGCAATCATGTTTTTGTCTTGATCAAAATTAATTGGCAAAAATGCACTTGCGGCGATTGCATTCGAACGACCATAAGTATCAAAGCATAAGGCAAATCAACAACACCAAAAGGAAAAAGAAATCAAAACAAACACAATCGAGAAACAATGACCCAGAATCTCCTAAATGGCGGTGACACTCTTATTCAGACCCTTTGTTGTGATCAGCATATTCTAAACATAGGTGGCGGGACCCCACCAACAAAGTCTGTTCATGTTTGGATGGAAGCCAAAAAAAAAATCCAACGTCTCCACCACACCCCAACCCACTAGCATGTAAACAAAAACATCTTATTGGGAAACTAAAAAAAAAGAAAACATCTGCCTGCCTTGATGGATGCTCTCAAATCTTCTTGCGCATCACATGGTCATAGAAGGTAACCAGTCCATAACGCTGCGAGTACTGCATACTCTTGCCCACATTCTCACTACACAATTTCTTGTCATCCATACAGATTTTCTTGCGATCACCCTTGTGCATGAAGATTAGACCATTCTTGAGATCATGCAGTACTATGTAATTTCTGTTTCTTGAGCCAATCGTAGTAACTTAAATCGCTGCGTTTAGGCTTCAATTTGATACGTTCCCCAAATACTGCAGACCAGTCGGTGCATCCTTCAGCTTGCTGATTTGCCAAATGGAGACTATCTTCATAGTCTATGTAGCCGGAAACCATGAAACCATTTTTAAGGCGATGTTCAAGAAAAATTATGGTCTGGGAAAGTGGAAGAAGAAGAACATCAATTATAAGAAGAAATGTTAACTATAGGGTAGCGGTATGAAGGAAGGGTAGCTTTAATACCTTTTATCTTGGGGAAGGGTAATTTTAATACCCTTTCCCTTGGGTAAGAGTAGTTTTAATACCCTATCCCTTAAGTAAGGGTGGTTTTAATACGTTTTCGCTTGGGTAAGGGTAGTTTTGTAACCCTTTCCCTTGGGGAAGGGTAGTTTTATTACCCATTTCCATTTCTCTTGGGGAAGGGTAGATTTAAAACCGTTTCCTTTGGGAAAGGGTAGTTAAATACCTTTTCTCTTAAGATAGAATAGTTTTCATACTCTTTGCATTGGGGAAAGGTATTTATAATACCCTTTCCCTTGGGAAAGGGTACTTTTAATACTCTTTAACTTGGTAAAGGGCAGTATTTACCCTTTTCCTTGGGGGAAAGGGTATACTTCCCTTGGGGAAGGGAAGTTTTCATACCCCTTTTCTTGGGGAAGGTTAGTTTTAATATTCTTTACCTTAGGGAAGGGTAGTTTTAATACACTTTCTCTTGGGGAAGAGTAGTTTTAATACCCTTTCCCTTAAGGAAGGGTAGTTTTAATACCCTCTCCCTTGGAGAAGGGTACTTTTAATACCCTTTCCCTTGAGGAAGGGTAGTTTAAGTTCCCATTACCTTGGGATAGTGTAGTTTTAATACCCTTTAACTTGAGGAAGGGTATTATTTATACCCTTTCCCTTGGGGAAGGGCACTTTTAAAACCTTTTGTCTTGGGGAACGGTAGTTTTAATACCCCTTCTCTTGCGGAAGGGTAATTTTAATACTCTCTCTCTTTGAGAAGGGTAGTTTTAATGCCCTTTCCTTTGAGGAAGGGTAGTTTCAATTCCCTTTCCCTTGGGGAAGGGTAGTTTTAATACCCTTTCTCTTGGTGAAGGGTAGTTTTAATACCTTTTCCCTTGGGGAAGGGTAGTTTTAATACCCTTTCCCTTAGGTAAGGGTAGTTTTAATACCCCATCCCTAAAGTAAGGGTGGTTTTAAAACGTTTTTGCTTGGGTAAGGGTAGTTTTGATACCCTTTTCCTTGGGCAAGGGGAATTTGATTACCCATTTCCTTGAGGAAGGGTACTTTTAAATCCATTTCCCTTGGGGAAGGGTAGATTTAAAACCCTTTCCATTGGGAAAGGGTAGTTAAATACCCTTTCTCTTAGGAAAGAGTAGTTTTAATACCCTTTGCCTTGGGATAGGGTATTTATAATACCCCTTCGCTTGGGATAGGGTAGTTTTAATTCTCTTTAACTTGGGAAAGGGTAGTATTTATACCCTTTCCCTTGGGGAAGGATAATTTTAAACTCTTTCTTTAGAGGAAGAGAAGTTTTCATACCCCTTCCCTTGGGGAAGGGTAGTTTAAATTCCCTTTGCATTGGGGAAGGATAGTTTTAATACCCTTTCTTTTGCGGAAGGGTTGTTTTAATACCCTCTCCCTTGGAGAAGGGTACTTTTAATACCCTTTCCCTTCAGGAAGTGTAATTTTAATTCCCTTTCCCTTGGGATAGTGTAGTTTTAATACCCTTTAACTTGGGGAAGGGTAGTATTTATACCCTTTCCCTTGGGGAATGGTAGTTATAAAACCCTTTCCCTTGGGAAGGGTAGTTTTAATACCCTTGGTGTTGGGGAACGGTAGTTTTAATACCCCTTCTCTTGCGGAAGGGTAGTTTTAATTCCCTCTCCCTTTGAGAAGGGTAGTTTAAATGCCCCCTTCCTCGGAGAAGGATAGTTTTAATACCCTTTCCCTTGAGGCGGGGTAGTTTTAATTCCCTTTCCCTTGGGGAATGGTAGTTTAAATACTCTTTCCCTTGGGGAAGGGTACTTTTAAAACCCATTCCCTTGAGCAAGGGTATTTATAATACCCTTTCCCTTGAGGAAGGGTATTTATAATACCCTTTCCCTTGGGATAGGGTAGTTGTAATATCCTTTGAATTGGGGAAGGGTAGTATTTATACCCTTTCCCTTGGGGAAGGATAGTTTTTATACATTTTTCCTTGGGAGAGGGTAGTTTTTATACCCTTTAATACTCTTTATCTTGGGAAAGGGTAGTTTTAATACCATTTCCATTGGGCAAGGATAGTTTTAATGGCCTTTCTTTTGCGGAAGGGTAGTTTTAATGCACCTTTTCTTGCGGAAGGGTAGTTTTAATATCCTTTCTCTTGGAGAAGCGTACTTTTAAAACCCTTTCCTTTGGGGAAGGGTATTTATATTACCGATTCTCTTGGGATATGGTAGTTTTAATACCCTTTATATTAGGGAAGGGTAGTATTAATACCCTTTCCCTTGGAAAAGGGTAGTTTTTATATCCTTTCCCTTGGGGAGGGGTACTTTTAAAACCCTTTCCCTTGGGGAAGTATAATTTTAATATCCTTTCCCTTGGAGAAGAGTATTTATAAAACCCTTCCCCTTGGGGAAGGGTATTTATAATACCATTTTCCTTGGGATAGTGTACTTTTAATATCCTTTCCCTTGGAGAAGAGTATTTATAAAACCCTTCCCCTTGGGGAAAGGTATTTATAATACCCTTTTCCTTGGGATAGTGTACTTTTAATACCCTTTGCCTTGGAATAAGGTAGTTTTAAGAACCTTTAACTTGAGAAGGGTAGTAGTTATACCCTTTCCCTTGGGGACGGATATTTTTTATATCCTTTTCCTTGCGGAAGGGTAGTTTTTATACGCTTTACCTTGGGGATGGCTAGTTTTAATTCCCTTTGCCTTGGGTAATGATAGTTTTAATACCTTTTCCCTTGGGGAAGGGTAGTTTTAGCACCCTTTCTCTTGGGGAAGTATAATTTAAATACCCTTTCCCTTGAGGAAGTGTACTTTTGGATTTTTAAAACCCTTTCCCTTAAGAAGGGTATTTTTAATATCTTTTCTCTTGGGAAAGTGCGCTTTTATTACTCTTTCCCTTGGGGAAGGGTAGTTTTTGTACCATTTCCCTTGGGAAAGGGTAGTTTTATTAGTTTTGTTACCATTACAGGAAACCAAAAATATTTCTTACCGATATCATTTTCTGCACATTCGGCCGTTCGCGTGCTGCCATTTCGATAAGAACAGCATCTGTCGATTTCATGCCATCGCTAAAAATTTTAGGCGCCTTTTTAATGGGCCACAATGATTCCTCCACCGCAGCCTTATGTTGCTGAAATTCTTCACGGCTATAAATTTCTGTTTTTGAGCGGTAACCCATATCTACCAGCATACGGCAGACGCGTATGTTGCGTATAAATCGCTGATCGTCCAAAGTTATGAAGGTATCCAAATAATCCTCATATGTTGGGCAATCCAGCAGGAACATATCCTGATTTATGGTGTTCATGATGGCGATTGGGGATAGAAATAGAATGCAGCAGGAGAGGATTGAAATGAAAAAATAAAGGTAATCAAATAAAAATTAGAATGTGTCAAAAGGAATGTCAAAATGAGGTAAAGAATAAAAAAAAAAATAATGTGAAACAAGGGATTATAGAGTGTTGAAGAATTTATACCAAAAACAATATGATGAATAAAATCAATTAATGAAATCCAGTGATCACAAATTAACCTTACTTTTGCTCTACGAGGTTTAGTTAAGGAGATATGGCCATTTTAAGTTTTCTTAGGGAGAATTAATTTTTTGGCCGATTTTCATAATTTTTTGAATTTTTGGAAGTGATCAAGAATTGACCTTACTTTTGCTCTACAAGGCTTAGTTATGGAGATATGGCCGTTTAAGTTTTCTTAGGAAAAAACTAAATTTTTGGCCGATATTCATAAATTTTTCGAATTTTTGGAAGTGATCACGAATTAACCTTACTTTTGCTCTACGATGCTTAGTTAAGGAGATATGGCCATTTCAAGTTTTCTTATGCAAAAATTAATTTTTTGGTCGATTTTCATAAATTTTTCGAATTTTTGGAAGTGATCACGAATTATCCTTACTTTTGCTCTACGATGCTTAATTAAGGAGATATGGCCATTTTAAGTTTTCTTAGGGAAAAAAAAAATTTGGCGGATTTTCATAATTTTTCGAATTTTTGGAGTGATCACGAATTAACCTCACTTTTGCTCTACGATGCTTAGTTAAGGAGATATGGCTATTTCAAGTTTTCCTAGGAAAAAAAATTAATTTTTTAGCCGATTTTCCTTAATTTTTGGAATTTTGGAAGTGATCACGAATTGACCTTACTTTGGCTCTACGATGCTTAGTTAAGGAGATATGGCCATTTCAAGTTTTTCCAAGAAAAAATTAATTTTTTGATCGATTTTCATCAAGTTTTCGAATTTTTGGAAGTGATCACGAATTAACCTTGCTTTTGCTCTACGATGCTTAGTTAAGGAGATATGGCCATTTTATGTTTTCTTAGGGAAAAATAAATTTTTTGGCCGATTTTCATAAATTTTTCGAATTAACCTTACTTTTGCTCTTCGATGCTTAGTTCAGTTATGTTATGGAGATATGGCCGTTTAAGTTTTCTTAGGAAAAAATTAATTTTTTGGCCGATTTTAATAAATTTTTCGAATTTTCGGAAGTGATCACAAATTAACCTTACTTTTGCTCTACGATGCTTAGTTAAGGAGATATGGCCATTTTAAGTTTTCTTAGGGAGAATTTAATTTTTTGGCCGATTTTCATAATTTTTTGAATTTTTGGAAGTTATCAAGAATTGACCTTACTTTTGCTCTACAAGGCTTAGTTATGGAGATATGGCCGTTTAAATTTTTTTTAGGGAAAAATTAATTTTTTGGCCGATTTTAATTAATTTTTCGAATTTTTGGAAGTGATCACGAATAAACCTTACTTTTGCTCTACGATGCTTAGTTAAGGAGATATGGCCATTTTAGGGAAAAATATTTTTTTTGGCCGATTTTCATAAATTTTTCGAAGTTTTAGAAGTGATCACGAATTAACCTTGCTTTTGCTCTATGATGCTTAGTTAAGGAGATATGGCCATTTTAAGTTTTCTTAGGGAAAAATAAATTTTTTGGTGGATTTTCATAAATTTTTCGAATTTTTGAAAGTGATCACGAATTAACCTTACTTTTGCTCTACGATGCTTAGTTAAGGAGATATGGCCATTTCAAGTTTTCTTGTGCAAAAATTAATTTTTTGGTCGATTTTCATAAATTTTTCGAATTTTTGGAAGTGATCACGAATTATCCTTACTTTTGCTCTACGATGCTTAGTTAAGGAGATATGGCCATTTTAAGTTTTCTTAGGGAAAAAAAAATTTGGGGGATTTTCATAATTTTTCGAATTTTTGGAGTGATCACGAATTAACCTTACTTTTGCTCTTCGATGCTTAGTTCAGGAGATATGGCCATTTTAAGTTTTCCTAGGAAAAAAAATTAATTTTTTAGCCGATTTTCCCTAATTTTTGGAATTTTGGAAGTGATCACGAATTGATCTTACTTTGGCTCTACGATGCTTAGTTAAGGAGATATGGCCATTTCAAGTTTTCCCAGGAAAAAATTAATTTTTTGATCGATTTTCATCAAGTTTTCGAGTTTTTGGAAGTGATCACGAATTAATCTTACTTTTGCTCTACGATGCTTAGTTAAGGAGATATGGCCATTTTATGTTTTCTTAGGGAAAAATAAATTTTTTGGCCGATTTTCATAAATTTTTCGAATTTTTGGAAGTGATCACGAATTAACCTTACTTTTGCTCTCCGATGCTTAGTTAGGGAGATATGGCCATTTTAAGTTTTCTTGGGGAAAAATTAATTTTTTAGCCGATTTTCATCAATTTTTCGAATTTTTGGAAGTGATCACGAATTAACCTTACTTTTGCTCTAGGGGCTTAGTTAAGGAGATATAGCCATTTTAAGTTTTCCTTGGGAAAAATTAATTTTTTGCATTTTTTGAAACTTTTTATCTGAAAAACTTTGAATGGCCATTTCCCGATGTATTTGACCACTAATTTTACCCCTGCCATTAATGAGTAGTCATTCATGCATACTTTATTTGTTTATACAACGAACATTTTATGATTGTTTTTCAATCAATGTTCCGTAAAATCGTTTACACATGTTTTACGATGTTGAGATGAGATGATGAGAGTGTTGATACTTAGTCCAATTAGCCAAAACTGTTGAAATAAAATTTCAAACTAAACCAAACAAACTAATGGGAAGACAAGCAAGAAAAGACCACATGGGGGCAAGGACGAACTTTTGATATGCTACAATAGGGTATAATATTTGCAGATTTTTTACGGAGCTAAAAGAGCCAAATTTTGTGAAGATAAAAAACGACAGACAGATAATCAAACAAATAAACTGACAGACAGATAGACAGACATAGCGACAGAGGTGAACAGACATATGGACAGACAGACAGACATAACTAAATCGAATTTGCCACCAAGTATATCACAACATGGATTGGAATCGACTATGTTATGATTGATCCAATATTTTAAAGTGTGATCGTAATGAGGTGGCAACAACTATTTGGGTCATTATAAAGTGCCTGTCGTGTGTTGCAAATCAACTAACAAAGCTACTATCCTTATCTGGCCTTAGTACATTATGGTGGATATAAAACCAAAGTTTATGGATTTTTCTTTCATGATTCGTTGCTTGTATTTTGCACATCGATGAAGCGCCACACTAAAGTGTGTCTATGGATGTAATTTGCTTCCTCCAAAAAATGTTTTCTGCTTTTTCACCGGCTTTTGCAATAAACGAAGTTTTTTTTAAAATACACAAAATTCTTACATATAGCCCACACAGCAATCTATGAATGAAAAATAAAAACATGTGGTCTCCTATGGTCCATATATTGCTTCTGAGGGTGAGTACGTAGAAGAAAAACACAAGTTTTCTAAAACATGAAAACAAAGCGACATATTTTTAAAATTTTCCAATTTTTGTTTGCTGTTATGAATGCCATCCATGTCTCTGATCATTGACTATTCATAACTAGTACTCATCTAGACAGACAGACACACTCACCAAACCCCAAGCACTTTAGCATTTTTCGAGCTAAGAATTTATGACGAAAAGTTCAGAAGAACAAGAAAAAGTAGAGAAAACAAAAATAAAAATGGAAAAATTTTTGTTTTTAATGGACAAAGTAGGAGGAAAATATGCGGAAAATACTTTGAACACAAATCAGTTGCCTCGATATACGCGACAAGTCTGGACGGTCTCTTATTCGTTAGTCAAATACGAAGCGACAACAGTGCGATTTGTTAACAAAAAAAAATATATAAAAAGAGAGAAAAGCCAAATGAAATGGAAAATTCATATCTCCTAAGAGCAATGGAAAAATATTTGTGAAAAAAAAAAATATTTTTGAAAATCTTTTATTTTTACGTAATTAATTTAGACTTTTACATCTGGAAACTAAAGCCATGATTTTTTGTTAATACGAAAAAAATATGAATAATTCGTCACGACAATGTCATCTAACATAATTTGGTTCTATTTGTGTCTGCTATTAATTTTCAATGTTATATATATAACACATGAGTTGGGAGAAACGAGAACGACAGTGAAAGTGGGTAAGACCAATGTCCCGAGAAATTAAAGAGCTTTGAAAAAATATCAAAAATAGGTTAAAAATTCAAAGAAAAGAGATGTAAAGACCTTTAAATTAAATTTTCATCGGAACAATGAGAATTTTAACAATAAAAAGGCTTCAAGTTCGCCCTGGCCGAACTTTGGATACCCACCACCTCGGGTATATATGCAAACCACCTTTCGTCAGAATCCCGCTAAAAATGCATACCTTATGCCCCTATAGCAGCTATATCGAATATGTTCCGATTTAGACCAAATATTAATTTTGGCGAAATTGGACAATAAGTGCGCCTTTTATGGTCCCAAAACCTTAAATCGAGAGATCGAGGTATATGGCAGCTATATCCAAATCTTGACCGATCTAAGCCAAAATGAAGAAGAATATCGACAAATACTAATTTCAGCGAAATCAGACGATGAATGCGCCTTTTATAGTCCCAAAACTTCAAATCGAGAGATCGGTCTTTATTGCAGCTATATCCAAATCTTGACCGATCTAAGCCAAAATGAAGAAGAATGTCGAAGGGCCCAACACAACTCACTGTCCCAAATTTTGGCAAAATCGGGAAATAAATGCGCCTTTTATGGCCCCAAAACCTTGAAACAAGAGATCGGTCTATATGGCAGCTATATCCAAATCCGGACCGATCTGGGCCAAATTGAAGAAGGATGTTGAAGGGCCTAACACAACTCAAGGTCCCTAATTTTGGCAAAATCGGGCAATAAATGCGCCTTTTATGGGCGCAAGACCTTAAATCGAGAGATTGGTCTATATGACAGCTATATCCAAATCTAAACGGATCTAGACCAAATTGAAGAAGGATGCCGAAGGGTCTAACACAACTCACTGTCCCAAATTTTGGAAAATTCGGACAATAAATGCGCCTTTTATGGGCCCAAAACCTTAAATCGAGAGATTGGTCTATATGACAGCTATATCCAAATCTAAACGGATCTAGACCAAATTGAAGAAGGATGCCGAAGGGTCTAACACAACTCACTGTCCCAAACTTTGGAAAATTCGGACAATAAATGCAACTTTTATGGGCTTAAGACCCTAAATCGGCGGATCGGTCTATATGACAGCTATATCCAAATCTGAACCGATCTAGGCCTAATTGAAGATAGATGCAGAGTGGCATAACGAAACTTACTGTCTCAAATTTCAGCAAAATCGGATAAAAAATGTGGCTTTTATGGGCTTAAGACCCTAAATCGGCGGATCGGTCTATATGACAGCTATATCCAAATCTGAACCGATCTGAGCCAAATTGCAGAAAGATGTCGAGTGGCCTAACACAACTCACTGTCCCAAATTTTTGGCAAAATTGGATAATATGTGTGGCTTTTATGGGCCTAAGACCCTAAATTGGCTGATCGGTCTACATGACAGCTGAATCCAAATCTGGACCGATCTGGGCCAAATTGAAGAAGTGTGTCGAAGAGCCCAACGCAACTTACCGTCCCAAATTTCAGCAAAATCGTATAGTAAATGTCGCTTTTATGGGCTTAAGACCCTAAATCGGCGGATCGGTCTATATGGGGGCTATAGCAAAATATAGTCCGATATAGCCCATCTTCGAACTTAAAGTCGTTGTAAGTTCAATGACTCATGAACCGTTAGAGATATACTTGACATATCCGAATGATTATACCCTACACCACCACTGTGGTAAAGGGTTTTGTGGGCCCAAAACCTTAAATCGAGAGATCGGGTTATATGGCAGCTATATCCACATCTGGACCGATCTTGGCCAAATTGAAGAAGGGTGTCGAAGGGCCTCGCTGTCCCAAATTTCGGTGAAATTGGGCAATAAATGTTCCTTTTATAGGCCCAACTCTAAGAAGGAGAAGAGCTAGACCCATTGATAAGTATACCGATCAACTCAGAACCACTTTCAGAATCGATTTAGCCAAATCCGTCGGTGAGTCCATGTATTCTTGTAATCAAGGTACAGGTCGTATTTGTTGTCCAATCTTCACGAAATTTTACATATGTCACTTTTATGGCCGTAGTAACTTAAATTTTCCACCGATCTGAACAAAATTTGGCACGGAGTGGTTTTTTGATGAACTTAACATATCTGCAAGATTTCATCAAAATCGGTTCAGATTTAGATATAGCTCCCATATATATGTATCGCCCGATTTGCACTTGAATGGCCGTAGTAGCTACAGTTTTCAGCCGATCTGCACAAAATTTGGCACAGATGGTTTTGTTTTAGATCTTAACATCTGTTAGATTTCATCAAAATCGGTTCAGATTTGGATATAGCTTCCATATATATGTATCGACCGATCTCCACTTAAATATGGTGGTGAAGATATTTGATGGGGCGGTTCAACCGCAAACGAATAAGTTCTAAAGGGTTCACCTAGACACCGCATTGAAGTTCATCATGAATTTTTACTGATCTTGATTAACTTCTTTATCCTCTTTCCTTAGGTGCCCTTTTCTTCAGCGGCGAAGATGCCCAAGAATTGGCCTTTGACGAAGCCATTCGCCAATTGAATAATCAAAAATTATTCGAACTACAATTCGAAACAATTAAACGATATGTCCCAAATGACGATGATAGCTATGTGCTGCAGCAATTAAGTAAGTTGAGAATGTAATTTAAAACTTTACAAATTTGATTTAAGGTAACAAATATTTTTTTTTGTATTTTTTAGCCTGTGAATTATTGGCCGAGGAGGTAATTGCTTTATTTGGACCATCATCAAAGACCACTTCTGGTAAGCTAATATACTGTGTTGTTTGAGTTGTTTTGATATTTTATAAAGAAAAAAATTATTTTCCAGATATTGTGGCTTTAATTGCCAATAATGCTGGCATACCTCATATACAATATGATTGGAATATCGAAATCGATTTGGAGCAACGTAAACTCAATCATCAAATGTCTGTTAGTGTAGCACCTTCATTACAGACCATGTCGCGCGCTTATATGGATATTATACGTAAAGATTTTAAATGGAAAAAATTTATGCTGCTCTATGAGACGCCACAAGGTGAGTTCAGTTTGGAGGGATAACAATACGAAAATCAATGGGGAAATGGAGAAAAAAATGGACATTAAAAGGCGCATTTATTAGCCGATTCGCTGAATATATTCCGATTTTTTGAACAGACAGTGGCGGATCGAGAACACCGCCCTGTAGATGTTTGCATGTCCGCCTATGACGTCGAACGCCAGGGTTCACATCCCGGCGGGAATCTTAGAAACATTTTCGGAGGTGGTTATCTCCTTACTAATGCTGGCTATATTTGGGTGGTATGCTGCCATGTTAAAACTGCTCTTTCAAGTGGTGTCACTATGCGGCACACCATTCGGACTAGGCGTAACAAAAGAGGCTCCTTATCATTGAGCTCAAAGTTTGCCCCCTGTTCCTTAATGGAATGTTCATGGGTAGACACGGGTATTTACCCGGTAAATTGGGTATTTACCCGGTAAATTGGTTAAATACCCGAGTATTTACCCATTTATACCCAAAAGCTGGGTATTTATAATTCTGCAGATATCTTGGGTATAAAAACAATCTTCAAAAAATGTTTGACGATTTCGTGTTCTTTGTATATAAACCTGACCCTCTGATCTCATAAAATCGGATTTTAGTTATATATATAGTCGCTATATAGACCGATCTCCAGACTTTAAGTCTTGAGGCAATAAATTTGTAATTTTCATCCGATTTCGATGAAATATGGCACAGTGAGTTCTGGTAGACTCCTATTCATTTCTGTGAAGTGCGGTTCAGGTCAGAGTATATTTGGATATACCTGCCCCTTAGACCGATCACCCGATCTGTGCGTTCTAAATACTAAACAAGTAAAAGCGTGCTAAGTTCGGCCGGGCCGAATCTTATATACCTTCCACCATGGATCGCATTTGTCGAGCTCTTTTCCCGGCATCTCTTCTTAGGCAAAATAAGGATAAAAGAAAAGATTTGCTCTGTTATTAGAGCGATATCAAGATATGGTCCAGTTTGGACCACAATTAAATTATATGTTGGAGACCTGTGTCAAATGTCAGCCAATTCAAATAAGAATTGCGCCCTTTGTGGTCTCAAGAAGTAAAATAGAGAGATCGATTTATATGGGAGCTGTATCGGGCTATAGACCGATGCAGACCATAATAAACAGGTATGCTGATGAGAGGATCCGTCGTACAAAATTTCAGGCAAATCTGATAATAATTGCGACCTCTAGAGGCTCAAGAAGTCAAGATCCCAGATCGGTTTATATGGCAGCTACATCAGGTTATGAACCGATTTGAACCTTATTTGACACAGTTGTTGGATATCATAACAAAGTACTTCGTGCAAAAATTCATTCAAATCGGATAGGAATTGCGCCCTCTAGAAGCTCAAGAAGTCAAGTCCCCAGATCTGTTTATATAATAGCTATATCAGGTTATGAACTGATTTGAACCATACTTGACACAGTTGTTGGATATCATAACAAAACACGTCGTGCAAAATTTCATTCCAATCGGATAAGAATTCCGCACTCTAGAGGCTCAAGAAGTCAAGACCCAAGATCGGTTTACATGGCAGCTATATCATGTTATGAACCGATTTAAACCATACTTGACACAGTTGTTGAATATTAAAGCAAAACACGTCGTGCAAAATTTCATTCCAATCGGATAAGAATTGCGCCCTCAAGAGGCTCAAGAAGTCAAGACCCAAGATCGGTTTACATGGCAGCTATATAAGGTTATAGACCGATTTGAACCATACTTGGCACAGTTGTTGGATATCATAACAAAACACGTCGTGCACACTTTCATCCCAATCGGATAAGAATTGCGCACTCTAGAGGCTCAAGAAGTCAAGACCCAAGATCGGTTTATATGGCAGCTATATCAAAACATGGACCGATATGGCCCATTTACAATACCAACTGACCTACACTGATAAGAAGTATTTGTGCAAAATTTCAAGCGGCTAGCTTTACTCTTTTGGATGTTAGCGTGCTTTCGACAGACAGACGGACGGACGGACGGACATGGCTAGATCGACATAAAATGTCGCGACGATCAAGAATATACTTTATGGGGTCTCAGACGAATATTTCGAGTTGTAACAAACAGAATGACGAAATTAGTATTACTCGCCATCCTATGGTGTAGGGTATAAAAGTAACATCGAAAAAGATAATTTAAGTCTGGAATTCCGTGCTGCTTACAAAATCCCTAATTGCTTTCCATACCACTCCCCTTAGTTGGGTTATGTCTGGTATTGTGTCCCCACCTAAGTGCCGGTGTCTATTAGCCGCGAAAGCCGGGCAATGACGTAGGAAATGCTCCAGCGTTGCATCATCTTCCCCACATGCCCTTCACATGCTATCGCTTGCCGCACCGATTACTGGCTTAGGTGCCTGTCCATAGTGGCATGGGGGATTAATATATGAACCCTCTTTTCAACATAACCTAACCTAACCTAACCGTGCTGTTGAATGACTCCGAGGAAGGGGTACTTGCGAAAGCAGACGAGATAATACTTGGAGTGTTTGAGAGAAAAATCCTTCGTAATCCAGTTTGTTTTAATGGAGAATATAGGCGTCGCATTAGCCACGAGCTGTATGACGAAGGCCAGGTTAGGTTAGATTAGATTATATTAGGGTGGGTGAGGTTAGGTTAGATACGGTTAGATAGGGTTAGGTCAGATTAGGTTGAAAAGAGGGTGCGAATATTAATTCGCCCCATGCCACTATGGACATACACCTAAGCCAGTAATCGCCTTCTTGGGCGCTTTTAATAGTGTAGTTAAACGCATCAAAATACAACGGTTGCGTTGGCTAGGTCATGTTGTCAGAATGGATGGATGTACCACCGTACACACAAAACGGGACGAACAAAAGTCCAATAGAAAAATCAATTGGTGGGAGACCCCTCGAACTTGGTGACAGAGATTTAAGAAGGAGCGCAGAAAATCGAGGCGCTTGGAACGCTAATCTGCGTTCGGCTAGTGGAACAATTGTTCTGTCATAGCCAAGTAAGTCTGGTCAAAATGAGGTCAGCATATAAAATAAGGTAACCCGACTGAAGAATAACAAAGCAGCAGAAGCCCATGGCTTGCCAGCTTAAACTATTTAAGACCATAGACGATACGATAAAGCGTATAAATTAGCTTGACTGCGCAATCTGGCCAGAAATTTTCCATGAATTGTTTTGTTGTGAATTTTAACAACTGTACTAAGTATGGTTTAAATCGGTCGCTAACCTGATATAGCTGTCATATAAAACGATCTGGGATCTTGATTTATTGAGCCTCTAGAGGGCACAATTCTTATCCGATTTAGCTGAAATTTTCCATGAATTGTTTTGTTGTGATTTTTAACAACTGTACTAAGTATGGTGTAAATCGGTCGGTAACCTGATATAGCTGTCATATAATACGAACTGGGGTCTTGACTTCTAGAGCCACTAGAGAGCGCAATTCTTATCCGCTTTAACTGAAATTATGCATGACGCGTTATGTTGTGACTTTCAAAACAAATTCGGTTCATAACCTGATATAGCTGCCATATATACCGATCTGGGATCTTGATTTCTTAAGCCTCTAGAGGTCGCAATTATTATCCGATTTGGCTGAGATTTTGGGTGAGGTGTTTTGTTATGACTTCCAACAACTTTGCCAAATATGGTTTAATTCGGTTCATAACCTGATATAGTTGCCATGTAAACCGATCTGGGATCTTGACTTCTTGAGCCTCTAGAGGGCGTATTTCCCATCCGATGTGGCTGAAATTTTTATGAGGCGTTTTTTTATGACTTCCAACAACTGCGCCAAGTTTAGTTGACATTGGTTCATTACCTGATATAGCTGCCATATAAACCGATCTTAAATCTTAACTTCTTGAGCCACTAGAGGGCGCAATTCCTTTCTGATTTGGCTGAGATTCGGCTGAGATTCGGCTGAGATTTGGCTTGAGGTGTTTTGTTAACACTTCAAATAACTGTGCTTAGTAAGGTTGAAATCGGTTCATAACTTGATATAGCTGCCATGTAAACCAATCTGGATTATTATTGCGCCCTCTATAGGCTAAAGAAGTCAAGATTAGCCACTAGGGGGCGCAATTCTTATCCGATTTGGCTGAAATTTTGTACAACGGCCTCTCCCATGACCTTCAGTATACGTGTCAAATATGGTCTGAAGCGGTCTATAGCCTGATACAACCCCCATATAAACCGATCTCCCTATTTTACTTCTTGAGCCTCTTAAGGGGGCAATTATTATTCAAATTGGCTGAAATTTGAAACAATGACTTCTACTATGGTCTTCAATTGAATTATGGTCCAAATCGGAACATTACTTGATATATTCTTTTCTTTTATCCTTTATTTACCCAAAAAAGAGATACAGGGAAAAGAACTCGACAAATCCGATCTATGTTGAAGGGTACATAAGATTCGGCTCGGCCGAACTTGGCACACTTTTACTTTTTCTTTCTACTCAACTTCTGTTTCGTCTTCTTTCAGGCCTAGCTCGCATACAGGACCTTATGAACTTGGCTACGGTAGAAAGAGATTTTATTAAAATACGAAATATAGCCGATTATCAAGATGATGTACGTGTGCTATGGAAGGAAGTCGAAGAAGATTTTCATGAACAACGACTTATAATGGATTGTGAACCGGCATCGTTGGTGCCTCTTTTGAATCAGGCCAAGGAATTTAGGCTATTGGGGCCATTTAGGGTAAGTTTTTTTTTTTATATTTTACTGAAATAAAGCATTTTTGAAAATTCTTGTTTTTTTAGAATTGGTTTTTAACCAATTTGGATACCCATAGCTCAGGTTTGCAAATGGCCAATAATCCAGATTTCACTTCCAACATAACCTCGGTACGACTAAAAGTGGTGAATCCCAATCCCTTTGAGAGGAAAAAGACTAGAATAACGGAAATTGATGTAAGTTCAAGAAAATATTTGAAAGACCTCCCATAAGGGATGGTCCAGTTATTAAGCACAAGGTTGATTGAAGTCATTACCTAGGGCCTAGGGGAGGCTGGGAGCATATGACTTGGGGCATTATAGATGGACCCTCCTTTTGTTGGATTTTTTTTATGAATTTTGTTTTTGTTTTTAGCAAATTTTGGGTAATCAAACCATGTTACCCATCTTAATGTTTGATGCTGTCATACTTTTTGCCAATGCTGCTCGCAATATAATAGCCTCAGATCGTGAGTATATAGCCCCTAGTGGCAGATGTGATGCAGAGGATTCGTTTCCTTGGGTCTTAGGCAAATATATAGTGGGAGAAATGAAAACGGTATGTAGCAAAAACCAAAAAAATATCTATGACTAAACTCAGGCAACCTTTTATTCCCGTTAGATATCCGAAGATGATGTGGAGCCACCCTTCAAAACGGAAAACATGAAAATCGATGAATATGGCCTAAGATCCGATTTCAATTTGGAAATCTATAAGCCTACCATCAATGAACCTTTAGCCAGCTGGAGTCCCGATGGTGAGATACTATCGGCAAAACGTGATCCCATCGGTACAACATCATCTGCAGCTGCTGCTGCTGTGCAGGATTTTGCCCAGACTACCAGGACTTTTAAAGTTGTCACCCATATTGAAGAGCCTTATTTTATGTTGAAGTGGGTGAGAAATGTTTTCATATGCGTCTGATAAGAGGGCTAATAAATTTTTCTGCTCTTTTACAGACCAGATGCCGAAAATTTACGTGGTGATGATAAATATCATGGTTATGCCGTTGATTTGATACAAAAACTTTCCGAAATGATGGAATTCGATTATGAATTTGTTATAGTCAAAACTAATGGAAAATTTAATCCGGTAACCAAGGAATGGGATGGCATTATGAGAGCCTTGATAGATCATGTGAGTAGAAAAGGAACTAGGAAGTATTAGGAATTATGATGCAAATTCTATAAAAGGATCGCCATACACAGTTTTAAAGTGGTTTTTACTTTTTTTAATTTAATTAATTGGGACACTTATTACTGTGCAGTAATCCTTAATGAGATATTTCATCATAAGAAAGACGATGGCGTTAGGTTACAGTATGCGCGCAATACTACTAAACATGAGATCATGAGTTCAATCCTCTGCGACGTCAAATTTATTAAAATTTGTTTTTAAGGGTAAAAGTAAATAGAGACAGAGAACAAGTAAAAGCGTACAAAGTCCGGCCCTGCCGAATCTAAGAAACCCACCATCAAGGATTTAGCTAAAAATGTATACAAAATAAATAAAATTTTAGGGCATAATTTTATTCTACTTACCAAACTTCTGTAGGAACCGTGCAAGGATGATCGAGAGACCGGTTAATACGGGAGCTATATCAGGTTAAAGACCGATTTGGACCGCACTTTACACAGTCATTGGAAGTCGTATCAGAACACCACGTGCAAAATTTCAGCAAAATCGGACAAAAATTGCGGCTTCCAGGGGCTCAAGGAGTCAAATCAGAAGATCGGTTTATATGGGAGCTATATGTAAATCTGAACCGATTTGGCCTATTTGCAATCTCCGAAGACCTGTACCAATATTAGGTATCTGCGTAAAATTTCAAGCGACTAGCTTTACACGTTCGACCGCTATCGTGATTTTAGCAGACAGACTACCGGTCGGACGGACATGGCTAGATCGACTCAGAATGTCAAGACGATCAAGACTTCATGGGGTTTTAGACCAATATTTCGAGGAGTTACAAACGAAATGACTAGAATAGTATACACCCATCCTATGGTGGTGGGTATAAAAACCCTAGAGCAGCAGTAAAACAAACGAGACAAGCAGCGCGAGCCGAACATATAAAGTAAAAACACCCACTACACCGAAACTGTGCGTCCAGCAAAGCACATGTGGTGGGTGGTTAAATTGTTTTTTTTATCTTGCTTATGACTATTATTGTTGTTATTGTTCTATGTTGGCTTGCCAAGAGTGCCTTTATACAACAATTTTATACTTTCGGTCGATGTGAATCAAAATAAATTGTTGCAGGAAAATTGACAAATTTCGTCGTCGTTTTTTCGACCAAAGTTGTTGTTTTTCGAAATTTTTATTATCTGTGCAGCTTTCGCTGCCGATCCTTACCGTCTTCTCTTTAATTTGATATATCTATCTAATTAATTTTTCATAAATTAAATTTAATTTTCTTTTTATTTTCATAGCGCGCCCAAATTGGTATTTGTGATTTGACCATCACTCAGCTGCGTCGTAAATATGTGGACTTCACCGTGCCTTTTATGCAATTGGGCATTAGTATTTTGTATTATAAACCCGAACCGGAGGTCAAGGATATGTTTGCCTTCTTGCAACCTTTTGCCAATGAAGTTTGGATGTATGTCATTTTGACGCAGTTGGTGATGACATTGGCTTTTGTTTTTATGGCCAGGTAAGTGTAAAAGAGCAAATGATCTATAAAAAACCTAAAGCGTACGTGCCTAAAGCCAAGTGGGAATCAGTGGATACCGTAGACAAGACCAAATAATAGCACTGATAAGCTTCATAGGTGAGCAAACTCCTTCCGGTCCATAGCTCAGTCCAATCGCTGCGGGAACGTTATGGCTATTGGTTATTTAAAGGTACCTTCCTTTACTGAAAGGCAGCCCCAAAAAATCTCACAAGCAATCCACCAATGTAGATCCTTACGGACAATAGCGAAAGCTATTTCTGAATGGAGCACAGATATGTCAACCAAATTTAGAGTCAGGAGTCTATGGGGCCAAATCATCTCCCAGAATTCTCCGAACGAACAACTAGAACGATTCCGATAGAAAAGTATTTGGAAGATAGTTCCAATCCGGCATTGAATTTCGGGGACAAGCGTCTTGGGTCAAGTGTTCCGGCAGGGGAAAGGCCACTCCTCCTTGAATTTGAGGAGCCAGGGTGCTTCAAACGCTATAGGACTAAGTATATATTTTCGGCGAACAATACTCTTATTAAGTGACCCAAGTTGAAACCGAAATGCAATGTCAATGATGAAGGCTGTATTCGTGTAGCCATTGTGGGCGAGTCAAGGCCGGACAAAAGGATCAGCTGGTGGAGAATAAGCTCTAGTTCGCGGTGTCAGAGTGCATTAGGATAGGCCCCAAGGATGCTCCACGGTAACATCACCAATAGACGGGACTACAAGATACACGCTTGCAAATCAGGCTAGACTTTTGCGTCGGAAATATGAGTTTGTGAGATGGAGCCATGCTTAGACACATTCCATAGGAGGAGCTTCTTAAAAATGCAAGACAACCGGTTTTTATCATGGGCCCAATCTTGCCAAAGGTAATTTTGGAAGCGATACTCAGAGCCAGTACTGCAAAAATTATCCATAATCGGACGGTTAAAGACGAGACCGTCCTTAGATTGGAGAGGAATGTGTATCGAATTTGTGTTGGTATTACTAGTTCGATTACCAGGTCGATATCGGTCACGTAGGATCGGGTTAGGAGCATTATAAACTTATCCCCACTTTAAAAAGGCAGAATATAGACGTAGCTGGCTCGGGAGCCATGGGCCAACGGAGACCGGATCAAGGGGCTCGATGGTATAATTTGATTTTCAACAAATAAAGGATGATGTTTTAAGAGCTATAGGAAAGTTTTTCAAAAAAAAAAAAAAAACGCAAAAGATTCAGAAAAATGCATGAAATCTTTATTTGAATCAATAGTACGATCCATATAATTTAATGTTTGAAGATTACTTCACGCAAATGTTGACCGTGACTGCAACTCAAATGGTCCATCCGCTTAGTCCAATTTGGCATACATCACGAACTAATGCTTCAATGTTGTTTTCCAATGCGATAATTGAAGTGGGCTTGTTTATATAGACATGAGATTTAACATAGCCCCACAAAAATAGTCTGAAGTCTTTAAATCACACGATCTACGCTGCCAATTGACCGAACCCGAACGTGAAATAAAATAAGTCCATTGTTACGTGTGCTGTGTGGCATGTGGCACCGTCTTGTTGAAACCACATGTTATACAAGTCAAGCTCTTGCATTTTGGGCAAAAAAAAGTTGGATATCATCTCACGGTAACGCTCGCCATTCGTAACTGTGAATGCATCATCTTTGAAGAAGTACGGTCCAATGATGCTACTAGCCCATAAACCGCACCAAACTGTGACTTTCTGGATGTATTGCTAGCTCTTGCTAGCTCCAATGAACCAAAAATGAGCATCGTCGCTGAAGAAGAAGAAGCGCGCTATGAACTTTCTTTACAGGGCACGCATTTTGATAATAAAATTCAATAATTTGCAAGCGTTGTTCGTTTGTAAGACGATTCATGGTTAAATTATAGACCAAACTGAAGATGTTTGGCAGTGAAACAAAACACGAAACGTGCGTGAGCTGCGTGCTAAGTTCCGCCGAGCCGAATCTTATATACCCTCCACCATGGATCGTATTTGTCAAGTTCTTTGGCGGATATCTCTTTATAGGCAACCAAAGGAAAATGGATAAAAATTGCTATGCCATTTAAGCTATACCAAATTATGAAACGATTGGAGCCATACTTGGTTTGCCTGTTGGAGACTAAAGTGGCATTCAACCAATTCGGATAAGAATTGCTCCCTTTAGAGGCTCAAGAAGTATAATCGGGAGATCGACTTAATGGGAGCTATATCAAGTAATAAACCGATTTAAACCATTCTTGGCACAGTTATTGGAAGTCAAAACAATTCATGCAAAATTTCAGCCGAATCGGTTTATAATTGCGGCCTCTAGCGGCTTAAGAAGTGAAGCTGCTAGATTGGTTTATAGGGGAGCTATATGAGGTTATGAACCGATTTCGACCATACATGGCACCGTTGTTGATGGTCAAACAAAACACTTCATGCAAAATTTCAGCCAAATCGTTTAATAAATGCGCCCTCTAGATGTTCAAGAAATGAAGATCCGAGTTCGACTTGTATGGATGCTATATCAGGTTATTAACCAATTTCAATCATACTTGGCACAGTTGTTGATGGTCAAACCAAAACACTTCATGCCAAATTTCATCCAAATCGGATAAAAATGGCGCCCTCTAGCGGCTCAAGAAGTCAAGAACCGAGTTCGTTTTATGTGGGAGCTTTACCAGGTTATGAGCCGATTTCGACCTTACTTGGCACAGTTGTTGATGGTCAACCAAAACACTTCATACAATATTTCAACCAAATCGGATAATAATGGCGCCCTCTAGAGGCTCAAAAAATTAAGATTCGAAATTGGTTAATATGGGAGCTATATGAAGTTATGAACCGATTTCGACCATATATGGCACCGTTGTTGATGGTCAAACAAAACACTTAATGCACAAATTCAGCCAAATCGTTTAATAATTGCGCCCTCTAGAGGCTCAATAAGTCAAGATCCGAGTTCGGTTTATATGGGAGCTATACCAGGTAATGAACCGATTTCGACTTAGTTGCTGATGATCAAACCAAAACACGTGTCATGCAAAATTTCAGCCAAATCGGATAAGAATTGCGCCCTCTGGCAGCTCAAGAAGTCAAGTCGCAAGATCGGTTAATATGGCAACTGTATTAAAACATGGATCGATTTGGCCCATTTACAATCCCAACCGACCTACACTAAAAAGATGTATTTGTGCAAAATTTCCAGTGCCTAGGTTTACTCCTTCGAATGTTAGCGTGCTTTCGACAGTCAGACGGACGGACATAGCTAGATCGACTTGAAATATTCGGCCCAGTTATCAGCTTACTCTCTCTTGGTCTTACTTTAAAGTCTGCTGCTTTGTTTCCTGAATACCTTCAGCTCCGATGTCCATCTGATTGGTCTGACGCGATGCCTCACTAGTCCCCTCCAATTTTTCACAAAATTTTGCCTTTACCTTTTCCTCGGATTTACTCGTCTTTTTCTTAAAACTGTCCAGGTTAGCATATTCGCCTATGATGCTTAAAGCCTGGGTTCCTGGAATCCTAGCGAGAACATCGCCAACATTACGAGGTGGTTATCTCCTCTTAATGTTGGCGATATTTGTGAGGTTCCTTGTCATGTAAATACTTCTCCCTTAAGAGGTGTTACACTACGGCACGCCATTCGTATTCGGCTACAAAAGGGAGGTGCTTTATAATTGGCCTTAAACTTGAAACGGACAGCAGTCATTGATAAGTGAGAAGTTTTCCCCTGTTCCCTAGTGGAATGCTCATGGAATATCCCCAGGACTTCGGGATATTCGTTTCAGACCTCTGCCGTGCTTTCTCTCTCTCTCTCTTTGCCCTATTAAAACCCCTCTTGTTTTACTTCCTGAATATCTTCAGTTTCGATGTCCACCATGACTAGAAGGTCCTTCGCAGGAGTACCTCTTCCGGACATGGCTTCAGAAAATTTTTATTCAGTTACTCCATGACAAGATTCACATAGGAATCTAGTTTCCTAGCGATATAGGACCCCGTGCTCCTGCATTTGTTTCCAGAACTTCTGTCTCTTTGACTTTCCCAAGGTGGGATGGGGAAGGCCCCCCATCCCACCTTCAGCCCAATTTGAAATCATAGTCTAAGTGGTCCGAAAAGGAGTAAGGGTTCACCATAAGCGTTTTCTTTTTAACCAGTTCCTTGATCCGGTTTAGAACTTTAGGGTATTCCCCCTGTCCGTGGATAAAATGTAATCAAAAAGTGACTCACCCTGATTTTTCGAATCTTTGCTACCCCATTGACTGTGGCATCATTCTCCAAATATAAGTTCGTGACTTTTGCTTTCATAGCTTCTGAACATAGCCTTAATCATGCCTCTCAGAAGTTTGTCTTTTTTAGGTATGCGGAGGTACCTGGAGGATTATTACTAAAATACTTCGATTAAGGAAAAAATCTTTAGTTTTTAGTAAACTTTTCTTTAGTGTTAAAACATGGATCCGTGGTTGAGGCCCTGGTCCATAACTAGTTATCACTTTATATGAGGAGTTCAAGTTTTGTTCCAACCTTTTTTCATCCTTTAAATTTGTATTTTTCCAATCACTCCATAGAATATCCCAACATGAATGGTCGAATCCCAATCCTTTGGAAGAAGACCCCTCAGAACTGGAAAATGTTTGGAGAACACGTAATGCGGGCTGGCTAATGATTGGTTCAATTATGCAGCAAGGTTGTGATATATTGCCAAGGTGAGTTGAATGTCTTTTTTGATCCTAGTGTAATAGATTTTAATTTTTAATGCTATCGATTCCCTATTTCAACAGGGGTGCTCCCATGCGCATACTCACCGGCATGTGGTGGTTTTTCTCTTTGATGATGTTGAATTCCTATACCGCCAATTTGGCTGCCGTCTTGACCAGTAACAAAGTTAAACCCTCCATAGAGAGCCTGGATGATCTTATCGGACAGAATGAAATAAAATTTGGCACTTTGGAGGGGGGCAGTACCTCCCTGTTCTTTTCCGAGTCTAATGAAACCAATTACCATAAGGCTTGGAATCAAATGAAGTCTTTTGAACCTTCGGCCTTTACCAAGTCCAATAAGGAGGGTGTGGATCGGGTCATCAAAGGTGAAGGCAACTATGCCTTTCTCATGGAGACCACAAGTTTGACCTACAACACTGAGCGTCATTGTGAATTGCAACAGATTGGTGAACAAATTGGTGAGAAACATTATGGCTTGGCGGTACCTTTGGGTTCGGACTATCGCACTAATTTGAGTGTGTCCATTCTGAAACTGAGCGAAACTAATGTGCTGTACGAGATGAGGGATAGATGGTGGAAGCGGCACAATGTTTCCTGCGGAGATGATGAGGCAGATGTTGTAGTGGATGGCGATGAATTGTCGCTGATGGAGTTGGGTGGTGTATTTTTGGTGTTGGTGGGAGGCATACTGGCGGCCATTATCATAGGACTAATAGAGTTTTTATGGAATGTTCAACAGGTGGCTGTTACCGAAAAGGTTAGTCTTTATACAATCACAGACATAATGCTTCTGCTCACATTTTGCTTTTTTTATTAGGTCACTCCTGGAGAAGCTTTTAAGGCAGAACTTATATTTGCCTTGAAATTTTGGATAACCAAGAAACCCAATCGCATTTCCACCATTACCACCAACAATGGTGATAATGCCTCTCGTGTTTCACGCTCTACATCTCGTCGCTCTTCCTCACAGTCCAAACAATCAAAACAATCGAAACAGTCTAAACAATCTAAGCATTCGAAACATTCAAAATTATCGAAACGCTCAAAACGCTCTAAGCGTTCTCGTTCACGTTCACGTTCGCACAGCAAAAGTCGCAGCAAGAAATATTCCACCGAATGTTAAGGCTTAATCTGAGATAATCAAGCTTTGGCAGTTGAAAGTTGGTTTAAATTTTTCTAATATTTGAAGTTTTGATGATTTTTAATAATAAATTATTAATATTATGAAAATAACGATAGTAAAAATTCAGTTTTTTACTATGGTGCCATAATCTTGGGAGTATGGTAAGTCTAAACAAGTAAAAGCGTGCTAAGTTCGGCCGGGCCGAATCTTATAAACCCTCCACCATGAATCGCATTTGTCGAGTTCTTTTCCCGGCATCTCTTCTTAGGCAAAACAGGATAGCGATATCAAGATATGGTCCGGTTTGGACCACAATTAAATTATATGTTGGAGACCTGTGTAAAATGTCAGCCAATTCGAATAAGAATTGCGCCCTTTGGGGGCTCAAGAAGTAAAATAGAGAGATCGATTTATATGGGAGCTGTATCGGGCTATAGACCGATTCAGACCATAATAAACACGTATGTTGTTGATCATGAGAGAATCCGTCGTACAAAATTTCAGGCAAATCGGATAATAATTGCGACCTCTAGAGGCTCAAGAAGTCAAGATCCCAGATCGGTTTATATGGCAGCTATATCAGGTTATGAACCGATTTGAACCATACTTGGCACAGTTGTTAGGTATCATAACAAAACACGTCTTGCCAAAATTCATTCAAATCGGATAAGAATTGCGCCCTCTAGAGGCTCAAGAAGTCAAGACCCAAGATCGGTTTATATGGCAGTTATATCAGGTTATGAACCGATTTGAGCCATACTTGGCACAGTTGTTGGATATTATAAAAAACGTCGTGCGAAATTTCATTCCAATCAGATAAGAATTGCGTACTCTATAGGCTCAAGAAGTCAAGACCCAAGATCGGTTTATATGACAGCTATATCAGGTTATGGACCGATTTAAATCATACTTGGCATAGTCGTTGGATATCATAACAAAACACGTCGTGCAAAATTTCATTCCAAGCAGATAAGAATTGCGCCCTCTAGAGGCTCAAGAAGTCAAGACCCAAGATCGGTTTATATGGCAGCTATATCAGGTTATGAACCGATTTGAACCATACTTGGCACAGTTGTTGGATATCATAACAAAACACATCGTGCAAAATTTCATTCCAATCAGATAAGAATTGCGTACTCTATAGGCTCAAGAAGTCAAGACCCAAGATCTGTTTATATGGCAGCTGTATCAAAACATGGACCGATATGGCCCATTAACAATACCAACTGACATACACTAATAAGAAGTATTTGTGCAAAATTTCAAGCGGCTAGCTTTACTCCTTCAGAAGTTAGCGTGTTTTCGACAGACAGACGGACGGACGGACAGACGGACGGACATGGCTAGATCGACATAAAATGTCACGACGATCAAGAATATATATACATTATGGGGTCTCAGACGAATATTTCGAGTAGTTACAAACAGAATGACGAAATTAGTATACCCTCCATCCTATGGTGGAGGGTATAAAAACTACCAAGATTGTAGGTTAAGTTGAATGGGAAATCCACCACGAGGTGAGTTCACTATTTAGAGCTTATTTGGGACGCAATCATGAGGGAGAAGAGATAAAGACAAAGAGACGGGGACGGGAAGAATAAGTAGCAGTTCCTGAGTGAAATTCTGCAATAAATTTTAATACTCTAGGGAAGTATATTGGATGCGTAATGTGTTCTCTAAGCATACGAACACGTCAAATTCCCTGAGTAGGAAGGACAGGTTTCGCATCGAGAGCACCAGAAGGATTGGAAAGAGTCAATGAGGCATGCAGGTTGCCCAATGCCAAGTTCACATAAGAGGGACCGCGGGACATACACTAAGAGCAACCAGCAGATGATTTAACTACAGTTGCAAAATGCATTTTCTAGGCTGCCAGAAGGACGTAGAACACAAAATGCTATTGTTGACATCGTCGATGAGGAGAAGATTGTGAAGCCTTTTAAATCGGCCGAATAGGACCGAATCATCTTAGCATTACTCTAAGAATCCGTTGAATTACCATGTAAGGGAATGAGAGAAAGTTAGAGAAAGAGTGGAAGAGAGTGTGTAAGAGAGATAGAGAGAGAGTAAGAAAGTGAGGGAGATTAAGAGAGAGATAGTAAGAGAGAGAGATAGTAAGAGAGGGAGAGTAAGTAAGAGAGGGAGAGTAAGTAAGATAGAGATAGTAAGAGAGAGAGAGAGTTAGAGTGAGAAAGAGTAAGAGAGAGGGAGAGTAAGAGAGGGTATAAGAGAGGGAGAGTAATAGAGAGGGAGAGTAATAGAAAGGGAAAGTAAGAGAGACAGAGTAAAGGAGAGAGAGAGTACTATAGAATGAGAGAGGGAGAGAGAGAGAGAGTAAGATAGAATGAGAGAAAAGGAAAGAGAGAGAGAGTTAGAGACAGAATCCTGGGTTCAAATCCTGTCGAGATCATCAGAAAAAATATTTTTCCAATGCTGGCGACATTTTTATGGTACTATGCCATGTAAAAACTTCTCCCCAAAAAGGTTGTGCACTGCCGCACGTCGTTCAGATTCGGCTATAAAAAGAAGGAGTCCTCTTATCATTGAGCTTTAATCTTGAATCGGACTGGAATGTGGAATGTTCATGGGCAAATTTGCATTTGGAGAGTTACACATCGACGCAGAGCTATACATCGATGTCTCTCTTCCAGAGATCTGCAGCTGTATATCGCAATTGCGGTGCACCGCATAAATACTTATCTTTTTGAATCAACGCAGCCATTTAAATCAAATCAACGCAAACGTCACATACAAAAATAGACACCGGAATCTTGGAATAATGACGTTGATCGAAGGTTTACAATAACGGAATTTATGGTGAAGGAATCCTTGAGGAGCTTCAAACCATTTAAGTCAACCGGACCTGATGGGATATTCCCGGTGTTACTACAGAAAGAGGCAGACTATCTGGCGCCTCGTCTGGCCAAAATTTTCACAGCGTGCCTAGGACTTTTATATACTCCGAAAGCCTGGCAGGAGGCAAGGGTGGTGTTGATACCTAAGCCCGGCAAGGAAAGTTATGCGACACCAAAGGGGCCTACAGACCCATAAACCTTACGTACTTTCTACTCAAAACCATGGAACCTATTGTGAACTGCTCAAATACAAACAGCATGCCTATGTCAAGGGAAGGTCGGTGGAGACTGCCCTGCACGAGGTTATGCATAAAATAAAAGAATCGTTCGATGCAAAAACGTACACACTGGCGGTATGCATTCATATCGAGGGGGCTTTTAACAGCGACACACTGATCCAATCCTTAGACCAGTACCGGGTGGACCCGGTCCTTAGAGATTGGATAAACCATATGCTAAGGAACAGGTGGATAAATTGTGTGTCCAATGGCATAAATATAAGGGAGAAAGTGGCACAGGGCACGCCACAGGGGGGCATTTTATCGCCACTCCTATGGGTGACCACCATAAATGACCTATAACGGATGCTGACTGAGGAGGGATTTGAACCCGCATGCTACGCATACCTTCTAAGAGGTAAGGACCCAAACGAGCTATGCAGAAGGGCCGAAAGGGTCTTGCATATGGCATATGACTGGGCTAGACCCAGAGGTCTCAATGTTAACCCAGAGAAGATTGAAATATGCGTGTTCACGAGGAAGACGAAGGTGGGCGAATTTAACGCACTACGTTCCTTAATAAGACGATTTCGATATCCGGCAAGGTCAAATACTTAGGTGTGATCTTGGACAGGAAACAGAATTGGAAGATCTTGGACAGGAAACAGAATTGGAAGTGTCACATTCAGGAGCGTACTGAGAAGGCTCACTGATGTTGGGCACTATGTAGACGGGCCGTAGGCTCGAAATATGGCCTGAGTCCTAGGATAGTCCACTGGCTCTACAGGAGTGTGATTAGACCAATACTTACTTACGCCTCCATGGTTTGGTGGACTGCTATGGAGCAAAAGTGCAACATAAGGACCACGCAACAGATTCAGAGAACATGTTGTCTTGGCATAGGCGGAGCGATGAGGACCACGCCCACTAGGGCACTGGAGACTATTCCAGTTATTCGACCCATTGACATACAGGTTAAGTGTGAGATGAACCTTGAAGTCGAGTGCGAGGCACTGCTGCCATCGGCATAGTCTTGGATTGACGGAACTCTGGTATTGCCATCTGGAAAATCATGTTACACGGATGGATCAAAGCTAGAGGACAGAGTGGGCCTGGGGGTTTACATTGAAAACTCAGGGACTGACATCTGTTTTAGACTGTCTGACCATAATACGGTCCTGCAGGCGGAGATCCGGGCGATCACGGATTAAGTGAAGTGGTGTAGTACTTAACCAAGGGCGTGGAGTGTGAACATCTTTACGGACAGTAAAATTGCCGTAAGGGCAATAACAACCAGGACGGTAAGGTCACGAACAGAAGGTGATTAACGCCTTCTCTGAGGATGACAAAATCCGAATCGTTTGGGTGCTGGGCCATAACGGAGTAAGGGGAAATAAAAGGGCAGACGATTTGGCTTTGAAGGCCAGAGGACTGCTGTCAATAAACTTGGTTAACCCGAAGCCTTTCGGGTCGACGCAGTCCGAGTTAAAGGAGTGGAACAGCGAAACGGTCGGTAGGACGGCGATAATCCTATGGGGGGATCCAGATCGTTAGAAGACAATGGCATAAATATAAGGGAGAAAGTGGCACAGGGCACGCCACAAGGGGGCATTTTATCGCCACTCCTATGGATGACCACCATAAATGATTTGAACCCGTATGCTACGCAGACGATGTTATAATACTTCTAAAAGGTAAGGACTGCTGTCAATAAACTTGGTTAACCCGAAGCCTTTCGGGTCGACGCAGTCCGAGTTAAAGGAGTGGAACAGCGAAACGGTCGGTAGGACGGCGATAATCCTATGGGGGGATCCAGATCGTTAGAAGACTTGCCTATTACTGAAAGAAAGCAAGAAGGAGGTCAGTATAGCTATTGGTATCATGACTGGACACATAGGACTACGAGCTCACTTATGTCAAATCGATGCGGCAAGTGATAGCATGTGTAGGGCATGCGGGGAAGATGTTGAGACGTTGGATCATTTCCTTTGTCATTGCCCGGCTTTCGCGTCTAACAGATACCGGCACTTCGGTGGGGACACAATACCGGACATGAACCAACTTAGGGGAGTGGTATTGAAAACAATTAAGGATTTTGTAAGCAGCAAGGAATTCCTAACTTAGATTTTCTTTTTCGAGGTTACTTTTTAGTTTTTAAACCGCACAACAAGCCGATTACTGGCTTAGGTGTATGTCCATAGTGGCATGGGGCGGATTAATAACTGCACCCTCTTTTCAACCTAACCTACAGTTGTCTGCTCTGTAGCATCTTCCAGGCAAGGGTTTTTGCGATAAGAGATACTCAAGCGGTGGTAAGTGCATTTAAGGGTATGAGCATGGGATCCAAAGCTTTATGTTGCTCACAGGTATATCAGAGGTGGCTGCACAAACAACATAAGTTGAACAAATGTTGGTTTCCACAGATAGGCTTCAAAAATGGCGCTGGTGTCATGAAAGCGACGCCGTGGAAAGTTGTTAACACTTGCTCTGCCAATGTCTGGCCTTAATTCATTGTAGGAAGAAGATACTAGGATCTCTTTTTTTTAAGGTATTGGATGAGTTAAGAGGATGCAATCCATAAGCAGGTCACGTCATACTCTCTGTCCCACAACTCGCATCTTGACTGATGTCAAGCGATTAAAGATTCGTGAAACCCATGAGACAGTGCAGATGAGGCAGTGCTTGGAGTATTTGAGAGAAAGATTCTTCGTAAAATATATGGACCAGTTTGCGTTAACGGAGATTATGGGCGACGTATGAACCAAGAGCTGTATAAGCTGTATGACGACGATAGCATAGTTACACGCATCAAAATACAACGGCTGCGTTGGCTAGGTCATGTTGTCAGAATGGATGAAGAAGCTCCAGCAAAGAAGTCTTTTGAAGGCAAACACGGTGGTACACGCAATCCAGGAAGACCAAAGGCCCGATGGAAAGATCAAGTTGTGGGAAACACCTCGAAGATCGAGGCGCTTGGAACGCTATTCTTCGTTCGGCTAGTGGAACAAATATTCTGTCATAGCCAATTAAAGTAAGTAAGTAAACCCACTTCTTCTCATTACCTTGCCATATGTTTACCCCATCAAAACTCATTGGATGTTTTTATTATTTAATGCTACCCATCTTTCAATTGATGGTTCGTCTTTTGACAGATTACCTTGTGTTCTATTAAATAATACATATTGGCTGGAAATCTAAAATATAGATCGTTGACGTTTTTCTGGGTATTTTTAGTTTTATGAGTGTGGCATTCTAGATCAAAGAAATCAAATTTATTTTTGAAACATATTGGATATTTTCATGAATACATATTGAGATATGAGATATTCAATGGTAGCGAAGAAAAGGTTGAAAGATAACCATTGGTCTTAGATCAATGTTTTTAGTTGTTACAAACAAAGTAATGAAGTTCATAATTGGATGAAAATTACCTTACGGATACATTACTCGGTACAGACGTAGGAGAGGTTTGTATAACCCAGTGCCTTTTAACCATAGAAAGGCACCTAAACACATAACCGGACATAAATTCCTATACCCGCGGGCATAGGAAAAACGAACAGAGCACACGGGCAGTGTAAGCAAGTTGTTTGCCTTCGTTCGGTCGACGCATTGTTGTTATTTTGCACTTGTTTGATTGGTCGGGATTTACTATCCCTTATATAAACACATTTTATTATGTTTTTATGTGTATGTGTGCCCATCACTGCTTTAAAACCATGGATATCAAATTTAAAATACCTCTTTTGTGCTCACAAAAAGTGGATATTCAATTTTGGGTACCACCAGGGCGTATGACTGTTATTAATTATTGTCACCAGGTGACGTATAAGTATTAAAATTTATCATACGCACACCATTCCCTTTTGGAACATCTCATATGGGCTAATAATTTATAAATGCTATAGGAGTGAAAAAAAAAACTCAATGCGACGAATGATGCCATTAGATGGACGCCAAAAGACAAAACATGACAGGCCTCTCCAAAAAAAAAAAACTATTCAGACATGTTTTCCAAACACACTGCTTGCCTTTTCTCCCTCTTCCTTCAGAAAAATCTATAATGAAATTATCGGCAATATTTTCAATGTGAATGACGGGCAAAGAAAAAAAAACTAAACGAAGGCATAAAATCTATAAACACAACAATACTCACGCAGCCTATCTATTAGCCAAGTGAGAGAAAATACTTTTTTTCCTTCCACCATTTGGCTCTGTATAAAATTCCAAAATTGTTGTTGACCCAAGAAAAAAGTGTTTAAGCAACACCAGACATCATCAAACCATCAATGCTGAGTAGGACGAGTGTAATGAGCATATGGGTCTTTTTTTATTATGTTTCACTATGCGGAGCGTTTATATTGTCTATGATTATGATTTGGATGCTCTGTCAAGCAGAAGCAACACGGTGTAGAATGCCAGACACACTAAGTGGCTCAGTTAACGCTCGGAACCGGATGATGGTGGATCACCTAAAAACATAACGGTCGGACAAAAAGTGTGTTGTTTTTATAAAAAACTGATAATTTTTATGGTGTGAGAGGAAATTTTGGAAATTTATGGCCAATATTCATTCAAGGGTGTGTGTTTGAGTGTTCATAGTAATTTTAGTGGTGTGACGTGGAAAATCTTTGAAAAAAAAATTAAAATTTTATAAAATCAGAGTTTTGTAAGATAAAGAAATTATGAAAAATAAGAGCAATGAAAACAAAAAAAAAATCTTAAAAATTACAAAAAATGTATTTGAATTAAAATATTGAAACAATTTAAGAAATTTCCAAAAAAAAAATAAAAATCAAATTCCAATACAATAATTAAAAGAAAAATGTTTCATATGTCTTAAAAAATTTATATGGTGTTTAGTGCTTTGGAAAATTGCTGTGAATTTGTGAACATTTCAAATATTATTGTGCAATTTGAGCGAATTTAAGCGATCATAAAAAAGGCGTAAACATTAGAAAATGTGTGTTCGTTTTCGGTCAACGGTCAAAACGCTTATACGTATAGAAATTCCATTTGTGCTATGAAATATGATAGAGAGGATATATTCGACTGTTCTTATGTTTAAATTTAAGTGCCTACAACATCTTTTGCTTTGAATGTTTTCCCACTAAGATCTTTTGGAGCTTAGGCTAGCAAATCCTTAGGATCACATTGCGTGAATGCTGCAAAGATGTTGTGGACAAGTTAAAGGCATAATTCCATATATTTTTCAATATAATAAATAAAGTGATTAAAGCGGAATTAATTTACCTACGTCAATGAAAATTAAATAAATAATTGAATTAGACAAATTAAAACAAAGCAAATAAAAATGAATTATAATAAAAATGCAAAAATAAAAAGTGGATAACAAAAATTAAATTATAACAAGTAAAAGCGTGCTAAGTTTGGCGAATCTTATATACCCTCCACCCTGGATCCGATTGTCGAGTTCTTTCCCGGTATCTCCTTTCAGGCAAACAAAGAATAAAATTTCTATGCTATTGGAGCTATCTCATGTTATAGTCCGATTCGCACCATAATTGAGTTGAATGTCGGAGACCATAGTAAAAGTAAATGTGTAAAATTTCAGCCAATTCGAATAAAAATTGCGTCCTTTAGGGGCTCAAGAAGTAAAACAGGGAGATCGTTTTATATGGAAGCTGTATCAAGCTACTGATCGATTTAGACCACATTCGACACATATGTTGAAGGTCATGGGAGAAGCTGTTCAATTTTTCAGACATATCGGATAATAAGTACGCCCTCTAGAGGCTCAAGAAATTAAGATCCCAGATCGGTTGATATGACAGCTATATCAGGTTAAGGACCGATGTGAACCATACTAAGCACGGTGGTTGTAAGTCATAACAAAACACTTCATGCAAAATTGCAGCCATATCGGGTAGGAATTGCGCCCTCTAGAGGCTCAAGAAGTCAAGACCCCAGATCGGTTTATATGACAGCTATATCAGGTTATGAACCGATTTGAATCATACTTAACGCAGTTGTTGGAAGTCATAACGAAACTCGTCATGCCAAATTTCAGCCGAATCGGGTAAGAAGATTCAAGATCGGTTTATATGGCAACTATATCAGGTTATGAACCGATTTTAACCATATTTATCCCAGTTGTTTGAAGTCATAGCGAAACAAGTCGTACCAAAATTTAGCCGAATCAGATAGGAAATGCGCCCTCTAGAGGCGCTTTCATATAAACCGACCCCAGATCGATTTATATGATAGCTATATTAGGTAATGGACCGATTCCATACATAGCACGATTGGTTGGTTGTTACAACAGATGTGTTCTAAAAAAAAGTAAAAAGTCACTAAGTTCGGCCGAGCAGAACTTTGGATACCCACCATCTCGGGTATATATGTAAACCACCTTTCGTTATTATCCGGTGGAAAAATGTATAATTTATGCACCCATAGCAGCTATTTCGAAATATGCCTCGGTATGGACTATATTCGGCACGAACATCGAGTGGTCCAATACAAGTCACTGTTCAGTTTTGCAGAATAAAATAATGGACTTTTTGACAGCTATATTCAAATACAGACTGAACCATACGGACACGGATGTAGAAAAGCCTAACATAAGTCATTGTGTCAAATTTCAGTGAAATCGGATTATAAATGGGCCTTTTATGGGGCCAAGACCTTCAATCGAGAGATCGGTGTATATGGCAAATCTGGACCGATCTGATCCAAATTGAAGAAGGATATCGAAGAGCTTAACACAACTCACTGACCCAAATTTCGGCGTTATCGGACAATAAATGCGCCTTTTATGGGCCCAAAACCTCAACTCGAGAGATCGGTCTATATGACAGCTATATTCAAATCTGAACCGATCTAAGACAAATTGAAGATGAATGTCGAAGGGCGCAACAGAACTCACTGTCCCAAATTTCGGCAATATCGGACAATAAATGCGCATTTTATGGGCCCAAAACCTTAAATCGAGAGATCGATCTATATGGCAGCTATATCCAAATCTGAACCGATCTGGGCCAAATTGAAGAAGGAAGTCCAAGGGCCTAACACAACTCACTGTCCCAAATTTCACCAAAATCGGATAATGAATGTAGATTTTATGGGCCTAAGACCTTAAATCGGAGGATCGGTCTATATGGCAGCTATATCCAAATCTGAACCGATCTAAGCCAAATTGACAAATGATGTCGAAAGGCCCGACTCAACTCACTATCTCAAATTTCAGCGATATCGGACAATAAATGCGCATTTTATGGCCCCAAAACCTAAAACCGAGAGATCGGTCTATATGGCAGCTATATCCATATCTGGACCGATCTAGGCCAAATTGACGAAGGATGTCGAAGTGCTTAACAGAACTCACTTTCCCAAATTTCTGCACAATCGGATAGTAAATGTGGCTTTTATGGGCCTAAGACCCGAAATCGAAGGATCGGTCTATATGGCAGCTATATCCAAATCTGAACCGATCTGGGTCAAATTGATGGACGATGTCGAAGGGCCTAACACAACTCACCGTCCCAAATTTCAGCGATATCGGACAATTAATGCACCTCTTTTGGGCCCAAAACCTCAAATCGAGAGATCGGTCTATATGGCAGCTATATCCAAAACTCGACCGATCTAGGCCAAATTAAAGAGGGATGTTGAAGGGCCTTCCATAACTCACTGTCCCAAATTTCAGTGAAATCGGTTAATAAATGTGGCATTTATGGGCCTTAGATCCTTAATCAACGGATCGGTCTATCTGGCAGCTATATCCAAATCTGGACCGATCTGAGCCAAATTTAAGAAAAAAGTCGAAGTGCCTAACACAACTCACTTTCCCAAATTTCAGCATAATCGGATAATAAATGTGGCTTTTATTGGCCTAAGACCCTAAATCGGCGGATCGGTCTATATGGGGGCTATATCTAGATATAGTCCGATATAGCCCATCTTCGAACTTAACCTGCTTATGGATAAAAAAGAATCTGTGCAAAGTTTCAGCTCAATATCTCTATTTTTAAAGACTGTAGCGTGATTTTAACAGACAGACGGAAGGACATGTCTAGATCGTCTTAGATTTTTACGTTGATCAAGAATATATATACTTTATAGGGTTGGAAATGGACATTTCGATGTGTTGCAAACGGAATGACAAAATGAATATACCCCCATCCTTCGGTGGTGGGTATAACAAGTAAGAGCGTGCTAATTTGGGCCGGGCCGAATCTTATATACCCTCCACCATGGATCGCATCTGTCGAGTTCTTTGCGCAGTATCTCTTTTTAGGCAAACAAAGAATAATGCATACGGACGGGGGAGGATGTGGAGCTATATCAAGTTATAGTCCGATTCGGGGCTCAAGAAGCAAAATCGGGAGATTGGTTTATATGGGAACTGTAGATCGATTCAGACGATATTTGGGTTGCCCAAAAAGTAATTGCGGATTTTTCATATAGTCGGCGTTGACAAATTTTTTCACAGCTTGTGACTCTGTAATTGCATTATTTCTTCTGTCAGTTATCAGCTGTTATTTTTAGCTTGCTTTAGAAAAAAAGTGTTAAAAAAGTATATTTGATTAAAGTTCATTCTAAGTTTTATTAAAAATGCATTTACTTTCTTTTAAAACCTATAATAAACCGCTATATAAACCGATCTGGGATCTTAAATTCTTGTGCCTCTAGAGGGCGCAATTATTATATGATTTGTATGATATTTTGTACAACGGCTTATCCCATGACCTTAAATATACGTGTCAAATGTGGTCTGAATCGGTCTATAGCCTGATACATCTCCCATATAAACCGTTGTCTTTTTTTTCTTCATGAGCCCCTAAGGGGCGTAATTCTTATTCGATTTGGCTGAAATTTTACACAATGACTTCTACAAACATTCTCAGTCTCAAACATTTAATTCAATTATGGTCAAAATCGGACCATAACTTGATATATTAGATCCATTAGCATAGCAATTTTTTTTAACCTTTCTTTGCCTAAAAAAAGATACCGGGAAAAGAACTCGACAAATGCGATCCAGGGTGGAGGGTATATAAGATTCGGCCCGGCCGAACTTAGCAAGCTTTTACTTGTTATATTTTCAGATTTTTTGTTTAATTTTTACCTTATTTTATCTTTAAACAAAATCAAGAACTAAAATAAATAAACTATACAAAATAATGCCTTTATGACCGTCAATGCCAATCAAAAACGGAAAACGTAATGTGAACGTTCAAAAACCTGAATTCAAAAATGAAATTATTATTTCACATCATCATCTACACCATAATCATCAGAGCGTTATACGCAAATGTTGAAAAGCAGATCTTGAATATAGGTAATGTTAACAAGTCTCCCATGACCCCCCAAATGTATAGCAATATGCAAAATAAAACACACAAATATTACAGGTGCTATATTCTTTAAAGATGAAACTGATTTGGAGGCGGCATTCGATACGGCCGTTCAGGATATAAATTACCTGAATCAGGAATACCAATTGGAATTTAATCCCATCAAACATTATCTAAGTGAAGATGACAGTGTCATCTTGCAAGAAATAGGTAATTATGAATATTTTGTTGTGCAAAATGACACTTCTTAACCTAAATTAGAAGTGGTGCTTCATGAAGGACATTAGGTTGTATCGAAATAATATTTTTGAAAAAAAGAAATTGAAAAAATAAAATGGATACCAAATATGATTACGTTTAAATATGGAAATGATCGGAGAAGCGAACTTGAATTCGCCAAACTGAAGGTCAGAAATGCAAAGTTCAAAGAAAACTGATGGCAACGGCTAAATCCATGCAACTGATCCAATTGCTTAAAAAAACGTTTTTTTTTATTAGATATTTAACATTCAGCTCATTAAAATTTTTCCTATTTTTTTCTATTTCAATACAACCTAATGTCCATAAGAAAACTCTTAAAAACTAAAGTATATTGTTTTGGTAATTTTTAGCTTGTGATTTGCTGCAAAATAGTGTTGCCGCCATTATTGGCCCAAGTTCGGCGACAAAAAGTGGTAAGTGTTTATTTTTAAACAGGACGCCTAGGGGAGACGGAGATTGGAGGTATGAGAGAAAAAAACATAAAAGAAACAAACAAATTAATCATAATGGAATAAATAAAATAAACTATTTTAATGTTTGTCGTCACAAGAATTTTTATGACGTCTGCCTTGTCTTTTGGCCACATTAACGCCGTCAACTTTTCATTTTCATGTTGAACGGTGTGTATGGTAAACTTTTTGTTTATGATTTTTTTAACCACAAGGTTGTCTTCTTTGTTTACCTAAAGACCGCAATTTCATAAATTTTCGCATGGGGGAATTTAATTGCAAATTTTGGAAAATTTGGAGAAATCGGTTTATATGGAAACTATATCAGGTTATAGACCGATTTAGATCGTACTTGACACAGTTGTTGAAAGTCGTAACACCACATGCAAAAATTCAGCCAAATCGAACAAAAATTTAGGCTTCCAAGGGTTCAAGAAGTCAAATCGGGAGATCGGTTTATATGGGAGCTATATCAGGTTATAAATCGATTCGAACCGTACTTGATACAGTTGTTGGAAACCTTAACAGAACATAGCACACACAATTTATGGCTTCCAGGGGCTCAAGAAGTAAACTCTGTAGATCGGTTGATGTGGGACGATTTGAGCCGAATTTGGCACAGTTATTGCCGTATAAGTCGTAACCGAACACCACGTGCAAAATTTCAGCCAAATCGGACGACAATTGAGGCTTTCAGGGGCTCAAGAAGTCAAATTGGTAGATCGATTTATATGGGAGCTATATCGGTTTATTAATCGATTCGGACTGCACTTGGCACAGTTGGTTGAAGTCAATACAGAACACCACATGCAAAATTTCAGCCAAATCAGACAAAAAATGCGGCATACAGAGGCTCAGGAAGTCACATCGGGAGATCGGTTTATATGGGAGCTAAAGGGTGATTTTTTTGAGGTTAGGATTTTCATGCATTAGTATTTGACAGATCACGTGGGATTTCAGACATGGTGTCAAAGAGAAAGATGCTCAGTATGCTTTGACATTTCATCATGAATAGACTTACTAACGAGCAACGCTTGCAAATCATTGAATTTTATTACCAAAATCAGTGTTCGGTTCGAAATGTGTTCATTCACCGTTCAGCGATGAGGCTCATTTCTGGTTGAATGGCTACGTAAATAAGCAAAATTGCCGCATTTGGAGTGAAGAGCAACCAGAAGCCGTTCAAGAACTGCCCATGCATCCCGAAAAATGCACTGTTTGGTGTGGTTTGTACGCTGGTGGAATCATTGGACCGTATTTTTTCAAAGATGCTGTTGGACGCAACGTTACGGTGAATGAACACATTTCGAACCGAACACTGATTTTGGTAATAAAATTCAATGATTTGCAAGCGTTGCTCGTTAGTAAGTCTATTCATGATGAAATGTCAAAGCATACTGAGCATCTTTCTCTTTGACACCATGTCTGAAATCCCACGTGATCTGTCAAATACTAATGCATGAAAATCCTAACCTCAAAAAAATCACCCTTTATATCCAAATCTGAGATGGCCCACTTCCAATCCCCAAAGACCTACATCAATTTTAGGTATATGTGCATAATTTCAAGCTACTAGATTTGATGAGAAATTTTGTCACAATAGCCCGAATAACTGCTTCAGTGGTTCGATTAAACTGACCATAAAATGAAAGAAGCGCTCCATGAACATTCTTAACAGACCACGCATTTTGATAATAAAATTCAATAATTTGCAAGTGCTGTTCGTTTGTAAGACGATACATGGTTAAATTATAGACCAAACTGGAGACGTTTGACAGTGATACAAAACACGAAATGTGCGTGAGCTGTGTAAACCAGTGCTGCCAAAAAGATAACAGCTTAAAAATCACCCTTTATTTAGAGCGCAAAACAAGCCGATTACTGGCTTAGGTGTTTGTCCATAGTGGCATGGGACGGATTAATATCCGAAACCTCTTTTCAACTAAACCTAACCTAACGTTAGTGTGTGGGTGGCCACCCCACCCTACATATCCCTCAAACTGCACATATTTGTGGACTATGGCAAAAAGCGGCTCAAATCTGATTTATGGCCAAGTGCTTAAGGGATGCCTCACCTCATGAAATCCCCCTAAACCACATATATAAGCCGCCTTTAGCAATATGTAGCTCAAATGTGGTTTTTGGGAGTAAAGTATGAATGTGATATCCACTTTGGTTCCTCCAAACCACCACCAAAACCTAGAGAATGAAGTAGATCTAGCATCCAAACTTTAATGGGCGGACCCACCCCTTACCCTATTTTCAAAAACGCCAGATCTCGGAGATGAATGGGTCTATTTGAGCGAAATTTGGTTTGTCCGATATGGGGACATTTTTGGGGTGAGATGGGCCCCCACTCATCAAATTCCTTCTCTAGTCTCAAATATTTTTCATTTGAGCCCCTTATTGTAGTTATTGGTCAATATTTCCATTTGGCGGGCTTTGGAGGCGTGGTGGCCCCCCTAGATATCCCACCCTATACCTAACCTAGCATACCAAATTTATAATAAACCACCCACCCTAGCATACCTAATTTATAAAAAACCGAAAACTGAAATTAGGTATCCTAAGTTAGGGTGGGATATCTAGGGGGGGCGCCTCCAAAGCCAGACAAATGGAAATATTGACCAATAACGCCAATATGGGGCTCAAATTAAAGATGTTTGAGACTAGAATAGGAAATTGAAGTTTGGGGGCGGGCGCGCCTCACCCCAAAAATACCCCCATACTAGAAAACCAAATTTCGGTCAAATCGCCCCATCTATCTACGAGATCTAATGTATTTGAAAATAGGGTAAGGGGAGGGTCGGCCCATTAAAGTTTGAATGTTATATCTACTTTATTCTCTTGGTTTTGGAGGTGGATTGTAGAAGCCCGCCTCACCCCGAAAATAATAAAATATCCGAAATATCTGAATGGCTTTACCAGCACCCCCAAACCGCACTTACTTCATGACCAGTATTGGAGGTGGCAAATTATCGATGGTACTACCGATATTTAAATTTTTGACAGAATGTCGATTGATATCTTTCCGATGGATTTTATTGCAAAGGTTCAATTTTTTGCAGAACTAAACAAAAATAAGCAATCCGACACTGAATGTAACTTTTAAGATAGATTGCGCCTATAGAGGGCGCAATATTCATCCGATTAGGCCAACATTGTTTACAGTGATTTCTCTAATGACTTCCCACTGACTTTACTAACCTTCATTTTATTTGATCTGTGCATAGATACTGCTTCTATGTAAATCGATCTTCTGATTTTTATACCCTCCACCATAGAATGGGGGCATACTAATTTCGTCATTATGTTTGTAACACCTGGAAATATGCGTCTAAGAACCCATAACGTATATATATATTCTTGATCGTCATGACATTTAAAGTCGAACTAGCCATGTTCGTCCGCATGCCTGTCGAAAGCACGCTAACTTTTGAAGGAGTAAAGCTAGGCCCCTACAAATTTCGCACAAAAACTTTTTATTAGTGTAGGTAGGTTGGGATTGTAAATGGGCCAAATCGGTTCATGTTTTAATATAGCTGCCATATAAACCGATCATTCACTTCTTGAGCCTCTAGAGGGCGCAATTATCGTCCAATTTGATTGAAATTTTGAATGTGGTGTTTTGGTATTACTTGCAACATCTGTGCCCAGTATGGTTCAAATCGTTTCTTAACCTTATATAGCTGCCATATAAACCGATCTTGGGTCTTGAGCTTCTTGAGCCTCTAGAGGGCGCAATTCTCTTCCAATGTGACTGAAATTTTGCCTTAGTTGTTTTTTTATGAATTCCTACAACTGCGATAAGTATGGTCTAAATCGGTTCATAACCTGATAAGCTGCCATATAAACCGATCTCCCGATTAGGCTTCTTGAGCTTAAAGAGGGCGCAATTCTTATCCAATTTGATTGAAATTTTGCATAGGTCATTTTGGTATCATTTTCAACAACTGTACCAAGTATGGTCGAAATCTGTCTTTAATTTGATATAGCCGCTATATAAACCGATCTCCCGATTAGACTTCTTGAGCTTCTAGAGGGTGCAATTCTCAACCGATTGGTCTGAAATTCTGCATGAGGTGTTTTGTTATTACTTCCAACAACTGTGCCAAGTATGGTCTAAATCGGTTCATTACCTGATGTAGCTGCTTTATAAACCGACCTCCTAATTTGACGTTGCGGCATGACAAGTCCATATCGGTGAATAACTTGATATAGCTCATAAATGTTTAAAAAAGGACTTGACAAATGCGATCCATGGTGGAGGGTATATAATATTCGATCCAGCCGAATTTAGCACGCTTTTACTTGTTGTTATCCTGCAAACATTTTTGATCGCCAAATAATCTTCCGCGAATCTTCCAGATGAAGGTTATGATCTAGGACGAGCTGGTCGAAGATTCGTAGACGATTCTACCATCGTGAGGAGTTGTGTCCTTAAAACTATTCTTCTGGAAGAGTATTCCGCGAATCTATTATATGAGTTGCTTACGACTAATTCAGAAGAGTCTGGGAAGATCTATGAAGTTAGTTTTGTAGAGGGTTAATAAAATACTCTTCTAGAAGAGTTGAGCATTATTTGCCAGCACGAGTCAAAAATGAGTGTTTTTTTATGTTTATTACATATTATTGGGTTGCCCAAAAAGTAATTGCGGATTTTTTAAAAGAAAGTAAGTGCATTTTTAATAAAACTTAGAATGAACTTTAATCAAATATACTTTTTCTACACTTTTTTTCTAAAGCAAGCTAAAAGTAACAGCTGATAACTGACAGAAGAAAGAATGCAATTACAGAGTCACAAGCTGTGAAAAAATTTGTCAAAATTGTCAAGTGGGTCTGACGGCAGGCAGACTGCCAGATAAACCTAACCTAACCTAAGAGAAGAGTTGCTGAAACTTCCGCACATGCAAATTATTGCCCAATGATATCCCTGAAGAGTGTTTCGCGACTCATCCGGTAGAACAATTGCGTAAAAACCTTTAAGAAGATTGTTTTATTCATCGCGGGGACGCATGCTCTTCCAAAATGATTAAAAATGTTTGCAGGGTAGTCGTATATTACTATGTATTCACCAGGAATGTATACCGGGCGGCATATTCACCACAGTCGAATCGTAAATATTTATTTCCGTCCACTTTATGGCCACTCTTCTAAACACAACAATTAATTTTTCTATTTGCACCCGTTCGATGATCCTAGAAAATGACAAATGGCAAAGAGCTGTATGAAACAAACGAAAATGACAATTCGTATTATTGACCTACATATGAGATGCAAAGAAAGAGAGAGCGAGAGAGAGAAAGAGGGTGAGAGAGAGTGAGAGATAGAGGGTGAGAGAGAGAGGAGGAGAGAGAGTGGGTGAGAGAGAGAGGATGAGAGAGTTAGGGTGCGAGAGTTAGGGTGAGAGAGTTAGGGTGAGAGAGTTAGGGTGAGAGAGAGAGAGAGAGAGGTTGAGAGAGCGAGAGATAGGTGGAAACCTGCATAGGAATAGGACTCTTTGCAACTTTATGAACGATTTCTCTCTCGCGATCTGTTTGGCAACAGATTAGAAGAGTGTCTCTTTGTTAAAAGAAAAACCAATATTGCTCTCCTTCTGAGATGGTGAATATATTAGTTGATCTATTTTGAATGCTATTTCTCCCTATCGCTCTTAATTAAAGAAAAAACCACTTTGTTCTCCTGCTGCTAATAATATGCCCTCTTTTTTGATACTTTTTTGCTAGATTCTATAAAAATAAGTGTTTATTTTTATAGTTTATTGTTTTGTTTTTATTTTCCGTTTTATGCTTTTATTTTGTCTACTTTTTTATGCTCACGTGCCTAGACATCGTCAATGTTTTGTGCAATATGACGGGGATACCCCATCTACAGTTCGATTGGCATGGTGAAGAAACGGATGCGGTGCTAAGCAAATATTTGTACACCATCAATGTGGCGCCATCGGTTCATGTCTTGTCTCAGGCCCTAATGGATATTGTACAAAATGAACCCCTGAATTGGAAGACATTCACAATAGCCTATGAAACATCATCGGGTGAGTATGAGAGAAAATTTCGAATAGCATTTTTTTGTATTAATCTCTTCTTGGTATTCTTTAAGATTTATCTCGCATGCAACACCTGTTGGCATGGAAGCAATTTCATAAAACGGGCATTAAGTTGATACCATTTCATCGAGATGATGATTATCGTGTTCTCTGGAAAGTTATTAAAAATTCTCGTGAGAGAAATGTGCTCATCGATTGCCCATCGGATATAATTGTGGAATTGATGAGGGAGTCGATTAATTTCAATATGACGACATCATTTAATGTAAGTAGTACTTCTGTTATAAGGAAATGTTTTGTTTTTGAAAATATACAGTAAAGAAATTTATAGGAATAATGTTAGGGTTGCCCAAAAAGTAATTGCGGATTTTTTTTTCACAGCTTGTGACTCTGTAATTGCATTCTTTCTTCTGTCAGTTATCAGCTGTTAATTTTAGCTTGCTTTAGAAAAAAAGTGTAAAAAAAGTATATTTGATTAAAGTTCATTCTTTTTATTAAAAATGCATTTACTTTCTTTTAAAAAATCCGCAATTACTTTTTGGGCAACCCAATAGTTATAGAACTCGATTTGAAGCATATATGGAAAAGAAAGACGAAAATGTATCGAACAATAATTTCCCACATATTTCAATAGGGTCACACTGTCACTGTAAACAGAGGCAGACTACCTAGTTAAAGAACTCGCTTTGAAGCATATGTGAAAAAGAAAGACAAGAAAAGCCGTACTTAGCCTTACTACCACTCCTGCAGACGGATGTTCTTAAGGAAAAGATGTACTTGGTCCAATGATAGTTTGCAAAATAAAGGAAGTATTGAAGGAAGAAAGAAGAGACTGGTCATTGTCAGAATAAGGGAATCGTTGCTGCCTACACAACAGGCTGGCTTGAAAAAGTATTCTGAAAATAAACCATATTTGGAACTAGTTTTGAACTTTGGAAAGAGTATTTAGTATTAAAACCACCCTTTCTTTAGGGAAAGGGTGGTTTTAATACCTTTTCCCAAAAGAAAGCGTAGTATTAGTGCCCTTTCCCTAAAAGGAGAGGGAGTTCTAATACCCTTTCCTTAAAGAAAGGGTTGTTTTAGTACTCTTTCCCTAATGAGGGTACCATAGCGCAGAGGTAAGTATGTCCGCCTATGACTCTGAACGCCTAGGTTCAAATTCTGTCGATACCATCAGAAAAAAATTTTCAGGGGTGTTTTTCCCCTCCTAATGCTGGCAACATTTGTGAGGTACTATGCCATGTAAAAACTTCTCTGCAAAGTGGTGTCGCACTGCGGCACGACGTTCGGACTCGGCTATAAAAACGAGGCCCCTTATCATTGATCTCAAACTTGAATCGGACTGCACTCATTGATATGTGAGAAGTTTGCCCGTGTTCCTTAGTGGAATGCTCATGGGCAAAATTTGCATTTTTGATACCCTCCACCATAGACTGGAGGTTTACTTATTTCGTCATTCCGTTTGTAAGTCCTCGAAATATTCGTCAAAGACCCCGTAAAGTATATATATTCTTGATCGTCATGACATTTCATCCGTCCGTCCATCCGTCCGTCCATCCGTCCGTCCATCCGTCCGTCCATCCGTCCGTCCATCCGTCCGTCCATCCGTCCGTCCATCCGTCCGTCCATCCGTCCGTCCATCCGTCCGTCCGTCCATCCGTCCGTCCATCCGTCCGTCCATCCGTCCGTCCATCCGTCCGTCCACCCGTCCGTCCATCCGTCCGTCCATCCGTCCGTCCACCCGTCCGTCCATCCGTCCGTCCATCCGTCCGTCCATCCGTCCGTCCATCCGTCCGTCCATCCGTCCGTCCATCCGTCCGTCCATCCGTCCGTCCGTCCATCCGTCCGTCCATCCGTCCGTCCATCCGTCCGTCCATCCGTCCGTCCATCCGTCCGTCCGTCCATCCGTCCATCCGTCCATCCGTCCGTCCATCCGTCCGTCCATCCGTCCGTCCATCCGTCCGTCCGTCCATCCGTCCGTCCGTCCGTCCATCCGTCCGTCCGTCCGTCCGTCCATCCGTCCCTCCGTCCATCTGTCCGTCTGTCCATCTGTCCGTCCGTCCATCTGTCCGTCCGTCTATCTGTCCGTCCGTCCATCTGTCCGTCCTTCCATCTGTCCGTCCGTCCATCTGTCCGTCCGTCCATCTGTCCGTCCGTCCATCTGTCCGTCCGTCCATCTGTCCGTCCGTCCATCTGTCCGTCCGTTAATCTGTCCGTCTGTCGGAAGCTCGCTAACATTCGAAGGAGTAAAGCTAGTCATAAATTCTAGGCATATATCTTCTCATTAGAGTAGGTCGGTTGGGATTGTAAATGAGCCATGTCGGTCCATGGTTTGCTATAGCTGCCATATAAAGCGGTCCTGAATCTTAACTTCTTGAGCCACTAGAGGGCGCAATTCTTATCCAATTTGGCTGAAAATTTTCATGAGGTGTTTTGTTAAAATTTCCAACGTCTGTGCATTAAGTGTAAGGCAGTAAGATGAGTGGGTGGAAACGGGAAAGGGGAGGGGGAAACGAATTGGCCGTAAGGACCAAGAGGATAGCCATGGGTAAACTTGGTAAATGCGAAGCTTTTCGGAGCGACGCAGTTCGAGTTTAGGTCCTGGTCGACCTTCGAGTTTAGGTGTTATACCAATCGTTGGGAGGACGACGAAAATCCTATGGGGAAATCCGGTTCGTCTGTAGAAGAGGCTATTACTGAGAGAAAGTAGGAAGCTGATGGAGTATCATTTCCAACCTATGGCTCTTCTAGCTTCGCAGGACCTTTTATTTTTCATTAATATCGGTTTAAACTTGGCTTAACCATCTCTGTTTTCTTTTTTCAGAGCTTTTTCCTCACTAATTTGGATACTCATACCAGTGGCATAGATAAACTATTATCCGATATATTTCTATCAAATGTTACCAGCGTAAGACTGCGCTCCTATATACCACCGCCAGTGCACAGTGAAACAGATGTCTTTGATCCGGGAGAGAAAGACAGTGTACAGACATTGAATCAACAAAATATCTACGATGCTTTAGTGCTGCTATACAATGCCCTACAGCAGACTTTTCAGCCTGATCCCATACCAGTACCAGAGGTCTCATGTGAGGGTGGTTTTTGGGAATCGGGTAATGATTTGATAGATAAAATGAAAAAGGTTTGTCATCTCAGATTGTTTTTCAGGAAAAAGAATCTAATTCTGTTTTTCCTATATTCCAGTTGGATCAAAAACATCTGGAGCCGCATTATAAAACCCAAAAACTCACAGTCAACTCTTTTGGCATACGCGATGATTTTAATTTGGAGATATACGATGTTATGGTCGACGACACTCTCAATGTCTGGAACAAACAGCATGGTTTGGTGGTCTATGATAATCTTATATCGAATTTTACCCGCAAAGTCTTTAAGCCCAAAAAGAAAGGCGATCATGTTGACTATCAAAAGAAGAAAATTAAATACACCGTGGCAACTAGAATTGGAGAACCCTATTTTATGATACGTGAAGAACCCGAAGGTGTGCACTTTGAGGGCAATGATCGTTTTAAGGGTTATGTTGTGGACTTACTGTTCGAGTTGGCCAAGAATTTACATTTCGATTTTGTCTTCGAACCAGTGCCGGATAATAAATATGGAGCTTATGACCCGAATACCAATGAATGGGATGGCATTGTAAGGCAGCTGATGGACAATGTAAGTATTGGGGGTAGAAGTATAGGGGAGAAAAGTTATTTCAAAGGCCATCCATTACAAGAGATTGGCATAACACACCATTCCATTGTAACTGCCCCGCCTTCGGTTTGAACCCTACCCTCACACTCCACCAAGATAAGGGTACATAGGAGTATCTAAAGCCAGTCAGCCAAACAATCAAAACTCTCCCCTGTACCAGGGGACTCATTAGAGTGCAATGGTTTGTGAACGTTACGTCTTGAGTCATCAAATCTACCGTTGATATGTCCATCTCAGTGTCTGCAAATTTTGCCCATGAACATTCCACCAAGGAAAAGGGGCAAACTTCTCACATATCAATGAGTGCAGTCCGATTCAATTTTAGCTCAATGATAAGGGGCCTCCTTTTTATAGCCGAGTTCGAACGGTGTGCCGCTGTGCGACACCTCTTTGGAGAGAAGTTTTATATGGCATAGCACCTAAAAAATGTTGCCAGCATTACGAGGGCAAAACCACCGCTGAAAATTTTTTTCCCATGATCTCGCCTGGATTCGAACCCAGGCGTTCAGGGTCATAGTCGGACATGCTGCGCTACGGTGGCCATCTCAGTGTCTACTTCAGTCAAAAATTACCTCTTCTTATGATACCTCTGAATAGTGTGAGGGTTAAAAATTGACCTCATCCATGTTTAACTCCTGTTTCATTTCTTTTTCCTTTTCAGCAAGCCCAGATGGGCATCTGTGATCTAACCATAACCCAAGAGCGTCGCACAGTGGTTGATTTTACAGTGCCCTTCATGCAATTGGGAGTGCAGATTCTCTACTCCAAACCACCACCACCGAAAAAGGAGCTTTTTCAGTTTCTGGAACCCTTCTCAGTGGCTGTATGGCTGTGTTTACTCATTGCCTTATTCTTGATGTCCTTGGTGTATGTGGTATTAGCCAGGTAGGTCTAAACCAAAAGCTATGCGTCTTCCTCAAGGTCAATTTTTCTTGCCAGATTCACCCCAGACGAATGGAAGACTCAGAAAGATCCCAATACAGTGGAACTTACCTGGACCCTAAGGAATTCATTTTATTTGCATATAAACTCAATTTTGCAAGTGGGATGTGATATTTTGCCAACGTAAGGCTAGCCTTAGATTTTTAAAAAGATGCTCAAAAGTTGACTTTTTACTCTCTTCTCTTATTTTCCAGTGCTGGCCCCATGCGTCTCTTTACCACCTTTTGGTGGATATTTGCTTTGTTGATGGCCCAAACCTATTTGGCCAAGATGACTTCGTTCATAACCGCCTCCAAAATGGATGGTACCATACAAAATCTTCATGATCTGGTGCAACAGGATAAAATACAATTTGGCACTGTCAAGGGAGGTTCCACATCACTCTTTTTCTCCCAGTCCAGTGAAACTGATTATCGTTTGGCTTGGAATAAAATGAAATCCTTTAAACCTGAGGCTCTCACCAAAGATAATAAGGAAGGCGTGGATCGGGTCAAGCATAGCAAAGGTCGTTATGCCTATCTATTGGAGACTCCCATATTGCAATATTATGCGAAAAAGAATTGTGACCTAATGCCAATAGGAGATCCTTTTGGAGAGAAGTTTTATGGCATAGCAGTGCCGTTGAGTAAGTACTTTGAGTCAAAATACACTGACAAAAAAAATTTAAAAAAAATTTTTGAACCTTTGACAAAATGTTTGCTAAAACTAAGATTTTGGCAACATATTCTTCAAAATTTTCACACATGGTATAGTTTGGCCCCCCCGGTAAAAATAGGGTACTTCATTTTGTGATATCCCCTGGGGGGGGGGGGGCGGACCCTCCCCCTAACCCCAATTTTCAAAAACGCTAGATCTCGGAGATGGGTGTATCGATTTAAGCGAAGTTTTGTATGCCCCCTTATGGTAACCAAAAACACAAAATTGGTATTAAACTTTGGGGTCAAATAACCGGGGGGTGGGCGCCCTATCCTAAAACCCACCCAAAACGGACATGTTTACCAATTCAGACAATATGGGTATCAAATGAAAGGTATTTAAGAATAGTGTACGAACTTGATATAAAAATTAAACCTTACGTTTCGTGGGACATGACCCACCCTCCAAAACCACCCAAAAATGAAATTTACCGATAGGGCAATGTGGTATCAAATGAAAGATAATTGGATGTAGAAGACGAATCTTATATAAAAATTTGGGTCAAGTCCCAGGGGGCCCACCCCACCCGAAAAATAACATCCAAACGGACATGTAGACTGATGTGACAATATGAGGTTAAAACGAAAGGTTATTGAGAGTAAAATACGAAACTTATATAAGCGTTTTGGCATCTATTCCCAGGCAGGTCGCTCCAAGCCAAAAATGTTCAACCAAATGGACACGTATACCGAACGGGACAAGTTGTTTGTGAATTAAATATGTATATAAATATTCTTCAAATTTGGTCCATGGCAAAAGGGGGCGGCAAACACGTATGGGTGTAGTGGAGCACACCGGGCCATATTCGTACTCTACTCTCGAATATCTTCATTGGAGTCCCATATTGTCCCGATCAGTCCACTTTGATCTTGGGCGCTCCTTTTGGGGCGGCACGGCTCTCTAGATACTTGGATCCAGTTTCTAATATCTTATTCATACTCTGCTCACGAATATCTTTCATTGGAGTCCTATATTAACCCGATAGGTCCACTTTTTAATTTTGGCCGGTACTCTTGGGGCGGCGCCCAGCTAGTTGGATTAAATTTTTGACATCATATTCGTATTTTACTCTCGAATACCTTCCATTTGAATCCCATATTGTCCCTATCGGTCCCCTTTGATTTTGGGCGGTACTTTTGAGGAGGTTTTTGGCTTGGGGCGGGTCCCTAGATACTTGGATCCCATTTCTATGTCATATTTATACTCTACTCCCGAATATCATTCTTTGGAATTCTATATGGTCCCCATCGGTAAATTTTTTTTTTTAGGCGGTACTCTTGGGGCGACACCCTTCGCATTTGGATCAAATTTTTGATATCTTATTCGTATTCTACTCCCATATTTGAGTCGGTCCACTTGGATTTTTGGCGGTACTTTTGAGCCGGTTTTGGACTTGCGACGGCTCCCTGGGTGCTGGGATCAAATTTTTAATGTCGTATTCATACTCTACTTCCAAATAAAAATTATTTGAGTACCAATCGGTCCACTTTTGATTTTGGGTGCTACTTTGGGGCGGTTTTGGGTCTGGGGCGGCCTCTTAGGTACTTGGACCCAATTTTGATTACCATATTCGTAATTAACTCCCAAATACCAGTTGAGTCCCATATTGTGCCATTCGGTAAATATGTCCTGCTGGGCGGTTTTGGAATAATATATTGGGTTGCCCAAAAAGTAATTGCGGATTTTTTAAAAGAAAGTAAATGCATTTTTGATAAAACTTAGAATGAACTTTGATCAAATATACTTTTTTTACACTTTTTTCTAAAGCAAGCTAAAAGTAACAGCTGATAACTGACAGAAGAAAGAATGCAATTACAGAGTCACAAGCTGTGAAAAAATTTGTCAACGCCAACTATATGAAAAATCCGCAATTACTTTTTGGACAAGCCAATATATGTCAGATTTGTACTCAACTTTTATATACCTTTCACTTGATAACCATATTGCCCAAAGCGGTAAAAGTGTCCTGTTTGGTGGTGTTTTTGGGGGTGGGGGCCACCCCAACACTTAGGATGACATTTTTATGCCAAGTTCGAATTCTATTTTTTGAGCGAGGGACGGTTTTGGGCTTGGAACGGCTCCCTGGGTACTTGGATCAAATTTTAAATATCATATCCATAATCCACTTTCAAATACCTTTCATTTGATACCCATATTGCCCCAATTGGTAAATATGTCCGTTCGAGCGGGTTTTGGGATAGGGCGTCCCCCCAGGTTATTTGACCCCAAAATGTTATACTAATTTCGTGTTTTTGGTGCACCATAAGATGGCATTGAAAATTTCGCTTAAATCGGTGCACCCATTTGCTAGATCTGGTGTTTTTGAAATTGGGGGTAAGGGGAGGTTCCGTCACTCTACGGATATCAAAAATTGTATTACGTTTTTGTCACCGGGGGCTCAAACTCTACCATCTGTGAAAATGCCATGAAACACGGTTCAGCCGTTTTTGAGCCTATACGGAACAAACAAATTAACAAACCTATGCCACCACTGTGGTACAGAGTTTTATGACGTAGTGGATTGGTGTGTAACACCCAGAAGGAAGAGAGATAGACAGACCCATTGACAAGTATACCGATCGACTCAGAATCACTTTCTGGATCGATTTAGCTATGTCCGCCTTTCCATGTGTCCATTTGTGTATAAAGTAAAGGTCGCAGTTTTCTTCCGATCGCCTTAAAATTTGGTATAGGAATGTTTTTTCGGCCTAGAGACGAAGCCTGTTGAAATTGGAAAAAATCGGTTCAGATTTGGATATAGCTCCCATATATGTGTACGTCCGATTTGGACCAATATTGTTATAATGTGGTCATTGGTTACCTGATTCTATCGAAATTTGGCAGGAAGGATTTTCTCTTGACTCTTCACATTACTGATGAATTTCTTAGAAATCGGTTCAGATAGATATACATCTCACATATATATATCGTCCGATTTTCACTCCTAGAGCCACTGCAAGCGCATTTTTTGACCAATCTTGCCAAAATTTTGTACAACGCTTTCTTTGACGACTTTCTCAATGTATGTAAAGTTTGCTCAAAATCGGTTCAGATTTAGATATAGCTCCCATATATATGTTCGTCCGATTTTGAGAAATACTGAAATAAAGTGCTGATATGTTAACCGATTCTCTTGAAATTTGGCAGGAAGGAATTTCTTATGACTGTCAATATTACAGGTGAATGTCATAGAAATCGGTTCAGATAGATATACATCTCTCATATATATATCGTCCGATTTTCACTCCTAGAGCCACTGCAAGCGCATTTTTGTCCAATCTCGCCAACGCTTTCTTTGACGACTTTCTCAATGTATGTAAAGTTTGCTCAAAATCGGTTCAGATTTAGATAAAGCTCCCATATATATGTTCGTCCGATTATGAGAAATAATGCAATAAAGTGCTCATATGTTAACCGATTCTCTTGATATTTGGCAGGGAGGATTTTCTCTTGACTCTTGAAACTACTGGTGAATTTCATAGAAATCGGTTCAGATATAGATATAGCTGCCATATATTTATGTCGCCCGATTTTCACTTCTAGAGTCACTGCAAGCGCATTTATTTGCCAATCTTCCCAAAACTTTGTACAACGCTTTCCTTTACGGCTTCCTTAATGTCTGTAAAGTTTGCCCGAAATCGATTCCGATTTAGATATAGCTCCCATATATATATGTTCGTCCGATTATGAGAAATAATGCAATAAAGTGCTCATTTGTTAACCAATTCTCTCGAAATTTAGCTGGAAGGATTTTCTTATGACTGTCAATATTACTGGTGAATTTCATAGAAATCGGTTCAGATTTAGATATAGCTGTCATATATGTATTTCGCCCGATTTTCACTTCTAGAGCCACTACGATGTGCATTATACACCAAAATTGCCAAATTTTTGCACAACCCCTTCCTCGGCTACTACCACAATATCTGAGAAGTTTGGTCAACATAGATTTATATATAGATGTAGCTCCCATATATATGTTCATCAGATTTTGTGTAATGTGCAATAATGTTGTCATTTGTCAACCGCATTCATTAGAGTTTAAGCATATTTGCTCGAAACTTGATAGGAATTGATTAAAAAACTCATCTAAACACATCAGACGAGGTCCATCCAAATTGGTTCGGAATTGGATATAGCTTCCACTTTGTACTTATATGGTAGGTGTAGGGTATTATTCAGTCGGCACCGCCCCACGTATTGCCTTTCCTTAAAAACCCTACCTACTTTCTTACTGCGCTATAAGTAAAGGTTAAATGACAAAGCCCAGCGTTTCATTCGTGCACTGCTCACTAATTGGTGAGTGGGTGGAAGCATGTAACCTTTTGGTGGCATTGCAAGCTGATGAGGCCTCTGGAAAAGGCCGAAATCGCGACTATTGCCTTTCCTTAGAAACCCTACTGGTTTCTTACTGCGCTATAAATAAAGGTTAAATGACAAAGCCCAGCGTTTCATTCGTGCATTGCTCACTAATTGGTGAGTGGGTGGAAGCATGTTACCTTTTGGTGGCATTGCAAGCTGATGAGGCCTCTGGCAGAGGCTGAAATCGCGAGTATTGCCTTTCCTTAGAAACCATACTGGTTTCTTACTGCGCTATAAGTAAAGGTTAAATGACAAAGCCCAGCGTTTCATTCGTGCACTGCTCACTATTTAGTGAGTGGGTGGAGGCTTGTAACCTTTTGGTGGCATTGCAAGCTGATGAGGCCTCTGGAAAAGACCGAAATCGCGATCCCTGCAGCCCGACCCAAATACATTCTCTCTCCAATGGAGACTCTTTAAAGGGGGTTTGGTTGTCTTAGCTGGTTAATCCAACAACAAAATGACAAAATTTTTTAAATACATTCTTTTTAAATAAAATTTTTACAAATTTCTTTAAATAAATCCTTGTAATCCTTTTCTTTTAATTCATTTCAGATGCTCCCTATCGTTCCGAGTTAAATGTGGGAATTTTAAAGCTCAGTGAGCAAGGTTTCCTATACAAATTAAAAAGGGAATGGATTTTTCACAACAACACAGTACTATGTGAAGATGCACCCTCAACAGATGGTACCCAAATGGATATGCAGACATTGCGGGGTGTGTTTCTGGTTCTGCAATTGGGCATAGGTGTTGGCATTATTATAGGCATAGCTGAGTTCTTTTGGTATATCAATAAAATGGCAGTAAGAGAAAAGGTAGGAGGCTTGAAATTACGTTGCTCAAGACTATTTGTAAAATTTTTTTTTAAATTTATTTTCAGATATCTCCTAAATTGGCTTTGGCCAGAGACTTTAAATTTTTCGTAAATTTTTGGAAACAAATCAAGCCTTTGTCAATTTATAAATGTCCTGAGGCGGGTTCCCAATCTCGTGGCTCCCTAATGCCTTCTACAGCAACAGAAACTAACAGTTCTGAGAAACATAAGAGAAAAGTGAAAAGAAGGAAAAAACCTGAAAAGGATGCCAAAGTTTGAAGCCTGTTAGTTGTTATAAAAAAATATGATAAAATATATTTATAAGTTTTGTAAATAGAGATTATTTTAAGAAAAAAAAAGAATAAATTGTTGATGATTAATGTTAGATTTATGACGAAGATGTGAACGGTTTGAATGTTGATACATCAATGATTAAATTTATTTCAAATTTCTTTACATTCGACTTTGACAAATATTACTAGACTGGTTATCTCATAAAGGGATGCCTATTCAACATTATAAACCATACATTGTTTATGGCAGCCATAAAATATCATAAATTTTCACTTAACCTAAACAAATAAACCATAAATCCATTAGACTGTAAATATTCCTAATCACTAAGGGATATCATTACTGTAACAATAGCCTTAAAGTCGTTATCCAGCTAACGAAATATCCTGTTCCAATGAATTTTGAATAATCAACCCTTTAAAAGGAAGAATAAAGCTCTCCATAAGGTATTGATTTTATTTTTTTTATATCCCATTCCCCTATTAAACAATAAAAAATGGGCCATATAAGTCCCATTCGTCCTCAAAGGGTTAACGAATTAAAGTGTTAATTCCACCGTATCTCAGAGTTGCCCTGTGTACCTACGCCACTTAATGACTGTGTTCCATTCCTGACTAGAACCATAAACGACACGGATGTCGAAAAGCCTAACATTCGTCACTGTGTCAAATTTCAGTGAAATCGGATTATAAAAGCGCCTTTGATTTGGCCAAGGCTTTTCATCGAGATATCGGTCTATATGGCAGCTATATCCAAATCTGGACCGATTTCGACCAAGTTGCAGATACATGTCGAAGAGCCTAACACAACTCACTGTCCCAAATTTCGGCGAAATCGGACAATCAATGCGCCTTTTATGGCCCCAAAACCTTAAATCAAGAGATCGGTCTATATGGCAGCTATATCCAAATCTGGACCGATCTGAGCCAAATTGAAAAACAATATCGAAAGTTTTATCACAACTCAATGTCCCAAATTTCGGCGACATCGGACAATAAATGCGCCTTTTATGAGCTCAAAACCTTAAATCGAGAGATCGGTCTATATGGCAGCTATATCCAAATCTGAACCGATCTGAGGCAAATTGACAAAATATGTTGAAGGGCCTAAGACAATTCACAGTCCCAAATTTCAGCAAAATCGGGACAACTCACTGTCCCAAATTTCGGCAAAATCGGACAATAAATGCGCCTTTTATGGCCCCAAAACCCTAATTCAAGAGATCGGTCTATATTGCAGCTATATCCAAATCTGGACCGATCTAAGCCAAATTGAAAAATAATATCGAAAGTTTTATCACAACTCAATGTCCCAAATTTCGGCGACATCGGACAATAAATGCGCCTTCTATGGGCTCAAAACCTTAAATCGAGAAATCGGTCTATATGGCAGCTATATCCAAATCTGAACCGATGGGTCTAAGACCCTAAATCGGAGGATCGGTCTATATGGCAGCTATATCCAAAAAATTGGCGAAGGATGTCGAAGGGCCTTAAACAACTCACTGTCCCAAATTTCAGCAAAATCGGATGATAAATGTGGCTTTTATGGGTCTGGAACCCTAAAGCCCACCTGGCCGTATAGAAGTCTATGTAATTTCTATCACCATCAATATCCTTGTTCAAATCGGTTCTATAAGGAATAGTGGTACAGTACTTGTTATCAAAAAAAGGCTTAGGGAGGGTATAATCCACACTGCCTGGAACATTGGATATTGTATCAAGGATAATATAGTGTCCGTAGCCGCCACATGACCAAAGAGAAAGCTCCCTTATCCTCACGCCAGTGATCACAGCAATTTTCCTAGCCACAATGTCCAGAGGCATTAGATGTAGCGTTAAATTCAGTGCATCAAATGGTATAGTCCTCAGTGCGGCTGTGATACGCAAACAAGTCATCCTTTGGATCCGGTTGAGTATTGAACAGGAGGTGGACTTTTGAAGCGCCGTCCACCAGACTACAATACCATATAGCAGTATAGGTCTGACAACTGCAGTATATACCCAATGTATGACACGCGGTCTAAGCCCCCAACTATTGCCAATGGGGTCTCTTGCAGGTGTATGGGCCAAGAGTTGCCTTTCTTGTCCTTTCCAAAATGTTGGATTTGAAGTTCAATTTCCTGACCAGCAATTATTTTGCGCTTTCTGTAAATGGACCATTCTCTCCTCTCAAGGAGATAGCTGCCACTGTAGTCTACTACTATTGGAAGATTTTTACTTTCAGATGATTGTTTTATTCATAGCCGGGACGAACACTCATTCAAAATTATGAAAAATGTTTGTAGGGATTTCTCCCGTATGTGTTTTGAACACGTAGTCTACACTTTCCTTTGTCTGTGCTTGTATGTGTTTCCTATATCAACACTCACTGTGATGTAGACACATCTCATGTAAGCTTTGAACTAGGAATACCTCTGTTGGCATTGTTTGGTATTGCCGATGGTTTATGTCTTTGCTATAACCTTAAACTCTCCAAACAAATATTCAACATGAATGGGTGGTGCAAGTTTACTTGTCTATGTTCTCCAAGGACAATGATTCGTTTTAAATAAGCTCCAGAAAACCCAATTGGAATCGCTGCACTAAGGGCCGAAACAGAACGATTTCCGCGAGCCCAGGGGAAATGTCGGTGTGTATGGCTGCCATGAGAGGGGCGCCTCAAGTGGCTAGCATTTCACCGCTCTTATGGATCATGGTGGTAGACAGGATTCTTGTGGAACTTGGGACAAAAGTAGTCAAAAAGTGCGCTTACACATATGACCTAGTTATTCTTTTCGCGTTGCTTGTGCAACGGGCAAATTTGGGTCTACTGTGTCGGAGGTGCTAGACAGAGCCCTTGGATATACGTCTTTCTGGGCTGAAGAATGTGGAGCGTGAACGCCAGGAAGACCGAGCTGATATTTTTCACACGGAGAAGGACAGCTCCCGAGTTTAGACTTCCCTCGCTGCACGGTGTGGCACTGGAGCTGTCAGAAACAGAACAGTAGAGTAGAGTAGAGTAGAGTAGAGTAGAGTAGAGTAGAGTAGAGTAGAGTAGAGTAGAGTAGAGTAGAGTAGAGTAGAGTAGAGTAGAGTAGAGTAGAGTAGAGTAGAGTAGAGTAGAGTAGAGTAGAGTAGAGTAGAGTAGAGTAGAGTAGAGTAGAGTAGAGTAGAGTAGAGTAGAGTAGAGTAGAGTAGAGTAGAGTAGAGTAGAGTAGAGTAGAGTAGAGTAGAGTAGAGTAGAGTAGAGTAGAGTAGAGTAGAGTAGAGTAGAGTAGAGTAGAGTAGAGTAGAGTAGAGTAGAGTAGAGTAGAGTAGAGTAGAGTAGAGTAGAGTAGAGTAGAGTAGAGTAGAGTAGAGTAGAGTAGAGTAGAGTAGAGTAGAGTAGAGTAGAGTAGAGTAGAGTAGAGTAGAGTAGAGTAGAGTAGAGTAGAGTAGAGTAGAGTAGAGTAGAGTAGAGTAGAGTAGAGTAGAGTAGAGTAGAGTAGAGTAGAGTAGAGTAGAGTAGAGTAGAGTAGAGTAGAGTAGAGTAGAGTAGAGTAGAGTAGAGTAGAGTAGAGTAGAGTAGAGTAGAGTAGAGTAGAGTAGAGTAGAGTAGAGTAGAGTAGAGTAGAGTAGAGTAGAGTAGAGTAGAGTAGAGTAGAGTAGAGTAGAGTAGAGTAGAGTAGAGTAGAGTAGAGTAGAGTAGAGTAGAGTAGAGTAGAGTAGAGTAGAGTAGAGTAGAGTAGAGTAGAGTAGAGTAGAGTAGAGTAGAGTAGAGTAGAGTAGAGTAGAGTAGAGTAGAGTAGAGTAGAGTAGAGTAGAGTAGAGTAGAGTAGAGTAGAGTAGAGTAGAGTAGAGTAGAGTAGAGTAGAGTAGAGTAGAGTAGAGTAGAGTAGAGTAGAGTAGAGTAGAGTAGAGTAGAGTAGAGTAGAGTAGAGTAGAGTAGAGTAGAGTAGAGTAGAGTAGAGTAGAGTAGAGTAGAGTAGAGTAGAGTAGAGTAGAGTAGAGTAGAGTAGAGTAGAGTAGAGTAGAGTAGAGTAGAGTAGAGTAGAGTAGAGTAGAGTAGAGTAGAGTAGAGTAGAGTAGAGTAGAGTAGAGTAGAGTAGAGTAGAGTAGAGTAGAGTAGAGTAGAGTAGAGTAGAGTAGAGTAGAGTAGAGTAGAGTAGAGTAGAGTAGAGTAGAGTAGAGTAGAGTAGAGTAGAGTAGAGTAGAGTAGAGTAGAGTAGAGTAGAGTAGAGTAGAGTAGAGTAGAGTAGAGTAGAGTAGAGTAGAGTAGAGTAGAGTAGAGTAGAGTAGAGTAGAGTAGAGTAGAGTAGAGTAGAGTAGAGTAGAGTAGAGTAGAGTAGAGTAGAGTAGAGTAGAGTAGAGTAGAGTAGAGTAGAGTAGAGTAGAGTAGAGTAGAGTAGAGTAGAGTAGAGTAGAGTAGAGTAGAGTAGAGTAGAGTAGAGTAGAGTAGAGTAGAGTAGAGTAGAGTAGAGTAGAGTAGAGTAGAGTAGAGTAGAGTAGAGTAGAGTAGAGTAGAGTAGAGTAGAGTAGAGTAGAGTAGAGTAGAGTAGAGTAGAGTAGAGTAGAGTAGAGTAGAGTAGAGTAGAGTAGAGTAGAGTAGAGTAGAGTAGAGTAGAGTAGAGTAGAGTAGAGTAGAGTAGAGTAGAGTAGAGTAGAGTAGAGTAGAGTAGAGTAGAGTAGAGTAGAGTAGAGTAGAGTAGAGTAGAGTAGAGTAGAGTAGAGTAGAGTAGAGTAGAGTAGAGTAGAGTAGAGTAGAGTAGAGTAGAGTAGAGTAGAGTAGAGTAGAGTAGAGTAGAGTAGAGTAGAGTAGAGTAGAGTAGAGTAGAGTAGAGTAGAGTAGAGTAGAGTAGAGTAGAGTAGAGTAGAGTAGAGTAGAGTAGAGTAGAGTAGAGTAGAGTAGAGTAGAGTAGAGTAGAGTAGAGTAGAGTAGAGTAGAGTAGAGTAGAGTAGAGTAGAGTAGAGTAGAGTAGAGTAGAGTAGAGTAGAGTAGAGTAGAGTAGAGTAGAGTAGAGTAGAGTAGAGTAGAGTAGAGTAGAGTAGAGTAGAGTAGAGTAGAGTAGAGTAGAGTAGAGTAGAGTAGAGTAGAGTAGAGTAGAGTAGAGTAGAGTAGAGTAGAGTAGAGTAGAGTAGAGTAGAGTAGAGTAGAGTAGAGTAGAGTAGAGTAGAGTAGAGTAGAGTAGAGTAGAGTAGAGTAGAGTAGAGTAGAGTAGAGTAGAGTAGAGTAGAGTAGAGTAGAGTAGAGTAGAGTAGAGTAGAGTAGAGTAGAGTAGAGTAGAGTAGAGTAGAGTAGAGTAGAGTAGAGTAGAGTAGAGTAGAGTAGAGTAGAGTAGAGTAGAGTAGAGTAGAGTAGAGTAGAGTAGAGTAGAGTAGAGTAGAGTAGAGTAGAGTAGAGTAGAGTAGAGTAGAGTAGAGTAGAGTAGAGTAGAGTAGAGTAGAGTAGAGTAGAGTAGAGTAGAGTAGAGTAGAGTAGAGTAGAGTAGAGTAGAGTAGAGTAGAGTAGAGTAGAGTAGAGTAGAGTAGAGTAGAGTAGAGTAGAGTAGAGTAGAGTAGAGTAGAGTAGAGTAGAGTAGAGTAGAGTAGAGTAGAGTAGAGTAGAGTAGAGTAGAGTAGAGTAGAGTAGAGTAGAGTAGAGTAGAGTAGAGTAGAGTAGAGTAGAGTAGAGTAGAGTCGAGTAGAGTAGAGTAGAGTAGAGTAGAGTAGAGTAGAGTAGAGTAGAGTAGAGTAGAGTAGAGTAGAGTAGAGTAGAGTAGAGTAGAGTAGAGGTAGAGTAGTGTAGTATTGAACTTCGGAATTTCGATATCATGGAAAAAGCTTCGGAATTTGGTATCGGAAAATGGAGATACTGAAATTATAGCTTCTGTTAGAGGTAGAGTAGAGGTAGAGTAGAGGTAGAGTAGAGGTAGAGTAGAGGTAGAGTAGAGGTAGAGTAGAGGTAGAGTAGAGGTAGAGTAGAGGTAGAGTAGAGGTAGAGTAGAGGTAGAGTAGTGGTAGAGTAGAGTTAGAGGTAGAGTAGAACTTAGGAATTTCGATACAAATATCATGGAAAAGGCTTCGGAATTTGGTATCGAAAAACGGATATAATGAAATTATAGCTTCTTTTTGCCATCTTACAAGATGAAGAATCCTTCGGAGAAGATTTAGATTCCTATTTTTTATGAAATTGCTAAGCAAATGGAACCCCAATATGGCTTTAAAGTCTTTAAAACTTATTTAGAAAAATTTACTGAAGTCTCTTCTATTCCTCTTTTAGGGACTCTACTGATGATTTGGGTACAATAATCCCTCCACAAATAAGCCGCATAAATTGTTTCTCTTAAAAACAACCGATAAAAAAGGAGGAAGAAAAAACCCCAAACCCAAAAAAACACCGAATAGACATAAAAAGAACGCAAAACATAATTGTTAACCTATGACGATGATGTCCCGTAAAACCAAAGCTCAGTGTTAATGTCCTGCAATGAAATGGAAGCTATAAAAAAAACCTCTAACAGCAATTCGTAACGTTTTTATTTCAATTCAATTTTTGGGTAACTGTTTGCGTTTGAGTTGGTTTAAGCATAGAATTTTCAGTTTGTCCGCTTGGTAAAGGAAGGAGAGGGTGAACTGGCGAAAAGGTCAAGTGTCTGAGTAAATTGACCACTGTGACCGTAGTGATATTGGGATTATGCAAGTTAAGCTGCTTGACTTAGGGGGGGTTAAGACCAAAAAAAACCCAAACCAAACCAAACTGAAGCCGGTAAAAAAATCCTGATTTTTACAGTTTCCCCCTAACACAAAGAGAATGAAAGCATAAAAGAGAGCAAGGAAGCTAGGTCTAGGGGTTAAACTCCATGTGTCATATGCTTTGTGTGCGTCTGAGCATTTGATTGTATGTTTGTATTGGTAACCGGATGTGTCTGGTTTTATGATGATGGCTATATGCTAGGAATAAGTGTTTCCCTTTCCTCTTTAGCATTTTGTTTTGCTCCGTTTTTAGGGAGATACTTTAGAGCACTGGTTTGCCATAGCCTAATAAAGTAAAGCAAAGAAATGACAATTGATTTTGATTTGAGGTCTGGTGAAAAGAATGGCTCTATCAAGTGATGGTTATAAAAAAATCTTAGAATTTAATTTGCTTAAATTCTTTACCTTTCTGTCTTAAATCTTGACATTCTTAGTGGTTTTGATTTGAATCTTTGCAATTAGCCCAGAAAAAATCTTAGCTTGTATTAGGCCTTATAACTTTAGAAGGGTATTACACAGGATTTTTAGGATTGTGTTTTTTTTGTTCGTTAATTACTTGGGCAAATATTGGCTAAAGCAATCGAATGAAGTTCTTAGATGTCAAAGATGAAAAGCCGATTAGAGCTGGCTTATACGAGTGTGTGTGCAATAATTTTAAATAAAACTATGATTGTTATGCTTAGGAATTTATAGTGGAATTATAATTGTTTCAAATGTAGGGCAAGTAAGGAGGTAGCTTTCGAAGTTTTGGAAGGGAAAAAATAAATGGAGAAAACGAAAACTAAACACAAGCCTTACTCATAAAATGCAAAATCCATGAGTACTTCATTGTTTTTATACCCACCACTATAGGATGGGGGTATACTAATCGATTTTATTCGTCTAAGACCCCATAATATATATATTATTGATCGTCCGACGTTCTGAGTCGATCTAGCTATGTTCGTTCGTCCGTCTGTGGAAATCACGATAACGGTCGAACGCGTAAAGCTAGCCGCTTGAAATTTTGCACAGATACTTAACATCGATATTGAAGTCATTCAAATAAGCTTCCGCAATAAGTTGAAAACCAACTGAACAAAATTCGGAAGGCTACTCAGAAGAAGACTTAGGCAGGATAATTTAGATTGTCCTAGCATAGAAGACATTGACGAAAATGCGAACAGGATTATGACTGCATTGGTGGGGTCTTTCGAAGATAGTTGTCCTCTTGGGGAAAGGAAATCAGCCCAAGAAAAACCCTGGATGACCGGGGAAATTCGCAATATTGGGAAAGAGGTCCGCAAACTTTTTAACAGAACACGTCGTAAAACAGGAATACAATACGAAAAAAAGACCTAACATAAGTCACTGTGTCAAATTTCAGTTAAATCGGATTATAAATGCGCCTTTTATGGGGCCAAGACTTTAAATTGAGATATCGGTCTACATCGCAGCTTTATCCAAATCTGGACCGATGTGGGCCAAATTGAAGAAGGACGTCGAAGAGCCAAAACAACACACTGTCCCAAATTTCAGCGACATCGGACAATAAATGCGCCTTTTATGGCCCCAAAACATAAAACCGAGAGATCGGTCTATATGGCAGCTATATCCAAATCTGAATCGATCTGTGCCGTATTGCACAAGAATGTGAAGGGGCTTAACTTAACTCACTGTCCCAAATTTCGGCGACATCGGGCAATAAATGCGCCTTTTATGGGCCCAAAACCTTAAATCGAGAGATCGGTCTATATGACAGTTATATCCAAATCTGAACCGATCTGTGCCGTATTGCAGAAGTATGTCAAGGGGCTTAACTTAACTCACTGTCCCAAGTTTCGGCAACATCGCACAATAAATGCGCCTTTTATGGGCCCAAACGCCTAAATCGGAAGATCGGCCTATATGGCAGCTAAATCCAAATCTGGACCAATCGGGGCCAAATTGACGAAGGATGTCGAAAAGCCTAACATAACTCACTGTGCCAAATTTCAGCAAAATCGGATAATAAATGTGGCTTTTATGGGCCTAAGACCCTAAATCTTAGGATCGGTCTATATGGCAGCTATATCCAAATCTAGACCGATCGGGGCTAAATTGACGAACGATGTCGAAGGGCCTAACATAACTCACTGTACCAAATTTCAGCAAAATAGGACAATAAATGTGGCTTTTATGGGCCTAAGACCCTAAATCGGAGGATCGGTCTATATGGTAGCTATATCCAATTCTGAACCGATCTGGGCCAAATTGACGAAGGATATCAAAGAGGCTAACACAACTCAGTGTCTCAAATTTCAGCAAAATCGGATAATGAATGTGGCTTTTAGGGCCCAAGACCCTAAATCGTAGGATCGGTCTATATGGCAGCTATATCCAAATCTGGACCGATCGGGGCCAAATTGACGAAAGATGTCGAAAGGCCTAACATAACTCACTGTCCCAAATTTCAGCAAAATCGTATAATATGTGTGGCTTTTATGGCCCTGGGACCCTAAATCGGAGGATCGGTCTATATGACAGCTCTATCCAAATCTGGACCGATCGGGGCTAAATTGACGAAGAATGTCGAAGGGCCTAACACAACTCACTGTCCCAAATTTCAGCAAAATCGGATAATAAATGTGGCTTTTAGGGGCCCAAGACCCTAAATAGGCCGATCGGTCTATATGGCAGCTATATCCAAATCTTTGACGATCGGGGCCAAATTAACGAAGGATGTCGAAGGGCCTAACGCAACTCATTGTCCCAAATTTCAGCAAAATCGGATAATAAATGTGGCTTTTATGCGCCTAAGACCCTAAATCGGCCGATCGGTCTATATGGGGGCTATATCAAGATATAGTCTGAATATACAAAATGAATATACCCCCATCCTTCGGTGGTGGGTATAACAAGTTTCTCTCAAAAACCCAAGTCCAAACTGAAACTGTAGTAAACGACATGGGAGTGAGAGCAGAGACAACGGAGGACATGTTGAGGCTTTTGATGAAAACCCATTTTCCACAGGATACGAAGGGACTCTCGGAGACACCGGAATCTTGGAATAATAACGTTAATCGAAGGTTTATAATTGCGGAATTTATGGTGAAGTAATCCTTGAGGAGCTTCAAACCATTTAAGTCACCCGGATCTGATGAAATATATACGGCGTTACTACAGAAAGAGGCAGACTATCTGGCGCCTTATCTGGGCAAAATTTTCACAGTGTGCCTAGGACTTGCATACACTCCGAAAGTCTTGGCAGGAGGCCCAAACCCGGAAAGGCAAGTTATGCGACACCAAAGGCCTACAGGCCCATAAGCCTTACGACCTTTCTTCTCAAAACCATGGAACGTATTGTGGACACCATGATAAAGAGTAGGACATCCAGCGAACTGCTCGAAAACAAACAGCATGCCTACGTCAAGGGAAGTTCGATGCCAAACGTACACACTGGCGGTATGCATTGATATCGAGGGAGCTCTTAACAATATGTGGAGCAACACACTGATCCAATCCTTAGACCAGTACAGGGGGGACTCGGTCCTTAGAGACTGGATAATCCATATGCTAAGGAACAGGTGAATAAATGGGCACGCAACAGGGGGCATTTTATTGCCACTCTTATGGCTGACTGAGGAGGGATTTGAACACGTCTGCTACGCAGCCGATGTTATAATATTTCTAACGGATAAGAATCCGAACGAACTATGCAGAAGGGCCGAAAGGGTCTTTCATATGGCACATGACTGGGCTAGACCCAAAGGTCTCAATGTTAACCCAGAGAAGACTGAAATACGTCTGTTTACGAGGAAGACGAAGGTGAGCCAATTTAACGCACCACGTTTTCTCAATAAGACGATTTCGATATCTGACAAGGTCAAATACTTAGGTGTGATCTTGGAGAGGAAACTGAATAGGAAGTGTCACATTCAGGAGCGTACTGAGAAGGCTAACAGATGTTGGACAGTTTGTAGACGGGCCATAGGCTCTAAATGGGGCCTGAGTCCGATGATAGTCCACTGGCTCTACAGGAGCGTGATTAGACCAATACTTACTTACGCCTCTGTAGTTTGGTGGACTGCTATGGTGAAAAATTGCAACATAAGGACCATACAACAGGTTCAGAGAACATGTTGTTTTGGCATAGGCGGAGCGATGAGGACCACGCCCACTAGGGCACTGGAGATAATCGAGGCGTCAATAGGAAACCTGAAAGGAAGGGAAGAGGTTTCCGATTGTATACCTGAGATGAACCTTGAAGTCGAGTGCGAGGCACTGCTGCCGTCGCACAGTCTTGGATTGACGGAACCCTAGTATTGCCATCTGGAAGATGATGTTACACGGATGGATCAAAGCTTGAGTGCAGAGTGGGCCTGGGGGTCTGCATTGAGAACCAAGGGACTGAGATCTGTTTTAGACTGCCTGACCCTAGTACGGTAATGCAGGCGGAGATCCGGGCGATCACGGAATGCGTGAAGTGGTGTTGTGCTAACGCGAGGACGTCGAGTGTGAACTTCTTTACCGACATAAAAATTGCCATAAGGGCAATAACAACCATGACGGTAAGGTCACGAACAATCTTGCAGTGTAAGAAGGAGATTAACGCCTAGTCTGAGGATGGCAAAATCCGTATCTTTTGGGTGCCGGGCCATAACGGAGTAAGGGGAAATGAAAAGGCAGACGATTTGGCGGTGAAGGCCAGAGGAAACTTGGTTTACCCGAAGCCTTTTGGGTCGATGCAGTCGGAATTAAGGGAATAAGCAGACATGGAATTGGTGACGAATGCGCATGCAACATTGTGGAACAGCGAAACGGTCGGTAGGACGGCGAAAATCCCATGGGGGGATTCAGATCGTGAGAAGAATAGGCTATTACTGAAATGAAGCAAGAAGGAGGTCAGTATAGCTATTGGTATCATGGCGGGACACATAGGACTACCAGCTCAATTATGTAAAATCGGTGCGGCAAGAGATAGCATGTTTAGGGCATGAGGGGAAGATGATGAGACTTTGAAGCATTTCCTTTGTCATTGCCCGGCTTTCGCGTCTAACAGATACCGGCACTTAGGTGGAGACACAATACCAGACATGGACCAACTTAGGGGAGTGGTATTGAAAACAATTAAGAGTTTTGTAAGTAGCACGAACTTCCTCACTTAAAATTTTCTTTTTAGAGGTTACTTTACAGTTCTTAGAGAGCACAACAAGCCGATTACTGGCTAAGGTGTATGTCCATAGTGGCATAGGCGGATTAATATCTGTACCCACTTTTGAACCTAACCTAATATCGATGTAGGTCGTTGGAGATTGCAAATGGGCAACATTGGTTCAGATTTACATATAGCTCCCATATAAACCGATCTGCCGATTTGAATTCTTAAGCCCCTGGAAGCCGTAATGTTTGACCGATTTGGCTGAATGTTGTATGTGGTGTTCTGTTATGAATTCCAACTACTGGGTCAATCGGTCTATAACCTGATATAGCTCCCATATAAACCGATCTCCCGATTTTACTTCTTGAGGCCCTGGAAGCCGCAATTTTAGTCCGATTTTGCTGATATTTTACATGTGATGTTCAGTTATGACTTCCAACAACTGCGTCAAGTACGGTTCAAATCGGTTTATAATCTGATGTAGCTACCATATAAACCGATTGCCCGATTTGATTTCTTGAGCTTTTACAAGCTAAAATTTTTGTCCGATATGGCTGAAATTTTGCAGGTGGTGTTCCGTTAAGACTTCTAAAAACTGTGAAAAGTACGGTCTAAATCGGTTAATATCCTGATATAGCTCCCATATAAACCGATCTCCCGTTTTGATTTCTTGAGCCGCTGGAAGCCGCAATGCTTGTCCGATTTGGCTGAAATTTTGCATGTAGTGTTTTGCTACAACTTCCAACAACTGTGCCAAGTACGATCCAAATCGGTCTATAACCTGATATAGCTCCCATATAAACCGATCTCCCGTTTTGATTTCTTGAGCCCTTGGAAGTCGCAATTTTTGACCGATTTGGCTGAAATTTTGCATGTTATGTTCGGTTATGACTTCCAACAACTGTGCCTAATACGGATCAAATCGGTCCATAACCTTATATAGCTACCATACAAACCGATCTCCCGATTTGACTTCTTGAGCCTCTGGCAGCCATAATTTTTATCCGATTTTGCTGATATCTTACATTTGATGTTCAGTTATGACTTTTAACAACTGCGCCACGTACGGTTCAAATCAGTCCATAACTTGATATTGCTCCCATATAAACCGATCGCGCTATTTGACTTCTTAAGCCCTTACAAGCCACAATTTTTGTACGATTTGGCTGAAATTTTGCATGTAGTGCTTTGTTATGGCTTCCAACAATTGCGCCAAGTACGGTCCAAATCAGTCAAGAACCTTATATACGTCCCATAAAAACAGATCGCCCGATTTGACTCCTCGAGTCCTTATAAACCGCAATTTTTGTCCGATTTAGATTAAATTTTGCAAGTAACGTTCTGTTATGACTTCCATAACAGGCTCCGGCGTAGGTAGGTCCGTGCTTGCATAGGGAAGGATGGTTCTTCACCTCTTGCTCGGGTTTCTCCACTCCTCCTGACTTTTTCTTTTATTCGTGTATAACCTCTAGTACGAGGTCTCACATTTTCCTTTTTCTTCCCTTTCTATCTCTAGGGTAACACAATAGGCCAAACTGGCCTCCGAGTGAACTCAGCTTTGGTGGGCGACCCATTCAACCTTACCTAATTTATTTTGTATACAATTCTAGCAGAATCCATGGTGGTGGGTTCCCGGCTGAAGTTAGCATGCTTTACTTGTTTTTGTTGTTGTAGAAAAAAATTTGTCCCACAATTTTTTACAAAAATTCCCACAACATTTTTGCCAAATTTTTCTTTATCCTCATATACTTCTATAGCCTTGCCTCTTATTAAATAATTTTTTCACATGCATATATACATATTTATATACATTTAAACAATACTTTTCAAACTCATTGAAACTAAGCACCTAGATTTCTGCTTTAGCTTATAAATCAATACAGAATTTCTTAAATAGAAATTTTGTTTAAAAGTTGATTATTTTTAATTTGTTTTACAACTTTTTATTGCCTGTCTTAAACTGCCAATCATAACAGAAATTTCAATCATCCATTGTCTTTTAACAAAAATAATTGTTGTAAAATATTTTAATTGAATCTTTGGTTAAATTGTGTTTTTCCATAAGACAGCTTATGATGATTTAAATAAATTAAGAAATGTAATTTAATCGAACAATATAAATCAATAGAATTATGTGATGGGTTAAATAATTGGAAAACTTCATGTGACAAGATAATTGTAGTAAAAATAGCCAGCATTCCTTCTGTGTTGGTGTACGCTTGTGTAGGCCAAGGAAATGTTTTATTTTTTGGTGTAAGCCTAAAACTATGCTTTAATATTTTTGTTATTGACTTTTTGAAGGATTATTATGATGTCATATTGGTTTTTGATTGGCATGTGGTTAAAATTTGGCTTGTCATTTTATAGATATTTTTAAGGTGACAAAAAATGTAATTCTAAGTGTTTTGAACTCATACTGTGTATTAAGAGGTTTTTGTAACAATACTAGCTGACCCGGGCCCGCTCCGCTGCGCCTTCTTTTACTTTATATGGAACAAAAGTTTCCTTGGAATATTTATTTTCGAAAATTAAAGATCTTTTAGTGAAATATCATGCTACGAAAATAGTATATCGCTTGACTGATAGTTTAGCGATATAAGTGCCTTTATCCCATTCGTATTCGTATATGGGGCAGCCCCCCTAGGTACCCCATCCGGCCCTAGGGGGGACGCCCCACCCTAAAACCTATCAAACATATATTTAGACCAATCACGACAATATGGGACTCAAATGAAAGGTATTTAGGATAAGAAAACGTATCTGATATCCAAGTGTCGGACCAAGTGTTAGGGGGACCACCCCAACCCCTAACCACCCCTTAATCGGACATATATACCAACCATGGCAATATGGGACTCAAATGAAAGGTATTTGCGAGTAAAATACGAGTCTGATATCCAAATTTGGGACAAAGTTTCAAGGGGTCCACCCCTTCCCCAAAACACCCCCCAAACAGAACTTATTTACTGACCATGGCAATATGAGGCTTAAATAAAAGGTATTTGAGTGTAGAATACGAATCTGATATCCAGATGTGGGACCAAGTGCTTGGGGGTCCGCCCACATATATTTTCAAAGCCAAGTCACTAAGTGGCCGCCCCATATCCCGAAACACCCTCCAAACCGGTCATCTTTGGCGACTATGGAAAAATGGAGCTCAAATGAAGGGAATTTGGGAGTAGACCATGAATCTGACATCAACGTTGGGGACTAACTGTCTAGGGGACGTCCCACCACCATAACAATCCCCAAGTAGAACGTATTTGCTCACCAAGACCTAACCTTTAAGGCATTTCTCAAGGGTCTTCTGGAGATGTTGACAGTCATATCATTAGGGACTATAAATGTTAAAATGTTTATGTCAATGTGTGTCAATAATATTTTGCAGGCAGAAAAAACGAAAATCGCAGCGTCTAAAGATGTCGGCAATCGCTTTTAATCTAGGGTCAGAGTTAAAATTTAAACATTAGCGCACGTCATAATGATTATTAAATTTAGACACCAATCCTGTCTTGGACTATGAGGATCTGATGGCTCCCGGTGGTGTTACCAGCGAAAAGGCGAGTTTAGCATGAAACCTTTTTATTTTCTTCAAAAGCCTTGCTGTTGCTATATTAATAGGAAGAAAAAACGATAATAAAAAAAAAACAAAAAAATGTTGCATACTTTTAGGCTGACTTATTAAAATCCACTACTGTCTGGTTTTAGGAGTTACAGTTACGATCAATGTGCAGTCTTTAGTTTCTCCATACAAAATTAATCACTTAAAATGAAAGACATTACTTAGGTAAATATTGAAAGATTATAGCTAAGTATGTTATCACATTTTTTTCTCTAACAAACTCCATAGACAATATTTCAAAAAAAAAGAAAGAAAAATTTCCTTTGGCATGCAACAGTACCCTCTCATACCCATACAAATATCCAAAGGAAAACTTTTTCACAACATATAGCCAGCCTTTGATAGATTTTTAATAAGTCTGAGCCATAGATCATGCAAAGTTAGGTAGAGAACCTAAATATTTTCTTTCCCAAATAACTTTCCTTTTATAGAAATTAACAATGCCAGACAAACACACATCACACACACGCGCACACATACACATAGAAGCTTAACAACGATTTACACTCTTTTACTCTACAACCTCAACTACCATTTACACTCTTTTGGAACCATGTATGTGTATGGATTGAATTAAAATCATTTCTTATAAATATGGCCCAGGAGGCTAAGACTTCTGTAGTGTTTTGGTGTAGTTTGTCTAAGGCTATCGATTCAGGCAAACTTCAATAAAAAGAAATGAACCAAATTTGTTGTTGTCCAAATGAATGATGGCGTGCGAAAAAGTTTTTTCTTTTTTTTGTTTTTTTTTTGCATGCATATGAGCCGATTTTTCTTTACTCAACTTGGGCTAAGGCCCATCATACAAATTGAAAACATGTGAAGTTTTTCACATACTTACCAAGAGGGATATGTTTGGCATACTAACACACACAAGCATAAATTTATTATATAGCAAACTTTTGCTTGGTTGGCTAAGGCCATGGTGGTAATGGTTAGTGTTAGAGCCTTAAGGTATGCTTTAGTTTATGATACTATTTTAGCCAATATGTAGATATTAGAATATTGAATTTTAGTTGTGTGAATGGAAAATTACAAAAATTTATGGAGTTTAAATTAAAAAAAAAAAAAATTGGCAAAAGTTAAGCTTAATGATGGAGCTTTCTTTCCATCGATAAAAGCGCATCTATGTTACAGCTGGAGAGTTTGTCCCATAGTTGTTTCGTATGCTCACAACCTGCTGTTGCGTTTCATCTGCTAAACCACGCTTCCTTACAACACAGCCGGAGCCCGTATTAGATATGTGAGAGAGGCGGGTGAATATCCGTTATCGATATCGTGGGAAGAATCGCACCCTCTCTCGCAAACAATTCAGCCTTTCCGTTGCCTGACACACTCTTGTGACCAGGGACCCAATACAGGTTCACACTGTGGTGTCTATGTAGTTGCTCCAGATAGGGACGATATTGATACAGCGCTCTTGGTCCTATGCTCGTACCCATAAAAGCCTTAAGAGGTGCCTGACTATAGCTAAATATGCAAATATCCTACCAGTCCATGTTAATTGACAACACTGCCCGGGCAATCGCAAAGACCTCCGCCTAGCAGATACTGCAATCGTCCCTCATCCTGACTATCGCTAAATATGCAAATATACGACCGATCCATGTTCCTTGACAACACTAGCTCCGCTCCCCTAGCAATCGCAAAGACCTCCGCCTGTCAGATACTGCAATCGTCCCTCATCCCATAAGAGATATCCCATCGTAGTTCCGTGCAGTGTATTCCACAACCGATCCCACTATCCATCTTCGATCCATCTGTAAAAATATTGAAATCCCCAAGTCTGACCCGCCCTGTCTGCCACTCCGCCAAGGTAGGTATTATCACTTGTAACCTGCTTTCCACAATTTCCACCCTCGTCATGTAGTCAGTCCGCAGATCAGTAATAGACCCGTCGAGTATACCCGTGTTTCTGGCCGGCAGACTCCGAATTTGACCAAGCTGCGGCAGCCTTAACAGTGTCCTTTCGGCCGATTCTCTGACGTTAAGGTCAATCGGTTGTATACCTCGCAACACCTCCAAGAACCTGGTTGTACTCATAGCCCCATTTTTAAATCTCGAAGCCACCCCATTTACCCTCCCCATATGCCTAAGACCATAAATCGGGTGGGCGCCTTATACGGAAAAAGTCCGCTCTGATTCATACCAGCTAAAGTCTTATCTGATCCATACCAGCTAAAGTACAATCCGATCCACACTCGATTCCGTTATCGAGGGTCTTAACATAACTCGCTGTGCCAAATTTCACCAAAATCGGTTAATAAATGCACCTTCAATGGGTATAACATCTTAAATCGGAAGATCGGTCCATATGGGGGCAATATCAAGTTATAGTGCGATGCAGACCATGTTTGGTAAGAATACCTTGATGAGCATAAGACGCTAAATGGGAAGATCGGTTTATATGGGTCTATATCAAAATAAAGTCCAATATAGCCCATTTTCGAACTTAACCTGAATATGAACAAAGGAAAAAACTGTGCAAAGTTGAAGCACACTATCCTTGGTTTGCACATTCAGTCAGAGAGACAGACGGACGGACAGACGGGGCTGGTTGGGCTAGAATCGGGCATGGCTTGCCTTTTGATACCCTACACTGCATTGAGTATGCACTCGAAATTAGAGTTTGCTTAAATTTGAAATTAAAGTATATAAAATATTTAGTACCAAAAGGTACCAAAAAGGTACGAAATGGGTAAACTTCATACAGGGCGGATGGATAGAGGTAGTATTTTGAAACTTGAATAAAGGCATATCTGGTGCAAAAGCATGAGGGTTAAAAGAAAAAAATGGAAAAATAGTACTGGTAACTGGAGGAAACGTACATTTAGTACCGCAATTGGTACCATTTTGTACTTTCTTTACAGATGGAGCTAGAGGTCTGAAATTAAGCATGCAGGCACAACTAGGAGAAATGTGATAAGTGTCAATGATCTTTTTACAATTCGTACATTTTTGAACCAATATTGGTACCATTTGGTACTGTCTGTGCAGATGGAGCTGGAGGACTGAAATTTGAGATGTAGGTAAAACTTTGAAAAATATAATGCCTTGATTTTTTTGTGATTAAATGCTGTTTTCATAACTCTAACATTTTTAGTACCAAAATTGGTACCAAAGGATCTTGAAGTCTCAAAAGGATCTTGAAGTCTGAAATTTGGTAACTAAGAAATTTATGATGGACGACTAAATAATTTATTCAAAATTCGTACATTTTAGTACCAAAATTGGTACCATTTTGTACTTTCTGTTCAGATGGATCTTGAGGTCTGAAATTTGGCATGTGGGTACAACTAAGAAATAAATATTGGGTGGCTAAATGATTTATTCACTATTCGCTCATTTTGGTACCAAAATTGATACCATTTGGTACTTTCTTCATAGACTTAGCTAGAGGTCTGATATTTAGCATATAGGTTTAACTAAAAAATATATGATAGGCGACTAAATATTCTAATAAAAATTCATACATATTGGTACCATTTGGTACTTTCTGTTCAGATGAAACTAGAGGTCCTAAATTTGGGATGAAGGTACAAGTTAGAATTAAATGATGGCTGATAAATGATCTATACGTACATTTTAGTACCATTTTGTACTTTCTATTCAGATGGATATTGAGGTCTGAAATTTGGCATGTAGGTACATATTAGAAATATATGATTGGTGACCAAATGATCTATTAAAAATTTATAAATTTTGGTACTAAATTCGGTACCATTTGGTACTTTCTTTGCAGATGGAGCTAGAGGTCTGAAATTTGGTATGCAGGTACAACTAGGAAAAGTATAATGGGCAGCTATGAGCTTTTAACAATTCATACAATTCGGTACCAAAATTAGTACTATTTGGTACTTTCTTTATAGATGGAGCTAGAGGTCTGAAATTTGGCATGTAGGTACATATTAGAAATATATGATTGGTGACTAAATGATCTACTAAAAATGCATACATTTTGGTACCAAATTTGGTACCAGTTGGTACTTTCTTTGCAAATGGACCTAAAGGTCTGAAATTTGGTATGCAGGTACAATTAGGAAAAGTATAATGGGCAACTATGAGCTTTTAACAATTCATACAATTTGATACCAAAATTAGTACTATTTGGTACTTTCTTTATAGATGGAGCTAGAGGTCTGAAATTTGGCATGTTGGTACATATTAGAAATATATGATTGTATTAAAAATTTATACAATTTGGTATTAAATTTGGTACCATATGGTACTATCTTTATAGATGGAACTAGAGGTCTGAAATTTGGTATACAGGTACAACTAGGAAAAGTATATTGGGAAACTATGAGCTTTTAACAATTCATACATTTTGGTACCAAAATTAGTACTATTTTGTACTTTCTTTATAGATGGAGCTAGAGGTCTGAAATTTGGCATATTGGTACATATTACAAATTTATGATTGGTGACCAAATGATCTATTAAAAATTTATAAATTTTGATACTGAATTCGGTACCATTTGGTACTTTCTTTGCAGATGGAGCTAGAGGTCTGAAATTTGGTATGCAGGTACAACTAGGAAAAGTATAGTGGGTAACTATAAGCTTTTAACAATTCATATATTTTGGTACCAAAATTAGTACTATTTTGTACTTTTTATTCAAATGAATATTGAGTTCTGAAATTTGGCATGTAGGTACATATTACAAATATGTGATTGGTGACTAAATGATCTATTAAAAATGCATACATTTTGGTACCAAATTTGGTACCATTTGGTACTTTCTTTGCAAATGCAGCTGGAGCTCTGAAAGTTGGTATGCAGGTACAACTAGGAAAAGTATAATGGGCAACTATGAGCTTTTAACAATTCATACAATTCGGTACCAAAATTAGTACTATTTAGTACTTTCTTTGCAGGTGAAGATAGAGGCCTGAAATTTGGCATGTAGGTACATATTAGAAATATATGATTGGCGACTAAATGATCTATTAAAAATTCATACATTTTGGTATCAAATTAGGTACCATTTGGTACTTTTTTTTGTAAATGGAGCTGGAGGTCTGAAATTTGGTATGCAGGTACAACTAGGAAAAGTATATTGGGTAACTATGAGCATTTAACATTTCATACATTTTGGTACCAAAATTAGTACTATTTAGTACTTTCTTTATAGAAGGAGCTAGAGGTCAGAAATTTGGCATATTGGTACATATTAGAAATATATGATTGATTAATGATCTATTAAAAATTCATACATTTTGGTATCAAATTTGGTACCATTTGGTACCCTCATTGCAGATGGAGCTAGAGGTCTGAAATTTGGTATGCAGGTACAACTAGGAAAAGTATAATGAGCTTTTACAATTCAAACATTTCGGTACCAAAATTAGTACTATTTTGTACTTTCTTTATAGATGGAGCTAGAGGTCCGAAATTTGGCAACTAGAAAATAAATAATGGGTGACCAAATGATATATTCAAAATTCTTATATTCTGGTACCGAAATTGGTACCATTTGGTACTTTCTTTACAGATGGAACTAGAAGGTCTGACCTTTTACATGTAGATACAACTTGGAAATATATTACCGGTGTCGAAATGATCTATTCAAAATTCATACACTTTGGTACCAAATTTTGTACCATTTGGTACTTTCTCTGCAGATGGAGCTAGAGGTCTGAAATTTGGCATGTATGTACAAAGAAGGAAATATATAGTGGTTGACTAAATGATCCATTCACAATTCGTACTAAAACATACAAAATGGTACTTGCTTTACAAATTGAGCTAAAGCGCTCAAAATTGTGATTTATTTATACCTTGACAATATATATTATGTTAATTGGTACTATTTGGTACATTCTTTACCGATTTCTGAAATTTAATACGCAATTAAAAAATTTCATAATCATATAAACTGAGTGCCTACCTAGGCTTTTGGAAGTCCTTCACTAAAATGTGGGTATCAAACACGGGGGCAGCGAACCGATTTCATCCAATTTCAATAGGCTTCGTCTCCAGGCCCAAATTGCGTTCGGTGCTTCTCGTGATTTTTCGAACTTATTCTAGCTAGAGATCATATTTAATGCTTTTTACGCAAAGAATAGCAAAGAACTTATAAAAGTGAGGCAAGTGTGTACTGTTTCCAAAACACTTTGACTGCATGGTGGATGTAGAAGATTTTACAGATCAGAAGAAAAGAGCGCAAACAGACAGATCTGTACATTGTTTACAAATTAATAGGAACAGACTGACAGACGGACATAGCTAGATCGTAGCAGAAAGTGATTCTAAGCCGATCAATATACTTATCAATGGGTCTTTCTCTCTCCCCTCGAGAAGTTACAAACAAATGCATTAAGTTATAATACCCTGTACCACAGTAGAGGCTTAGGTTATAATGATCTTAGCCCAAAACTCTTCTCTACCAAAGCAAATAGGCTTATTAATTTCTTATACAACTTCCCCTAATGATGTTGGCAATTCAAATCATATTCAAACAATCATCACTTCGTTGCTTCTTTCTCTAGTCATCAACCGTATCATAGACAAAATCTTCTTCCATCATAAAGATCTGAATGTATGAAAAAAAAAAACGAAAAATTCTGTTGGCTGCAAAACTTTTGTACTGAATAAAGTATGGACAAAGTTTTTAACACCTCAAATAAAAAGTTGACCAACACCGATGCTGCCATTATCATTATCACCATCTTCATCATCTACTTTATCATTAATTTTGACATAGTTTTGCATTTTTTTTTGAATCTTCTTCTTAGGTAGCCAAATGGTGAGAAAATTCACAGGTGATTTATGCCTCATTGTTATTAAGAAATTTGTTGGCCAACTTTAGTCCTTTGGGTTTTTGTGTGAGCGACCAGAAAGTATCTTAAAAGTTCAACCACTATGGCCATGAATTAATTATGATGGAAGGATGAGGTAGAGAACGAAAGAGAGGGAGAGAGAGAGACAGATTACAATGAGGTAAGGGCTTGATATAAGGGCGGGAAGTTACAGAGACAAGACTTATGGCATAAATTAGGTATTTAGTAATTTGAGAAGGAAATGATTAGAAGGGGAGTTTAAGCTTATTTAATTTTGAAGTGATGTGGGATCAGATGACTCGAGGTCCGTGCCGAGTTTGGTCCAAATCGGACCATATTTGGATAAAGCTGCTATGGGTTCATAATTGATGTATTTTTACCGGTCTACGACGATAGGTGGTAAACATATACACACGAGGTGGTGGGGACTCCAAAGTTTGGCCTGGCTAACTTCATGCCTTATTATATATAAGGATACTACAGTTGTAACAACTTAAGATTGTCAGTGCGGCGTTTCGGGCGATAGTTCCGGTTTCTGGAGTTGAGCCAGTCGGTCGTGTAAATTCGGTATTCAGGCGTGTTCAACTGTTGGATTTTTTTGGCGGTTGGGGTTTTGCATGGTAGTCGGTTATCTTCTGGTAGTGAACTAATTCGGAGCTTGTATTTGGCTTTGGTTTGGTTTACCTCCGGTAGCACAACTATTTCGGTCGGCGACTTAAAAAGAGTCAGTGTTAGGGTGCGAACATTTTCGGAACGAGTCGCGTTAGAGTGCGATCAAGTCGAAACTTGTCGCGTCGGGTTGCGAACGAATCAGCGTTAGGGTGCGAGCAAGTCATAGCCAGTTGTTTTAGGGTGCGAACAAGCCATAAAATGTCGCGTTCGGGTGCGAACAAATCAGCGTTAGCGTGCGATAAAGACGGAAAGAGTCGTGTTGGGGTGTGAACTAGTCGAAAGAGTACTTACAAGTGGAAAGGAGTCTCGTAAGGGTGCGAACGAATCAGTTTTAGAGTGCGAGCAAGTCGGAACCAGTCGCGTAAAGTTGCGAACGAATCAGTTTTAGGGTGCGAACAAGTCGGAATGAGTCGCGTTAGGGAGCAATCAAATCGAACGAATCGCGTTTGGGTGCAATCAAGTCGAAACGAATCTCGTTTGGACACGAACAAATTAGTTGTATGGTGCGGAATGAGGTTGCGAACAAATCTGCGCTAGGGTGCGAACTAGTCGGAACGAGTCTAGTTAGGTTGTCAGAAAGAAGTAGTGTTAGGTTACGAACAAGTCGAGTTAGGGTGCGAAACGAGTCGCTTTAGGGTGCAATCAAGTCAATCGAATCCCATTTGGGTGTGAACTAATCGGTGTCAGGGTGTGAACAAGTCGGAACGAATTGAGGAAGAGTGGGACGAATCAGAGTTAGAGTGTGAACAAGTCGGAGAGAGTCGCGTTAGGATGCGAACGAATCAGCGTTAGGGTGCGAACGAATCAGCGTTAGGAGGCTAACATGTCGGAGAAAGTTATGTTGGGGAGCGAACGAATCTACGTTAGGTTGCGAACAAGCCAGAATGAAACGCGTTGAAACGAAACGAGCCACGTTAGGTAGCGAACAAGCCGGAACGAGTCGCGTTAGGAGAAGAACAATTCGGACGAAATCGCGTTGGGGTGCTTACAAATCGGAACGAGTCGCGTTAGGGTGCGAACTATTCAGCGATAAGAAGCGAAAATGTCGGAACAAGTCGCAGCCGAATAATGCGCAACTCTTCTAGAATAGTATTTAATCAATCGTCCAAAACACTCATTTGCGCGAATCTAAGGAACACTCTTCCACAAAATTCGTCTTGTTTACACAACTCCTCACGACGGGGGAATCATCTACGAATCTTAGACGATTCGCGGAAGATTTTTTTGGTTTACGGGGTTGTGGCCTAGGCGGAAGGCCACTAAGACACAATAGATAAGGAGATGAAAACAGCACAGTGGCTACGGTTGTGTTAATTTGTAGTCCAAGTTAACTACAGATGTACAATATTCGGGGTGGCTACTAAAGCACAGTGGGCAGAAAGTCGAGACCAAATACGATCGTTACAAACTCCTAAAAGGATATGTAGAATAGGATGGGTCAGTTTGTAAGGGCTAAATAATCCTAACCAAGCGTTTGCCAACGTTGTAATCTTCGATAGATTTAAGACAAATTTTCCAAAATAAAAATTGAGCTTCCAACAACAACATGAGAAATTTTTTGAATGCGGGGCCACATACAGAAGTTTGGTAACTATAAACCGCCAGCTCGATTTTGACTGTGGAACCATGATTTCCTTGAACAATTTGTTTTAAATTTGTCGTAGATTACGATTTTGACAACCGCTTGGTGAGTGGCTTCAGATTCGTTCACCACTTCCGAATAGATTTAATTTGAGACCCAGGATATGTATTCGAATCGTTCGCTAGATAATGAGTTTATGGTTAGTGTAACATTGATTATATCCCCTAGTGAATATAAATATTTATAGTCTAATGGATTTATGTTTGTTTTGGATTAAGTGAATAATAATTGCATTTAATGCCCGTCAAAAACAATGTGTGTGCTTCGGCTGCCATAAACAATGTGTGTATGGTAAAAATAGATAAGATTCCCTTTATGAGATACGTAGTCTAGTAAGTTTTGTAAAAGTAGAATGTAAGGAAATTTTAAATAGATTGAATTTGTGTTGTATTAACATTCAAACCGTTCGCCTCTTCCTGGTAATTCTTACAATAGGCTTATAAAAGTTTGGAGGATTTTGCAGGTGAATTGACCTCTCAGTGCAGTGAACTCTAATTTAAGAAAAATTTACTTAAATCGATTACCCTTCCTTGCGATATGGAATTTTTGGCACCCACACACATTATCAACCCCACTTACTTTCCTTTCATTGTCATTCGAACTTATAGTTCCACCTTATATGAATTTTGACAATACAACCCAATCGAATCCTACTTCCCTGGATAGCCCCAAGAATGTCTACCAACAAATCTACATATGTAATAGGGTGTGTAAATGAATAACACACACGGACAGACAGAAACACCCACCACAAAACATTCACACACACACACACATATTGCTCATTTAGTTTTAACCGGAAGTGATTTCATGTTGTTGTTGCTACTACAAAAACACAATAACACTCACTCATGAACACAACAACCGGAAAAATCACTTGACGTAAAGGATGACAACGATTACAATGGTGTCGATGGCAGCAAAACGATAAAAAAGGATATTGTCATGCAGTAAGTAATGATGATGGTGATGATGAGGACGATGGCTGCGACTGACTTAAATAAATAAACAAATGATGATGTCCTCTTTGGCTGGCATAACAAAAGCCTAAGGGAACATTTTATTATTCGTCGATTTTTTGTTGTATTTTATGGTTTCGATTTAACACTTGATTAAATGGATTCACTGAAAAATGAATAAAAATGAAGGGTTGCAATAAAATGGGATATAGTTTTCAAAATAAAATAGAAAATTAGAGTCCAAAGGCAAAATGACCAAACATTTTTTTTGTTTTCCAAAATAAAAAGCAAAAAAAAAAAAATAATTAAAATTGAATATTTAGTGGCATAAAAAATACTCCTAATCTAAATATTGTAAACATATTTCATTCTAAATATGAAAGCCAAAGGGCGAAATTGGTTTATATAAGGCCATTATCTGTTAAAGCACCTTTGTGAGTGATATTTGGTGTGTGGGTATAAGTAAGTTTCATGCCTCAAATTTCAGTCAAATCGGGTGATTAGGCGTCTCCAACTCGACTACATAAGTCTATTTATCTATTGGGGCTTAGGTTCGGTTAGGTTGAAATATGCCAAGCCACTATGGACAGCCAGTAATCGGCTTGTTGTGCCTTCTATTGGGTTGCCCAAAAAGTAATTGCGGATTTTTTTTAAAAGAAAGTAAATGCATGTTTAATAAAACTTAGAATGAACTTTAATCAAATATACTTTTTTTACACTTTTTTTCTAAAGCAAGCTAAAAGTAACAGCTGATAACTGACATAAGAAAGAATGCAATTACAGAGTCACAAGCTGTGAAAAAATTTGTCAACGCCTACTATATGAAAAATCCGCAATTACTTCTTGGGCAACCCAATAAATACTTAAAATTTGCCTGGAAGAAGAATATTTAAGTCACGAATTCAGTGCTACTTACCAAATCCCTAATTGTTTTCCATACAACGCCCCTAAGTTGGTTCACATCGGGTATTGTGTCTAGACCTAAGTCCCGGTAATGACATCGGAAATGCTTCATAGTCTCATCATCTTTCCCGCATGCCCTACACATGTTGTCGCCTGAACACCGATTTTGCATAAGTGAGCTTGAAGTCTTATGTGTCTCGTTATGATACCATAAGATATACAGTCTTCCATCTTCCTTCCTTTCATTAATAGATTCGTCTTTTCACTATCCGGATCCCGGCAAAGGATTTTCGTCGTCCTAAGGACCATTTCGTTTTTCCACAGTGGGCGAGTTCGTCGCCCACACTCCGAAATCGGACTACGTTTTCCGAAAGGATTCGGATGAACCAAAATTCTTGACAGCAGTCCTCGGCCATCGTAGCGCAGAGGTTAGGTCAGGTCCCATGACCCTGAACGCCTGGCGAGAAAACGAATGTTGTGTTTTACGCAGATGCCTGCCATCATGGTCCAAACCTGCGAGACCCAAGGCCCAAGGGTGAATACAAAGCGTCAAAGAGTACCAATTTGATACCATGTTTTTGGACGTGTTCACCTCCTTGGTTAGGAGCGGAACACTACCTAAAACTTCTTCCGGTCTATGGGTCACGGCATCCTTATGCTTATGCTCTACCCGCGATTCGGTAGTTACTCCCCACTCCCACGTTACTCCTCACTGGGGCCTCACTGTTGTCAGGCTGGATCCAAAGTTCCAAGGGCTCCTAGCTCCCATGGTACAAGATTAAAGTCTCCGGTGGGACTTCGTAGCCTTAAAAGACTACTGCCAGGTGAACCCTAAACATTTCCGGAATGGTCACCTGCGAAAAAGAATCGCCCTATGCCGACCTATGGCCAGCGTCCATTAGTATGCACAAAAACAACTATACACAAACAGAACACGGCAGCCCTGACGGTCTATGCCACACATAGCAGCTCCAACATGGTTAGGAACGGCGCACTATCTACAACTCCTTCCGATCTATGGGTAACGGCACCCATTTAAAAACGCAACTCCACGCCGCGCTTATGCTCTACCCGCGATTTGGTAGATACTCCCCACTCCCTCGTTACTCCCCACTCCCACGTTACTCCCCACTCCCACGTTACTCCCCACTCCCACGTTACTCTCCACTCCCACGTTACTCCCCACTCCCACGTTACTCCCCACTCCCACGTTACTCCCCACTCCCACGTTACTCCCCACTCCCACGTTACTCCCCACTCCCACATTACTCCCCACTCCCACGTTACTCCCCACTCCCACGTTACTCCCCACTCCCACGTTACTCCCCACTCCCACGTTACTCCCCACTCCCACGTTACTCCCCACTCCCACGTTACTTCCCACTCCCACGTTACTCCCCACTCCCACGTTACTCCCCACTCCCACGTTACTCCCCACTCCCACGTTACTCCCCACTCCCACGTAACTCCCCACTCCCACGTTACTCCCCACTCCCACGTTACTCCCTACTCTCGCGTTACTCCCCACTGGGGTCTCACTGTTGTAGCCTGAAATCGAAGTTCCAGGGGTTCTCACACTCGTGGTACCAGATTGAAGTCTCCGGTCGGACTTCGTAGCCCTAAAAGACTACTACCAGTTGAACCCCAAACAGTTCCGGATGGGCACCGAGGAAAAGGAATCGCCCTAAGCCGACCTATAGCCAGCATACATTAAAGGCTACGCCACACATAGCAGCTCCAACAAGGGATTCAACAACGTTTGACCGATCATAACCACAAAAGCAACGGGAAGCAACGAAGAGCAAACACCTCGGCACCAACATGGGCAAGGCAGGTTCCAGGCCATGTCATGCGCAGTACCAAATCAATCGGTCGCGCCAGTACAGCAGCATCTTGTTATGGATAACTAGCATGTTTTCATGCCTCCACTAAGTTATGTCCGTCTCCAAATAAATACTTCCCAGGAAAAGGTGGCCAGCTTTGCAACAGTTGTCTCGTCTTCAAAGGTCCTAGGGCACCAAATCATCCGGTCGGGTCGGTGCAGCAACACCTCGTTATGAATAACTAGCATGTATTAATGCCTCCTCTAAGTCTTGTCTGTCTCCTAATAAGTACTTCCCGGGAAAAGGTGGCCAGCTTTGCAACAATCGTCTCGTCTACAAGGGTCCAACTGAAATCCCACAGTACATGCCTCCAGTCCTCAGGTCTCCCACAATCGCACAGATCAGTCACGGACAAGTTACTCTGATGCAAAAATTCATTAAAGGAGCCATGTTCCGTCAGTATGAAGCTCAGGCCGAAGCTAAAGTCCGAGCGGTCTCGTATGCACATTGCGTCACGAATAAATTCGTAATTCATCCAACCATCGTCACTGTTCGTCCATCTAGTTTTCCACCCAACATCAGACGACGCTCCAAAAGAAGTGCTTCAATGTTAGTTGATGAAATGTTCATGGGGGATTTACATTTGCAGTCCTCTGGCATTCACTGAGAAATCGTCTGCTCTTTCATTCCCCCTTACTGTACTGTAGCTCGGCACTCAAACGATGCGTACTATGCCATCCGCAGAGAACGCGATAATTTCTTTCTTGCGCTCCAGGACTTGACCGAGTTCGGTAGTAGGGCCGAGCTCAGGCTACTATCGGGGTCAGCAGGTGGCGGATAGCTGGACGACCTATAGGTTAATTGTGAAAAATAGGCAGCTCCCTACCACGAGCGGCGAGGTCCGAGGACAAGATACAAAAAGGCATTAATACCTGACGACACATTCGCAACATGGCCAACGGATGCTGCCAGTTACCTAAGTATCCATCCACAGGTGTGCTCTACAGATAGATGCAACCTCGCAAGAGATGCCCTCGTGGATTCCTCAATAAAACAAACCTTGACCCTGGCGCGTATACTGGAATATGTTTTTGATAACGTATTTGGATTGATGCTACGGGTTGAGAGCTGTGGCATTCTGTTATCTGAGTTGGAGGGAGTGACATCCCTCACGAAATGGCTTTCAGACCTATGCCACCGCTGCCTCCGTCCCGCTAAATCCTTGGCATGGCTTAGAGCACGCTCTGTGCCGCATAACCATTAAGTTGGTAATGTAGATTCTGTTGATTTGCTATCCAGATTAATGATCGACCTGGCTCGGACCTCGTTGCTTGCAATGGGAACCTCGGGGTCGACATAAAGGGCGACTACATTTTCGCACACAGAGAACTAAGGAACTCTTGGACGTTAAAGAAAAAGCTAATTTGCCCGTGAACATTCCATTAACGAACTCGGGCAATCTTCTCACAAATCAATGAGTGCTGTCCGATTCAATTTTAAGCTCAATGATAAGGGACCTCCTCTTATAGCTGAGTCTGAACGGCGTATCGCAGAGCGACACCTCTTTGGGGAAAAGTTTTTACATAGCAAAGTAGCTGACAAATGTCGCCAGCTGTAGGAGGGGTTAATCACCGCTGAAAATTTTTCTGATGTTTCTGCCAGGATTCGAACCCAGGCGTTCAGCGTCATAGGCGGACATGCTAACCTCTGCGCTACGGTGGGTGTTATAAAAAACTACTGCAAAAAATGGAAAACCACGGGGAAGCAGAAGAAGCAGCTATGCAGGCCAAGCACAGCAGAGACTTCCACGACATCAAATATCATGTCGACGCCTTCCACGGACCGAAACAGGAGTAGTGCACCGAGTCCAGTCGATGAAAACCCTATCAAGAAGAAGAAGGACCAAGCTGTAGAAATGAGACCACTAGCGAAATGCCGACAAAAAGGCATATCAAAATATAGTCCGATATAGCCCCGATACTTCCTTGCGCCTCTGCCATGGAGAAAAGTGCAACGTAAGGATAATACAACAGGTTCAGAGAACATGTTGTCTAGGCATAGGCGGAGCGATAAGGATCACGCCCACTAGGGCACTGGAGACTATTCTAGATATTCGACCCATTGACATACAGATTAAGTGTGAGTCAGCCACTGCGGCTATGAGACTTAAGGTGATGGGAAAATGGATTGAGGATGGGAGCAGCTCATACTATCGCTGTGTAATCGAGGCGACGATAAACCTGGAGGGAAGGGGTTTCCGATCGGATACCTTAGACGACACTTGAGGTCGAGTGCGAGGCACTGCTGTCAGCGGCACAGTCTTGGATTGAAGGAACCCTAGTATTGCCATGTGGAAGATTATGTTACAAGGAAGGATTAAAGCTAGAGGACAGATAAGGCCTGGGGGTTTGCATTGAGAACCCAGTGACTGAGATCTGTTGTAGGCAGCCTGTCCTGCAGGCGGAGATCCGGGCGATCACGGAATGTGTGAGATGGTGTTGTATTAACGCGAGGACGTCGAGTATGAACATCTTTGCGGACAGTAAACAGCCCATAAGAGCAATAACAACCAGGACGGTAAGATCACGAACAATCTTGAAATATAAGAAGGAGATTAGCAGATTCTCTGAGGATGGCAGGATCCACATCGTTTGGTTGCCGGTCCATAGAGGAGTAAGGGGGAATGAGAAAGCAGATGATTTGCCATTAAAGATCAGAGAACTGTTGTCAATAAACTTGGTTAACCCGAAGACTATCGGTTGGACGCGGTCCGAGTTAGGGTGACTTTGGTTAGGATTGGATTTTCTTTTTCGAAGATACTTTTTTATACCATACACCATAGATTGGGGGTATACTTATTTTGTCATTCTGTTTGTAACACTGCGAAATATGCGTCTAAGACCCCATAAAGTATATATATTCTTGATCGTCATGACATTTTAAGTCGATCTTGCAGTGTGCCGTTCTGTCTGTCTGTCGAAAACACACTAACTTTTGAAGGAGTTAAGCTAGGTGCTTGAAATTTTGCACAAATACTTCTTATTAGTGTAGGTCGGTTGGTATTGTAAATGGGCCATATCGGTCCATGTTTCGATAAAGCTGCCATATAAACCGATCTTGGGTCTTGACTTCTTGAGCCTCTAGATGGCGCAATTGTTATGCGATTGGAATGAAAATTTGCACGAGGTGTTTCGCTATGACTTCCAACAACTGTGCAAAGTATGGTTGAAATCGGTTCATAACCTGATATAGCTGCCATATAAACCGATCTGGGGTCTCGAATCCTTCAGCTTTTAGAGCGCGCTATTCTTATCCGAATTGGCTGAAATTTTGCACGATGTTAAATCATACTGTGTTAAGTATGATTCAAATCGGTTTATAACCTGATATAGCTGTCATAGCAACCGATCTTGGATCTTGACTTCTAAGGCCTCTAGAGGGCGCAATTCTTATCCAATGTGGCTGAAATTTTGGATGGGGTGTTTTATTATGATTTCCAATAACTGAGTATGGTTCAAATCGATTCATAACCTGATATAGCTGTCATGGCGAAAATCGGTCTATAACCTCATATAGCTGCCATATAAACCGATATTGGACCTTGACTTCTTGAGCCACTAGAGGGCGCAATTCTTATCCGATTTGGCTGAAATTGTGCATGACGTGTTTCGTTATGACTTCCAACAACTGTGCCAAGTATGGTTGAAATCGGTTTATACCCTGATATAGCTGACATATAAACCCATCTTGGGTCTTGACTTCTTGAGCCTTTAGAGGTAGGAATTTTCGTCCGATTTGATTGAAATTTTGCACGTGGTGTTTTGGTATCACTTCCAAAAACTGTGATAAGTGTGATTCAAATCGGTTCATAACCTGATATAGCTGCAATATAAACCTATCTGGGAGCTCGACTTCTTAGGCCTCTAGAGGGCGCAATTCTTATATTTTATTATTTATACAATTCTGAAATTTTACACGATGTGTTTTGGTATCACTTCCAAGAACTATGTTTAGTATGATTAAAAATCGGTTCATAACCTGATATAGCTGCCATATTAACCGATCTAGGATCTTAACTTCTTACGCCTCTAGAGGGCGCAATTCTTATCCGATTTGGCTGAAATTTTGCACGCGGTGTTTTGGTATCACTTTCAACAACTGTTTACGTATGGCGCTAATCGTTACATGACCTGATATAGCTGCCATATAAACCGATCTTGGATCTTGACTTCTTAGGCTTCTAGAGGGCGCAATTTTTATCCGATTTGGCTGAGATTTTCCATGAGATGTTATGTTATGAATTCCAACAACTAAGCTAAGTGCTGTTCAAATCGGTTCATAACCTGATATAGCTGCCACATAAACCGATGTGGGGTCTTGACTTCTTAGGCTTGTAGAGGGCGCAAGTTTTATCCCATTTGGCTGAGATTTTGCATGAGGTGTTTTGTTATGACTGCCAACAACTGAGCTAAGTATGGATGAAATCGGTTCAAAATCTGATATAGCTGCCATATAAACCGATCTGGGATCTTGACTTCTTAAGCCACTAGAGGGCGCAGTTCTTATGTGATTTGGCTGAAATTTTGTACAACGGCTTCTTCCTTTACCTTCAAAATGCGTGCCCAATATGGTCAGAGTCGTTCTATAGCCTGAAACAGCTCCCATATAAACCATTCTCTCTATTTTACTTCTTGAGCGAACTGGCTGAAATTTTACACAATGACTTCTACTATGGTCCCCACCATTCAATTCAATTATGGTCCTAATCGGACCATAACTTGATATAGCTCCAATATCATAGCAATTCTTTTCTTTTATCATTTGTTTGCCTAAACAGAGACATCGGAAAAAGAACTCGACAAGTGCGATCTATGGTGAAGGGTATATAAGATTCAGTCCGGCCGAACTTAGCACGCTTTTACTTGTTATTATTTAGAACGCACAACAAGCCGATTACTGGCTTAGGTGTAGGTCCACAGTGGCATAGGGTGGATTAATGTCCGCATCCTCTTTTCAGCCTAGCATTACCTAACCTAGCCCATTTTCGAACTTAACCTGCTTATTGATAAAAAAAAAGAATTTGTGCAAAGTTTCAACCGACAGACGGACGGACATGGCTAGTCGCAAATGCGGATGTCGATGTTTTGCAAACGGAATTTATTCTCTCCACCACCGATCCTATGGTGGAGAGAATAAAAAAAACAATCACCAGATTTTTGTCAATCCAAAGCTGTGCCACTGGAAGCAGCGCCACGCCCTCGACCTCATGTGTTGTCTCAGGTATCCGAACGGAAACCTCTTCCAGGATTCCTATCGGGGCCTTGATCACACCGCGATGGTAAGTCCTGACCATTCTGTAACCATTCTCATATCGCTTCGAGGTATTTCTGGGACTTTTAATTCCCTGGAAACTACTTCACCTCTCTAAAAACAAGCCTAAATGCCTTCCATACCTTCCATTACTATTTGAGTTCAACTTCTCGTCAAGTAAGGCCCAAGTATTGAAAGTCATTGAAATACATTCTCTGCTATGTCATTTGTTCCGCTTCCAAATCACGTCCCATATTTGTAGTCGTTTTTTATGGCCATATCTGTTGCGGAGTCTCAAATGGCATTAAATGTCAAGGCACATTAACTTATATGATATGCTTTCTACTTAAGGCTCTTCTTCTTCTTGTTCTTCTTTCTCTTTTGTTGTCATCTTAAGACCATTTTTTGCCAAGTCATGTTTAACACAATTGTTACGGTGTTTGAGGCCAAACACCATTGGTGTATGGCTGGAAAAGAAAAAAAAAACCCAAACCTAAATAGGCAGGCGACAAGCCAGAACACGTTTCAGACAAACTGGGCATAAAACAGAAGGAAAATCAGAAGAAAAAACGACATACCAAAAGCCAACAAGGAAGCTGTCATTGTTGATGGGCCCAGTGACATTTTATGATGACTTCAAGACAGTTGCCCTCCCCTCCTTCCTTGCTTCCGTCACAACAAATTGTTGATTTTCCGCTTAAGGAACTGAAAAGAAAAGTAGGGGACCAACAACAATTGAATATCTATTGAGATGCTTGAAAAACGACACACAATTTTCCGCCTATAAATAAATTAAAGACCATTTCCTCAAAGTCAAACTTTATAACAAAGAAATTTGTTGAAGCATAAATTTATTGCATATTTTAAGGCTTTGCACAAAGGTTATTCATTATTTGTAGGCCCTTAATCTCTTTTGTTTGCTTTATCAATATTTTCCATAGCCTACATTTAGGCATTTGCTTTTGCCACAAATCAATGCATATATTAAGCATTTTTCACCAAGTCCCTGCATTTACTTTCTAATCAGGGGGATTTATCCAACCACCCTTCACCCTCCATTCATTAAACCAAAAACTTTGAGTGCCCAAGAAATGCTATGACAAAGCAAAAACCTTTAAAGCATTTAATGTTTCGACACACAAATTGGAAATGTTCGTGAGCATCATTATTGACATTTTTCTGTCAAGCGTTAACGACAATAAAACTTAACCGGTGCTACGTGTTTTAAATAGATAAAATATAAACATTAAATTAAGATAATTATAGGGTAGGACGAACGGACGGACAAACTGACTGTATGCTGCTTTTATTTTGGGGGTGTCAACGAAATCAGTGCATACTTTAGGGGGGAGGGCAATTATAACTGTGCTCAACAAATCCGTGCAAATTAAAGAGATAATCGGAGAAAACAAAATTAAAAGTTACTTAAGGAAATGCTAATCACTTCTAGTTTGAAAAATGTGCTGAGAACATAAATTAAAGGGCAAAACAAGCAACAACAATTTGGAAGTTGTTCATAACAAAAGGCCCTTAATTTGGATGAATCACAAAGCACAGATCATTACTTGCATTCTAAGTGAGAGGGCAGTGACCTTTCATGACTGGTACGATTAGTGAGACTTCTGCCAAAGAAATAAAAGAAAAACCGTAGAACACTTTGAGTTAAGTTTGGGCCACCTAATCTTGGAGCTTTATTAGCCGCTTATTTGTAACAATCTGTCATGTATAACCCTTCGGGGATTATACCGAAAATAAGCTTACATGCCCTACCCATAAATTGATATCAAAGCCGCAATTTGTCTAGCCACAATGCCCAGAAGCACTAGGTGTAGCATTAATTTCAGTGCATCAGATGGTGTCGTCTTAAAGGCGGGTATGATGCCAAAACAACTTAAAACGTGCTAAGTTCGGCCGGGTCGAATCTTTTGCCAAATCAGGCAAAAATTAAAGCTTCTAGGAATCGATCAAGGATAATCGAGAGATCGGTTTTATGGGAGCTACATCAGGTTAAACTCTTACCTTACTTTAATTGGTTATGACAAAACAATTGTCCTATTAGCCGAATTATGTGTAAAAATATCAAATTAAGAGAAAACTGCAACTTCCTGATACAGATTGAAAAAATTCTAAGAAAAAAAAAAAAAACAAGTAAGAGCGTGCTAAGTTCGGAAGGGCCGAAACTTATATACCCTCCACCATGGATCGCATTTGTCGAGTTCTATGCGCGGTATCTCTTTTTAGGCAAACAAAGAATATTGAATAATAACTGTTATGCTGTTGGAGCTATGTTATGCTCCGGGCTGAACTGAATGTTGGAGACCATAGTAGAAGTCTTTGTGTAAAATTTCTGCCAATCCAAGTAAGAATTGTGCCCTTTAGGGTCTCAAGAAGTAATATAGAGAGATTGGTTTATATGGGAGCTATATCAGGCCATGGGCCGATTTGGACCATATTTGACACGTATATTGAAGGTCATGGGAGAAGCCGTTGTACTAAGTTTCGGCCAAATCGGATAATAATTACGCCCTCTGGAGTCTCAAGAAGCTAAGATCACAGATCGGTATAAATGGCAGTTATATCAGGTTATGGACCGATTTGAAATATATTTGGCACAGTCATTGGAGGTCATAATAGAACACATCATGCAAAATTTCAGCCAAATCGGATAAGATTTGTGCCCTCTAGTGGCTCAAGAAGTCAAGATTCAAGATCGGTTTATATGACAGCTATACCAGATTATGAACCGATTTGAATCATACTCAGCACAGTGGTTGGAAGTCATAATAAAACACTTCTTGCAAAATTTCAGCCAAATCGGATAAGAATTGCGCCCTCTGGAGGCTCAAGAAGTCAAGACCCCAGATCGGTTTAAATGGCAGCTATATCAGGTTATGTACCGATTTATGCCATACTCAGCACAGTTATTGGAAGTCAGAACAAAACACCTCATGCAAAATTTCAGCCAAATCGGATGAGAATTGCGCGCTCTATTGGCTCAAGAAGTCAAGATCCAAGATCGGTTTATATGACAGCTATACCAGATTATGAACCGATTTGAATCATACTCAGCACAGTGGTTGGAAGTCATAATAAAACACTTCTTGCAAAATTTCAGCCAAATCGGATAAGAATTGCGCCCTCTGGAGGCTCAAGAAGTCAAGACCCCAGATCGGTTTAAATGGCAGCTATATCAGGTTATGTACCGATTTATGCCATACTCAGCACAGTTATTGGAAGTCAGAACAAAACACCTCATGCAAAATTTCAGCCAAATCGGATGAGAATTGCGCGCTCTATTGGCTCAAGAAGTCAAGATCCAAGATCGGTTTATATGACAGCTATACCAGATTATAAACCGATTTGAATTATACTCAACACAGTTATTGGAAGTGATACCAAAACACTACTTGCAAAATTTCAGTCAAATCAGACCCTCTAGAGGCTCAAGAAGTCAAGACCCCAGATCGGTTTACATGGCAGCTATATCCAAATATAGTCCGATCTGAACCATTTTTACGTCAGATGTCGGGAGGCTTAAAATAATCCACTGTTTTAAATTTCAGCGAAATCGGATGAAAAATGAAGTTTTTATGGGCATCAGACCCTTTATCGGCAGATCGGTCTATATAGCAGCCCTATCCAAATATGGTCCGATTTGGCCCGTTTAAGAACTTAACCAGCGTGCATCAAAAAGACGTATCTGTGCCAAATTTCAGTTCAATATTTGAATTTTTGAAGACTGTAGAGTGATTACAACAGACGGACGGACAGACACATGGACATCGTTATATCGTCTTTTTTTTCTTTTTTACGACGATCCGAAATATATATATATATATATATATATATATATATATATATATATATATATATATATATTCGTCGGAAATAGATATTTCGATGTGTTTCAAACGGAATGACTAAATGAATATACCCCCTATTCTACGGTGGTGGGTATAAAAACACAAATGAAGATGACCAACTTAAGGGCCCTGGCAAGAGGCGCCCGGATCAGCTTAAGGCATATATATACCCAACACCATCACTGTGGTACAGGGTATTATAACTTTGTGCATTTGTTTGCAACACTAAGAAGGAGAAGAGCTAGACCCATTGATAAGTATATCGATCGGCTTACAATCACTTGCTGATACGATTTAGCTATGTGCGTCTGTCTGTCTGTCCATGTATTTTTGTGATCAAGTTACAGGTAGCATTTATTGTCCGATTGTCATAAAATTTTGCACTCAAGTCTCATTTTTGGCTCAAGGACGAACGCTATTGCTTTTGAAGAAAATTGGTTAAGATTTATATATGAATCCCATATATATCTTTCATCCGATATGGCTTTTAAAGACTGTAGAAACCACAATTTTGGTCCTATCTATACAAAATTTGGCACGAGGTGTTCTATTCAAGGTCCTCATATGTGTTCAAAATTTTGTCAAAATCGGTTCAGATTTAGATATAGTTCCCATATATATCTTTCATCCGATATGGCCTTTTTAGGCTGTAACAGTCACAATTTTGATCCGATCTTTACAAAATTTGGCAAGAGGTACTTTATTTGACGTCGTCATATGTGTGCAAAATTTTGTCGAAATCGGTTCAGATTTAGATATAGCTCCCCTATATATCTTTCACCCGATATGGCCTTTTTAGGCTCTAGAAGTCACAATTTTGATCTGAGTTTTACAAAATTTGGCACGAGGTGCTTTATTTGACGTCTTCATATGTGTGCAAAATTTGTCGAAATCGGCCGAAATTCCATATATATCTTTCACCCGATATGGTCTTTTTAGGCAGTAGAAGGCATAATTTTGGCCCGATCCTTACTAAATTTGGCACGGGGTGGTTTATTCAACATCCTTATATGTGTGAAAAATTTTATAAAAATTGGTTTAGATTTAGATATAGCTCCCATATATATCTTTCACCCGATATGGTTATTTTAGGCTGTAGAAGACAAAATTTTTGTCCGATCCTTACAAAATTTGGCACGGGGTGGTTTATTCAACGTCCTAATATATGTGAAAAATTTTATAAAAATCGGTTTAGATTTAGATATAGCTCCCATATATATCTTTCATTCGATATGGAGTTTTAAGGCTATAGCAGCCACAATTATGGTCCAATCTTTACCAAATTTGGCATGAGTTGCTTTCATATAACGTCTTCATATGTGTGCAAAATTTCATAAAAGTCGGTTCAGATGTAGCTATAGCTCCCATATATATCTTTCATCCGATGTGGACTTTTAATGCTATAAAAGCCACAATTTTGGTCCGATCCTTACTAAATTTGGCATGAGGAGTTTTATTAAACGTCCTCATATGTGTGCCCAATTTTGGCAAAATCGGTTCAGATGTAGATATAGCTCCCATATATAGCTTTCATCCGATATGGCCTTTTTAGGCTCTAGAAGTCACAATTTTGATCTGAGCTTTGGCACGAGGTGCTTTATTTGACGTCTTCATATGTGTGCAAAATTTCACAAAAATCGGTTCAGATTTAGATATAGCTCCCATATATATCTTTCACCCAATATGGCTTTTTTAGGCTGTAGCAGCCACAATTTTGGTCCGATCTTCACAAAATTTGGCATGAGGTGCTTTATTTGATGTCTCCATATGTGTGCAAAATTTCGTGGAAGTCAGTCCAGATTTAGATATAGCTCCTATATATATCTTTCACCTTATATGGCTTTTTAGGCTGTAGAAGCCAAAATTTTTGTCCGATCCTTACAAAATTTGGCACGGGGTGGTTTATTCAACGTCCTTATATGTGTAAAAAATTTTATAAAAATCGGTTCAGATTTAGATATAGCTCCCATATATATCTTTCACCCGATATGGCCTTTTAAGGCTTTAGAAGGCATAATTTTGGTCCGATCCCTACAAAATTTGGCTCGGGGTGGTTTATTCAACGTCCTTATATGTGTGAAAAATTTTCATAAAAATCGGTTCAGATTTAGATATAGCTCCCATATATATCTTTTATCCGATATGGAGCTTTAAGCCTGTGGCAGCCATAATTTTGTTCCGATCCTTACTAAATTTGGCATGGGGTGCTTTATTTGATGTCTTCATATGTGTGCAAATTTTTGCCAAAATCGGTTCAGATTTAGATATAGCTCCCATATATAACATTTATCCGATATGAAGTTTAAAGGCTGTAGCAGCCACAATTTTGGTCCGATCTTAACAAAATTTGGCATGGGATGTTTTATTTGATGTCTTCATATGTGTACCAAAATCGGTTCAGATTTAGGTATAGCTTCCACATATATCTTTTATCCGATATGGCCTTTTAAGGTTCCACATCCATATTTGTCCATCCAAATTTGTTGTCTTATCGTAGGAAAATCTTAGGTTCTATTTGATATTTCAATAGGTATCCAAAGTAATGTCTGACTAGATTTCGAGATAAATTTTACATATAAAAAGAGGACTACGTACACTAGGTGGTGTAGGGTATTATATAGTCTGCTCCGCCCGACTTTTGCCTTTCCTTACTGGTTTTTAAAGAAAATTTCTTAGAAATGTTGAAAATTTCTTTCAAATGTTGAAAATTTCTTTGAAATGTTGAAAATTTCTTAGAAATTTGGTCTTAGGAAAAGAACTCTTACACATTTTTTTCTTATCAATAAAGCATGGATTACCTTTATTATAAAATCTTCGCCTTAAATCAATGTTCATGGTCAACTACTATTAGCTTCTTCTCCCATCACCAGATTGACTTAGCATGCTTATAACCTGACATACTTTTGGGACTTTTATTTAATATCCTTTTAAATGTGTTGACATCGTATTTATCCAGCATCTTTATGTATTATAGGATTTGTGTGTTTCAACTTCTTCAAAGTTTTAAAATATTGCTGCCTTTATGTGAACTCCTTTTGGATCCTTAGGTTTTTTTTTGTTTGCATATTTATTTACTTTTGTGACTTTTACTTGTGTTTTAGACTCATAAGATATTCGAATATATCCTTATAGTAGTCAAGCGTTTTTCTGTGTATGTGTGTGTGTAAATGCAAATATTCACATGTAAATGTGTGACGAAAGTCATGCTTGAATTCAAAATCTAAATGGCAAAGCAACATGGACGAAATTTTAAGGCTCTCGGAAGGCAAATTGATATGTGTTTTCCACATCACCATCCTAAGAAAGATGCAAGTGATAGCGAGCTAACTCAGGTGGCAGGAGCAATGACTTCTTTAGTTCCCATATACCCTCCGGCCTCATAGGCGGACATATTAGCCAATGCTTTACTATGACCTTCAAGTGATACATTACATATCCCTCTATAAATCACAAAGGCCCCCTGTGTTCAAAAATCCTTCTCTGTTGCTTTTCAGTCATCCGATTGCAAGTTTTTCTGCATTTTGATAGTTGTTGTGTACTGTAAATCTTTTATTTAATCATGCATGAAACTTATGTTTCTATCTCAAGAGAATGAAAGCAATGAAAACTTTATTTCCATTATTTAACAAAAAAAAAAAAATGAGAAAAACAGCACACAAACTACTAAAAAACTTCAAAAGGGTAAAACACCATGATGACTTACATTCGAGTTGCAAAGGGACATATATTTGACCATAGCAAACAGTTGATTCACAAAACAAAGGAAATGACTTAAAAGTGTTAAAGTCAACAAACTTCAATGTTTGATGATATGTTTTTTTGTGTTTGTTTATCTTTCGAGATGCTCATGTTGAATGGTTTTTGTTTTTATTAAATAAATAGAATATCTTCTATTCTTTTGTTATTTTAATACTCTGAGAATTTTTGTGGTTTGAGGAGACAATATCAATGTCGAATTTAATAGGATTTGAATAATTTGATTTTAATAAGATTTAAAAATTGTTCAGGGAGTTTGCATATAAAGTCTTAAATGTATGTGAAAGGGGAAGGATGCTTAAGGAGTAAAGGGAAGGGATGATAAACTTCATAGCTACGAAAATACCATTAAACAAAAGAGTGCACTAAGCTACGTTTCTTAAATCGGCCATTTACAAAACCAAACTTGACATGGGGGACTTGTTGCTGAAAGTCCTGATTCTCAAAATCCTTATCCTATGCATTTCAGCCATGGAATTTTTATGCCGGCTATTATATCCTAGGGATCCTAGTCATGGGAATCCATGGTCTAAGGAATCTGAATCCTGATAAATGGTTCTGTTTAAATTGAAAAGAAGTTACGGATATAAATACGCCCCCTGCCACAATGGACATACACCTAAGCCAGTAATCGGCTTGTTGTGCCCTCTAAACACAAAAAAAGTAACCTCGAAAAAGAAAATCCAAGTTTTGGAATTCCGTGCTATATAGAAAATCCTTAATTGTTTTCCATGCCTCTGCCCTAAATTGGTTCATGTCTTGTATAGTGTCTCCACCCAAGTGCCGGTATCTGTTAGACACGAAAGCTGACAAAGGAAATGCTCCAACGTCTCATCATATTCCCCGCATGCCCTATACATGCTATCACTTGCTGCACCGATTTTACATAAGTGAGCTCGTAGTCCTATGTATGCCGTCATGATACCAATAGCTATACTGACCTCTTTCTTGCTCCCTTTCACTATCTAAATTCCCCCATAGGATTTGCGCCGTCCTACCTATCACTTTGCTGTTCCACAGGATTGCAACGCGTTCGTCGCCCACACCCTTAACTCGGACTGCGTCGACCCGAAAGGCTTCGGGTTAACCAAGTTTATTGACCGCAGTCCTCTGGTCTTCACCGCCAAATCGTTTCCCTTTCATTCCCCTTACTCCGCTACGGCCTGGCACCCAAACGATGCGGATTGTGCCATCCTCTGAGAAGGCGTTAAGTTCCTTCTTACACTCCAAGACAGTTCGTGACCTTACCGTCCTGATTGTCATTGCCCTTATGGCAATTTTACTGCCACACTCAACGACGTCAACGTTAGTACCACACGACCTCACGCATTCCGTGATTGCTCGGATCTCTTCCCTCAGGACCGTATTTTGGTCAGGCAGTCTAAAACAGGACTCAGTTCCTGAGTTCTCAATGCAAACACCAAGGCCCACTCTTTCCTAGCTTTGATCCATCCGTATAACATGATCATCCAGATGGCATTACTAGGGTTCCGTCATTCCAAGACTGTATCATCTCATGTATCCGATTGGAAACCTCTTCCATTCCATCCAGCTTTCCAATAGTCGCCTCGATTATACCGCGATGGTATGAGCTGTCCTTTATCCATACTCCCATCGCCTTAAGTCTCTTAACCGCAGTTGCTGCCTCACACTTAAGCTGTATGTCAATGGGTTGGATATCAAGAATAGTCTCCAGTGCCCTAGTGGGGGTGGTACTTATTGCTCCGGGACACACAATTTATCCGCCTGTTCCTTAGCATATGGTTTATCCATTCTCAAAGACCGGATCCACCAGGTAGTTGTCTAAGGCTTGGATCAGTGTGTGGGTCCGCACATTGTTAAAAGCTCCCTCGATGTCACTGCATACCGACAGCGTGTACGTTTTGGCATCAAAGGATTCTTCGGATTCCCTTCCTTCGTATTACTATTATTCGGATTCGCCTTCCTTCGTATTCCTATTATTCGGATTCGCCTTCCTTCGAATACCTTTTCTTCGGATTCCCATCCTTTGGATTCCCACACTTCGGTTTCTTATTTTACAGTTTCTCATCCTTCGGATACCCATCCTTCGGATACCCATCCTTCGGATACCCATCCTTCGGATACCCATCCTTCGGATACCCATCCTTCGGATACCCATCCTTCGGATACCCATCCTTCGGATTCCCATCCTTCGGATTCCCATCCTTCGGATTCCCATCCTTCGGATTCCCATCCTTCGGATTCCCATCCTTCGGATACTCATCCTTCGGATACTCATCCTTCGGATACCCATCCTTCGGATTCCCAGCCTTCGGATTCTCAGCCTTCTGATTCCCATCCTTCGGATTCCCATCCTTCGGATTCCCATCCTTCGGATTCCCATCCTTTGGATTCCCATCCTTCGGATTCCCATCCTTCGGATTCCCATCCTTCGGATTCCCATCCTTCGGATTCCCATCCTTCGGATTCCCATCCTTCGGATTCTCATCCTTCGGATTCCCATCCTTCGGATTCCCATCCTTCGGATTCCCATCCTTCGGATTCCCATCCTTCGGATTCCCATCCTTCGGATTCCCATCCTTCGGATTCCCATCCTTCGGATTCCCATCCTTCGGATTCCCATCCTTCGGATTCCCATCCTTCGGATTCCCATCCTTCGGATTCCCATCCTTCGGATTCCCATCCTTCGGATTCCCATCCTTCGGATTCCCATCCTTCGGATTCCCATCCTTCGGATTCCCATCCTTCGGATTCCCATCCTTCGGATTCCCATGCTTAGGACTGCCATCCTGCGGATTTCCATCCTACGGATTCCCATCCTTCCGATACCCATCCTTCGGATACCCATCCTTCGGATACCGATCCTTCGGATACCCATCCATCGGATACCCATCCTTCGGATACCCATCCTTCGGATACCCATCCTTCGGATACCCATCCTTCGGATACCCATCCTTCGGATACCCATCCTTCGGATACCCATCCTTCGGATACCCATCCTTCGGATACCCATCCTTCGGATACCCATCCTTCGGATACCCATCCTTCGGATACCCATCCTTCGGATACCCATCCTTCGGATACCCATCCTTCGGATACCCATCCTTCGGATACCCATCCTTCGGATACCCATCCTTCGGATTCCCATCCTTCGGATTCCCATCCTTCGGATTCCCATCCTTCGGATTCCCATGCTTAGGACTGCCATCCTCCGGATTTCCATCCTACGGATTCCCATCCTCCGGATTCCCATCCTCCGGATTCCCATCCTTCGGATTCCCATCCTCCGGATTCCCATCCTCCGGATTCCCATCCTCCGGATTCCCATCCTCCGGATTCCCATCCTCCGGATTCCCATCCTCCGGATTCCCATCCTCCGGATTCCCATCCTCCGGATTCCCATCCTCCGGATTCCCATCCTCCGGATTCCCATCCTCCGGATTCCCATCCTCCGGATTCCAATCCTCCGGATTCCCATCCTCCGGATTCCCATCCTCCGGAATCCCATCCTCCGGATTCCCATCCTCCGGATTCCCATCCTTCGTATACCCATCCTTTGGATACCAATACTTCGGATACCGGATACCCACCTTTCGGATACCCATCTATCAGTTTCTTCTTAATCCGATTCTTATCTTTCGGATAACCATCCAACGGATACCCATCCGTCGGATACCCCTCCATCGGATACCCATCCGCCGGATTCACATCTTTCAGTTTCTTCTTAATCAGATTCTTATCCTTTGGATGCCCATCTTATGAATACCGATCAGTTGGATTTCCCATCCTTCGGATACCCATCCTTGGGATACCCATCCTTCGGATACCCATTCTTGGGATACCTATCCTTCTGATACCCATCCTTCAGATACCCATCCTCCGGATACCCATCCTTCGGATACCCATCCTTCGGATACCCATCCTTCGGATACCCATCCTTCGGATACCCATCCTTCGGATACCCATCCTTCGGATACCCATCCTTCGGATACCCATCCTTCGGATACCCATCCTTCGGATACCCATCCTTCGGATACCCACCCTTCGGATACCCACCCTTCGGATACCCACCCTTCGGATACCCACCCTTCGGATACCCACCCTTCGGATACCCACCCTTCGGATACCCACCCCTCGGATACCCACCTTTCGGACACCCATCATCAAAATCAATTTAACCTGGCACAGTTATAAAACAAATAAACCCTTTGTTTATCATATCTGATATCAAGCACCACCTTTCCAACATCTTGCTGGTTTAAGCTCTTAAAACCTTTTAATAAATTATAAATTGATAACAGATTTATCATAACAAGCACCATTTAACCACACCAACACCAATCCTTGGGCGTTGTGTACAACAAGTCTTTCACGGCGGCCACCCCAGCGGGAGAGAACGTAGGAATATTTTTCATGTTCATGAGTTGGTTGTGGAATTTCTTTTTTATGATTTCTTTGAAGCATTCGATGAAGATACACAATGGTTTTCGAAAACATTGAAAATCAAGGTAAATTATGGTCGCATAAATTATTAACAATCCAAAGCAAGGAGCAAAATGGGGAAAAAACAAAGCGTTGTGAGATATCAAAGAGTACCATGGGGAACACTTTGATTGTTTCACATTGCCCCGATTTATGGATACTTGAGGTGAGAGATTGTAAGAAAGGAGAAGAACAGAAGCAGGGTGTAGGCGAATTTGTGGTACTCTAGATTTTACCTTTACAGTAAATTTCAAGGATATTTTCATTGAAGTTTTGTCTTTGGAAAATTGAATTGAAAACTTTGTATTTAGGGATAATTTTGGAGAAGATTTGTCTTCAGAGAAAAATTTTGAGAAAAATTTATGCAAAATTTATCTTTCGAGAAAATTTTATGGAAAGTTTGCCTTAGGAGAAAATTTTATGAAATTTTGGTCATAGGGGAAAATTTATAGAATTTTAGTCTTTGGGGAAAATTCCATTTTAATTTTGATTTTAAGGAAAATTTCGTAGAAATGTTGTCCTTGGGGAAAGTTTCATTAAACTTTTTCTTTTGAGAAGATTTTATTAAAATTTTGTCTTAAGAAAAACTTTTTGAAATCTGATTTTTAGAGAATTTAGTTTTCTAATACCTTCATTCTATTCAAGTAGGGTATTCTCATTTTACCTCCGCTGTCTCTTGGTTCACAGTTCATGGAGTTTGAAAAATTTATTATCTTCCATTGTTTTATTATGCCATCAAGTGTTTGGTGGCAGAGTAACAGCCGAAGGAATGGAAAAAGCAGTAAAAAACAAGAAATTCACAAATTGGTGATGCTTCTAAGACCAATGAGGACCATTAGTCATGATGAACATTTCATGTTGTCCCAATGGTTGAGTTTGTGGTTGTGATGATGCATTTTCTTGTGCTGTTCTTTATCAATAATTTATAAACACCCTGATAGATTTATGAAACAACATGCCAGGCCAAGGATAAAGGATAGAGAACCGATTTGCTTGTGCTTGAACTATTTCCAGAAGCATTGAATTCAAATACAACAACCATTATCCTCTTATGAGATTTTCAAGATTTCAAAAGTTTAGGTGATTATCAAAAATGGTAAACAGTTTTAAGGAGAATTTTTTTTTTTTTGAATTTAAATCCTTACACTTATTTTTTGGTACTAAGTATCTTAAAAGTCCTTGAAAGTTTCTTTCTTTGGTTTTTTAGCAACTCATAGTTGTGTCTAATTTACGTCCCTTTTATGGCTAATAAAATTAATTACTGCACTTTTTATTTGAGTTTCAGCTCTATTCAAAGCCACTGGTCTCAGTTAAGTTTGGGCACAGTGGGAGAGAATTTTGTTGGAAATTTGCCAAAAAAAAAAGACATTGCCCATTAGAGGAACAGGAGCAAACTTCTCACATATCAGTGCAGTGCGATTCAAGTTTTAGCTCAATGATAGGTGGAAAACTTTTTATAACGGAGTCCGAACAGCCCGCAGTGCGATAACACTCGGGAATATTGCCTTACATGGCATAGTACCTTTCATGGCATAGTACCTCACAAATGTCCCCAGCATTAGGAGGCGATAATTAATATTCTCGCCAGCATTCGAATCCAGGTGTTTAGCATCAAAGGCGTACATGCTAAACAGTGCGTTACTGTAGAATTTTTTCTATAAAATATTTTGAAAAAAATTGCTTTTAAAGAAGTACCAAATCAATATTTGCCATCTGAAATAGTGCAAATTCGGATTATAAATTTAGGGGTCGTGATATTGCAATGGTGAAAAAATGAGTGAAATTTTGTCTATAGAGAAAATTAATTGAATGTCAATCAAACTTTGTCTTCATTACAGTTTTGTCTTTCACTAACATTTAGTCTTTTATCAACCTACAAGGCTGTTCGTAGAAAGGAAAAGAACTAAGCAGACCCAGTGTGGTCCGTAGGAGTGCGAGAGACAGTGCAGTGCTTTGTTTTTAGAGAAGATTTTATTTAAAACGCGAAATGCTACACTTCAATTTTAGATGGGACAGACGATTGGGACAGACTATAGAAAATCAGAAAATTTTCAAAAACTACTGCACACACAGAAAATTCGCCTGCAGTTTATAAGCTTGGATTCATGATAATCTAAATTAGTTTTCACTTTTACTGTATCAATTCAAATGTCTTTAAAAATAATATTTTAACTTTTACTGGGAAATGGGAGCGTATAAGTAATAATAATTATTTGACTTATATAACTGAATATTGAATATTTATTACAAATGAATTGATATGACATAATTTCGAATTATTTTCTATAGAATATAAATCAAGCTTCATGATATAAGTGGCATGTCTATGTGTGCATTGAAATTTGCGTAAAAAAGTTCGAATTGCACAAAAAAAATTTTCAAACCTATAACATTAAAAATTTTTTATAGAAAATTCAGCTGAAATTCATTCAAACTTTGTGTTTAAAAAAAAACTTCATTACAAATTTGTCTTTTAGGGAAAATGTTACAGAAATTGTGTTTATTGACAACCTTTAAGGCGATTGGCCGAAAGAAAAAGAACTACATAGCCCCAGTGTGGGCCGCAGGGGACATACAATAGAATATCAAATTATTGGCGAAAACTACTGCACACACAGAAAATTCGCCTGCGGTTTATTGGCTTGGATTCATGATAATCTAAATTTGTTTTCACTTTTACTGTATCAATTCAAATGTATTTAAAAATAGTATTTTTACTTTTACTGGGAAATGGGAGCGTATAAGTAATAATAATTATTTGACTTATATAACTAAATTTTGAATATTTATTACAAATGAATTGATATGACATAATTTCGAATTATTTTTGATGGAATATAAATCAAGCTCCATGATATAAGTGACAAGTCTATGTGTGCATTGAAATTTTCGTAAAATAAGTATTTATAAGTTTTACAAAAATTGTTTTCATTGAGCCCGAACGGCGTGCCGCAGTGCGACACCTCTTTGGAGAGAAGTTTTATATGGCATAGTACCTCGCAAATGTTGCATTAGGATGGGAAAACCACCGCTGGATTCCAGCACCGTGAATCCACCCGAACCAACAGGTTCGGCAGGGATGCAATATCTGCAGGTCCCAACCTCATGTTTTACACAGCAAACAGGCACACAACATAAACTTTACCCAAACTCTATGCAAAATATACTAACCCGACAAGACAACATTGACTTGCCCACTTGCGAGGATTCCTGCGATGGACTCTCAGGAGTTGGAGCGATCCAGCTTTATGAAACGGATGACGTTTCCAGTGCAGTGCTTTGTTTTTATAGAAGATTTTATTCAAAACGCGAAATGCTACACTTTAATTTTAGATGGGATAGACGATTGGGACAGACTATAGAAAATCATAAAATTTTCGAAAACTACTGCACACACAAAAAATTCGCCTGCAGTTTATTAGCTTGGATTTATGACAATCTAAATTAGGTTTCACTTTTACTGTATCAATTCAAATGTCTTTAAAAATAATTTTTTAACTTTTTTTGTGAAATGGGAGCGTATAAGTAATAATAATTATTTGACTTATATAACTAAATATTGAATATTTATTGCAAATGAATTGATATGACATAATTTCGAATCATTTTTGATGGAATATAAATCAATCTCGATGACATAAGTGACAAGTCTATGTGTGCATTGAAATTTGCGTAAAATAAGTATAAGTTTTACAAAAATTTTTTTCATTGAGCCCGAACGGCGTGCTGCAGTGCGACACCTCTTTGGAGAGAAGTTTTATATGGCATAGTACCTCGCAAATGTTGCATTAGGATGGGAAAACCACCGCTGGATTCCAGCACCGTGAATCCACCCGAACCAACAGGTTCGGCAGGGATGCAATATCTGCAGGTCCCAACCTCATGTTTTACACAGCAAACAGGCACACTACATAGTACTTTACCCAAACTCTATGCACAATATATGCACAATGAACTCTCAGGAGTTGGAGCGATCTGGAGATGATCTCCTTAGAACCGAACGCAGCCGGAACCTCAACTCCTGGTGGAGTGGTGGGAACCTCGCAGGGGGTTTCTGAGGAAGATGGAGTGTCTAGAGCCATTCACTCTGACGATAGGTGATAAGCGCTTGATGCGGAGGCTTAGGTTCCACGTCAGGAAGTACGATTCTAAGATGAATGCTTCTTTCGTGGAACGTATGCTGCCCTCTGCTACATCGGACAATACTGGAACTGACACCGACGCGAACACTGCAACATGCGCTACAAACAATACCGAGACCGCTAGCGGAAGCACCGCGTGCAAAATGCCAGGCCCAGAAAAGGGCAAAACAGTTAAGCCGAGGCCTTTCGTAGATCCTGCCGCTAGAGCCTGGAAGGGTGATTAGGAGAGAGTCCTTCCGACAAGAGTATATCACTTAAATGACAAGCCCAATCCAGGGAACACACGGCAGCAATCTGGCGATGCACAGGCGCATGATGGCCAAAGGACCAAGAAATTGGCCAGCTTGTCATCTGCGCCTGAATTATAGGTGCCTATCCTGTATCGGAGCAATCCTGAAGGGCGGCTATACACTGAGAGATGGTTACTAGTCGAAGAGAAAATTCTCCGAGCTCTATCGGAAGCCATCGGAAAAGGCGAGGATGACTCCTTCGCGGCTTTCGATGGTGCTAAGTGCTAGAAGGGCATCAAGGTTATCGGATGCGGTAATAAGAAAGCTCTGGTTTTTCTTTCGATGTGCATCGGTGGCTTTGACCCGCTTTGGCCTGTTATGAAGATAGCGCTGGTCCCGATTGATCCCACGCTGGACGACACATCTTAAGGGGCAGAATAAGCATCTGCTAGCGGAGAGCTGGACAATTGTTAGAGGACGAACGAGGGATAATGGTAATGACAAGGACCTCTGGATCAGGGTTGGTTCAGAATCCTTGTCACTCCTCCTGAAGTCCTCGCGGGGAGAGGTCAAGTTCGGCTTAAACCATGTGAGAATGTGGTCTTGCACGCCGATGAAGACGAAGCCACCCAGGGTACTAGGCGTCATGGGCTGCCTGAAGTTAGTGCAGCTTATTCTGCACCTCTCGGAAGCAGCCACGGATGAGCTGCTGAGAGCTATGGGGAGAGATGGCACTGATGTGGGCCCCGTTCGAAAACCGTAGTTACGAGGTAACAAGGTTCGCTGATTTAGATCACGAAATCAGAATCTCATTTCCCCTCCCCAAATAAGGTAAGATTAGAAGCTGTATCGTGGCCAGTAGGGATTTGAACCTTACTCTGATTTCTCGTTTCAGCGATAAAGACCTAACGGTAGTGGCCTTGGAAAAACCCCGCAAACCATTACTGGTCCTGACCTCCATGTACCTAACCTACGATGTGAACAACCCCCCTACAGACACAGCCTGGGCCCTGGTTGGTTGGTAAGAGGAGAAGGTCTTTGATCCTTGTGCTAGGGGGTGACTCTAATGCTGACCACAGTCTCTGGGGAAGCACGGATACCAATGAAAGATGTGAGTCACTTTTTGATTACATTTTATCCACGGGCCTAGTTGTATGCCATAGGGGAAACACCCCCACTTTCTACAACCGTATCAGGGAACAGGTTATAAATATAACGCTTGCAAAGAATAGTGACTCGGTGAAGGTTTTGGACTGGAACGTCCCCACCGAATGTTCCTTTTCGGATCACTATAGGATATGTTTTCGGGTCGAGCACGCAAGGGGTAGTAGGGTGCCATACAGAAACCCGAGAAGCACCCACTGTGAGAAGTTCAGGGAACAGATGGAGAAATTGGGACTGGTCCCAAGGGGGACCCTAGGGGGTAGGAGGGTGCCATTCAGAAACCCGAGAACGACGCACTGGGAGAAGTTCAGGGAACAGATGGAAAAATTGGGACCCCCTAGGGGACCGCTGGAGGACGCGAGAGAACTGGAGACCGCAGTCGATCTTGTCACGGGATGCCTGAACGAGGCCTTATTGAAGGCATTTCGCGAAAGAGTACCGCCACGCAAAATCAGCCAGTAATGGTGGTCACCGGAACTGAAGGTGCTCAGGAGGGAGAGCATAAGACTTCTTAACAGGGCCAATAGGGAGAACACGGCAAAGGGCTGGAACGAGTATCGTGACACCCTTGGCAAGTTCAAGAAGGAGACGAGAAAGGCGAAGAGGAGTTCCTTGGCGAAATTTTGTGGGGAATTAGAAAGCACTAGTGAGGGATCTAGGTTGCGCAAAGTGCTCTCGAAGGATTCCATGTCTTATGTAGGCTCATTTCCCAGGCGGCCAGAAAGAGGTGCTCAGGAGGGAGAGCAAAAGACTTTTTAGCAAGGCCAAGAGGAAGAACACGCCACGGATACCAATGAAAGAGGTGAGTCACTTTTTGATTACATTTTATCCACGGGCCTAGTTGTATGCCTTAGGGGAAACCCCCCTACTTTCGGATCAGGGAATAGGTTTAGATATAACGCTTGTAAAGAATAGTAACTCGGTGAAGGTTTTGGACTGGAACGTCTCCTTCGAGTGCTCCTTTTCGGATCACTATGGGATATGTTTTCGGGTCGAGCACGCTAGGAGTAGGAGGGTGCCATTTAGAAACCCGAGAAGGACCACTGGGAGAAGTTCAGGGAACATATGGAGAAATTAGGGCCCCTAGGGGACCGCTGGAGGACGCAAGAGAACTGGAGACCGCAGTCGATCTTCTCACGGGATGCCTGAACGAGGCCTTATTGAAGGCATGTCCCGAAAGAGTACCGTCATGCAAAATCAGCCAGAGGGCTGGAACGAGTATCGTGACACCCTTGGCAAGTTCAAGAAGGAGACGAGAAAGGCGAAGAGAAGTTCCTGAGCGAAATTTTGTGGGGAATTGGAAAGCACTAGTGAGGCATCTAGGTTGCGCAAAGTGTTCTTGAAGGATCCCATCGCGTTTAGCTTCCTGAGGAGGGAGGACATGACTTACACTGAGAGTGGGCAGGAGACGGTGGAACTCCTGATGTAGGCTCATTTCCCAGGCGGCCAGAAAGAGGTGGTCAGGAGGGAGAGTAAAAGACTTTTTAACAAGGCCAAGAGGGAGAACACGCCAGAGGGCTGGGACGAGTACCGGCCTGGATTCGTACCTGGGCACACGGGGCAACATCGAGAGCCGTTATCTAACGTTTTTTAATTAAATTTTATTTTCCGATTTAGCTGAAATTATTATAGCAGCAAATGCTACCTACCAATATGTATGTCTGTTGTATTTCATCCTTTTGTCATTTTGGTGTAGTGCTCGAAATGTTTTTTCTTTTACTCCCACTGTTCCCTAAACGAATTACGTTTGTCCTTTTTGCCATGCACATCTTAATTTCATTCATTGCAGTGAATGTCTTTAGAATATTAAAGAGGTTTTTCTTCCTACTGTGGTGCAGAAAATCCTATGCAATTCAAGTTGGTACAAAAAGTAAAGGCCAGTATAGAAAAGTTCGCAGTGCAAGTATGAAACATTTATGAAGGACTTAAAATGCTGGTGTAGTTATGATTCACAATTAAGAAAGGAACAGGTGTTAAATACCAAATGAATTTTAAGGAGAGGTAAAGTGAAGAGAAATAGAGAGAGAGGGGTGGAGGTGGAGAGGAAGAAGTGCAAAAGGTTTAAGGATTACGCATGAAATAGTTTAAGGACATGGAGTTGGCAATGAACAGCAAGCAGAAGCTATTGGTAATACACTGAAAAAAATATTGCCCGACTTTGTCAGGCCACCGTAAACTTTGAATGTCAAAGCTTACTGACTGGGCATTAATCTTGGCAGTAAAAATTTCAGCGGTGATTATCGCCTTAGCAATGCTGGCTATATTTGAGAGTTTTTACCTTTAACAACTTCATTATCTAGTGATGAGGATGAGGCCCCCCAAATATGTAACACCTTATGGTGAGATACAAATTTAATTGCACCGCATTCATTGATTTGAGAGAAGTATCGCGGCTGTTCTAAAGTGGAATGTTCATGACCAAATTTGCATTAGCATTTGCCAACTTTGTCAGTTGATTTTCTTTTCTGTATTTTGTTTTTTGTACATTCTTACCCATAATTGCTGTCTTACTCAGTTCCTGTAGGAGTTTAACACGAATTTGGTTTGATAAAGAAAAAAAACGCAACACAGCAAGTAAACAAAATGTTCTCCTTAATATTCAGTACAACAATTCTAGCACCCCGCATGAAAATGCACTTGATTGCTAACCATAAATAACGTTCAACTTCCGGGCAGGATTTTTAAACTTAAAGAAGAATATATGGCCAAATGTCCGAGTGGCGGCATGAGGAATCTTAAAGGAGTGTTAAAGTCCATGGCTGCAAGAATTATTGTAAGCCAGTGTGGAAATATTTCAAATATTTTTCCCAAATCCCAAGTATGTAGAAACGAGGAGAGAGAATAGAATGGTAAGTTAATTTTGCCTGATGGCAAAAGGGCCAAGAAATTGGCCAGATTATCATCAGCGCCTGAATTACAGGGGGCTATCCTGGACCGGAGCAATCCTGAAGGCCGGCTATGCACTGAGAGATGGTTATTAGTCGAAGAGGAGATTCTCCGAACTCTATCGGAAGCCATTGGAAAAGGCGGGGATGACTCATTTGCGGCTTTCGATGTCGCCAAGTGGCAGAAGGGCATCGGATGCGGTAAAAGGAAAGCTTTGGATTTTCTTTCGACCTGCATCGGTGGCCTTGACCCTCTTTCGCCTGGCATGAAGATAGATCTGGTCCCGATTGATTAGATCTCCCGCAGGACGACGCTGCAAGTATGAATTCCCCCACCAGTATTGGAGGACTAAGCTATACTCAGGCTGCTTAAAGGGCTGAATAAGCATCTGCTAGCGGAGGGCTGGACAATTGTAAGGGGACAAGCGTGGGATAAAGCTAATGGCAAGGACCTCTGGATCAGGGTTCGTTCAGAATCCTTTTCACTCCTGAAGTCCTCGCTGGGAGAAGTCAAGTTCGGCTTAAACCATGTGAGAATGGTCCTGCCCGCCGATGAAGTCGATGCCACCCATGGTACTAGGGGGTATGGGATGCCTGAAGCTAGTGCAGATTAACCTGCACTACTCGGAGGCAGCCACGGATGAGCGGCTGAGAGCTATGGGGAGAGATGGCACTGATGTGAGCCTCGTTCAAAAACCGTGGTTATGAGGTAACAAGGTTCGTGGAGTCAGATCACGAAATCTGAATCTCATCTCCCCCCCCCCCCCCCCCCCCCAAAGAAGGTAAGATTAGAAGCTGTATCGAAGCTAGTAGGGATTTGAACCTTGCTCTGATTTTTCGTTTCAGCGATGAAGAATGACGATAGTGGCTCTGGAGAGACCCCGCAAACCATTACTGATCCTGGCCTCCATGTACCTATCTTACGATGTGTACAACCCCTCAACAGACACAGTCCGGGCCCTGGTCGGTTGGTAAGAGGAGAAGGGGCATGACCTTGTGCTAGGGGGTGACGCCAATGCACACCACAGTCTCTGAGGAAGCAAGGATACCAATGAAAGAGGTCACTTTTGGATTACATTTTATCCAATAATATGCTTTATGGCAGGATTATTAATGCGAACCTGGGAGATAGTGTGGTCAGAAGGCGGGTGACCAGAGGATCCCCAAAGGAGGGGTGTTCTCACCGATTCTATGGAACCTCGTGAATAATGAAATCCTGATGGATCACGGTAGGGACGGCATGAGGATTATCGCTTATGCGCATGATGTCGAGCTGCTGGTCCGAGGCAAGTTTCAGTCTATGATCAGCGAGATCATGGAAGGGTCACTTTGGGGGTTGTTGCGGTGGGATACCAGAAATGGGTTCAGGACCAAGGAAGACGGAGCTGGTGCCCTTTACTCGTCGATACAAGATAACGGAGTTCACACTTCCGTCCTTGAAGGAGGCGAAGTACCTAGGCATAGTCCTCTATTTGAAACTGTCCTGGAAGAGGAACACCGAGGAAAGAAGCCGTAAGCCACTGTTCGCTTTTCACTCCTGTAGGAGGATGTTCGGTAGGATGTGGGGGGTTACTCCCAGAATGATTTAGTGGACGTATGTGGCCATCGTGCGACCAGTACTGTCCTTTGGAGCACTGGTATGGTGAAATGGCGTAGGGAAGAGAACGCGTACGAGGGAGTTCAACAAGGTCCAGAGACTGGCGTGTGTCGGAATCACAGGGACACAGAGATCCGCACCGCAGGCAGGCCTAGGGGCGATGCTGGATATGCAGCCCATTGTGGCCTTTATTTGGAACTTCGCCGTCAGGGTTTCCCTTAGGCTGAGGGAGCTCGGCATGCTGAAGAAGGATTGTTGCGGCCACAGATCGATTCTGGGTGTTATGGATACGGAGGGTAGACTGGATGGATGTATATTGCAGCCATCTGTGTAGATCAAGGTCTCATCCTCCTCAAGTACACTATCTGCCTTCCATTCGCGAATGCCCTCATTCCAGTCGACACTGGCGCCGGATAGTAGGAGATTCTTCTCAGTCTACCCTCCTGACTCCAGTCAGGGACTGGATTGGGGAACTACTCTGATGCACTAAATGTCAGTATGTCTCTGGGACTGCCAGACGAGTGTACGGCCTTTCAGGTAGAGGTCTGTGTAATTGCAGTGACCGCAAGAGAAATATCGTTAAGGGGCTTACCGCTCTTGAATCTCAAAATTTATTTGAACAATATGGCGGCGCTCAAGGCCTTGGGGTCGAGGATGGTGAGGTCTAGATGCTGGTGCGGACTGTTTGGAATTCCTGGATAGGCTCCGGGATCACGATGTGACACTGACATGGGTTCCTGGGCATGAGGGGATTCCAGGGAATGAGAGGGCTGACGAGTGCACCAGGAATGGTTCATCTGCGCCGGGCGGACCAGTCATCGTTCTTGCCTACGTGCCATTTGTCGAGCTACTGAACACAGTAGAGGGGATGGCCAGGGCGGCGTCAGTGGCGAGGTAGGACAAGGTGGATGGTTGCCAGACTGCGAAGGCGCTATGGCCGGTCATCGACCGGAGGAGGATGAGGGAATTCCTGGCGTTCGGGCGGACCAGTCATCGGTCTTGCCTACGTGCCATTTGTCGAGCTACTGAACACAATAGATGGGATGGCCAGGGCGACGTCGGTGACGAGGTGGGATTCGGTAGATGGTTGCCGGACTGCGAAGGCGCTATGGCCGGTTATCGACCGGAGGAGGACGAGGGAGTTGCTGGCGTTCGATAAGAGGTCGATGAATACTTTGACAGGGGTCATAACCGGACACTGTGCCAAAGGCCGCTTGGGGATACCGCATAATGACTTCAGTAGGAGTTGCCTCGAAGAAGATGAGGAGGAGACTATTGACTCTCTCTGGGGAGCCGTTTCTTGTGAGATCAGGGTGACCTTGCAAACGCACCTCTGGTATGTCTCCTGAGGTTTGTTGAGGGAACAGAATGGTTCCGACGTTGGGTGCCACAAGCTCAGGCATAAATAGATCCGTGTTTGCATAGGGACGGGCGGTCTTGAATTGAAATTTAATTTGAAAGAAAATCATCGAAATATTGTCCTTACAGTAAATATCCTAGAAATTTTTATCCTTGGAGAAAATTTTATAGAAATTTAGTCTTTTGAAGGGGGGGATTAATATCTGCATCCTGTTTTCAACCTAGCCTAGTCTTTAAAGAAATTTGTCCAAACTTTTATCTTTAGAGAAATATTACCAAAATTTTGTCCTTATATAAATTTAACGGGAATTCTGTCTTTAATGTGGCCTGAAACCTCACGCATGTCGCCAGTATCAGTAGTGAGATAACCACCACTAATGAACGCCGGATTACATCGTAATACGAGAAATGCTACACTTAAATTTTAAATGGAATAGATGATTGGGACAGACTATAGAAAATCAAACACTTCCCGAAAACTACTGCACACATAAAAAATTCGCCTACACTTTATGAGCTTGGATACATGACAATCTATGTTGGTTTTCACTTTTACTGTATCAATTCGATTCTCTTTAAAAATAACTTTTTAGCAATTATTAGGAAATGGGAGCGTATAAGTAATAATAATTATTTTACTTATTCAACTAAATATTTGATATTTATTGCAAATGAATTAATAAGTCATAATTTGGAATCATTTTATATAGAACGGAAATCATGCTTTCATAATGTATGCGACAAGTTCATGTGTGCATAGATTTTGGGTTACAATAAGTATAAATTTCACAATATTTTTTTTGATAGCATTAAAATTTTGTCTAGAGAGAAAATTTAAATGAAATTTATTCAAACTGTGGAGAAAACTTGTTTGAAATTTTATCTTTGTGCAAAATTTCACTGAACGTTTGCTTATAAAATTATTTTTTTTTTTTTAATTTTGTAATCGTAGAAAATTTTACTGAAATTTTGACTTTAGAAAATATTTTATTAGAAATTTGTCTCTAAAGAAAATGTTTTTAAAATTTGGTCAATAGACATTACTTTGTTATGATATTATAGATATGATATTATGATTATAGTGAGATAATCCAAATTGTCTTGTCTTGAGAGAAAATTTTATTAAAATTTTTTATTTATAGAAAATTTCTATGAAATTTGTTATACAACCTCTAAAGTCCTGCACACATACAAAACTTGTTTAGAATATATCAATTTGGAGTTATAACTATCTACTGTATGTTTCATTTTTACTATATCAATTCGTTTACCCTCAAAAATGATGTTTTAAATATTTCTAGGTAATGGGAGCGTATAAGTAATAAAAATTATTTGACTCCTACTACTAAAAATTCAATATTTCTTGCAATTGAATTGATATGATATAGTTCTAAATCATGTTTTATAGAATGGAAATAAGGCTTCCATTACATGAGCGACTAGTTCATGTGTGCGAATTAGGTTTGCTAAAAAAAGAGTATAAAGTCAATTTCATTTAAATGTGAATTTTGTCTTTAGAGAAAATTTTATCGAAATTAAGTCTTTAGAGAAATTTTACCAAAATTTTGCCTTTAGAGAAATAAAGGGTGATTTTGTAGCTCTTATCTTTTTGGCAACACTAGCTAAAACAGCTCACGTACGTTTCGTGTTTTGTTTCACTGTCAAAAATCTCTGGTTTGGTCTATAATTTAATCAGGAATCGTCTTACAAACGAACAACGCTTGGAAATTATTGAGTTTTATTACCAAAATGCGTGATCTGTTTAGAAGGTTCATAGTGCGCTTCTTCCAATCCATCGATGAAGCTAATTTTTGGCTCAATGGGTACGTATATAAACAGCATTGTCGATTTTGGAGTGAAGATCAGCCAGAAGCATTGCAAGAGCGACCAATGTACCCAGAAAAAGTCACAGTTATTATTATCAAAATTTAGTCCTTACATACATTTAAAGGGAATTCTGTTTTTTACATGGCCTTAAACCTCACCAATGTTACCAGAATCAGTTATGGGTAACCACAGCTTACCATTTGTTTTTATGACGCAAATTTCCCCAGACTTCCAAATTTTTGCACCACGTTCACCTTCTTTCTGTCTATAGAGCTTTATGCCAATATATCGAGATGTTACCAAAGCTATAACCATCTTTTTTCTTCCTTCCCTTCTCATACCCTCCCCTCGTATCTTACATGCGGTTATTCCTCATTGGTATATATACTTTTTTCCTACAATCCGTTTTTCTCTCTGTGGTTTTAGTTTCGAAATGGAATCTTGAGTAATGTTTCCTCATAAGCCACCAAACCACAAGTTGCATGTATTGCAAGCGTAAATATATAATTTTTTTATTTATTACAACAAAAGTGGAAAGTAACATGTTTGCGAACATTGCAACAACATTTATGGCAAATGTAACACTAACCGCCACAGACAGTGAGTAGCTGGGTGGAAGGCTGGCTGGCTGGCGGACTGTAAGGAAGTAACTAGACTGCCAGACCTATTTACATTTTTTTTCCCCAATTCTTAAAAACGCTATAAGGATATGAAAGGCTGTGCGAAAACTATAACACTATGCAGGAAACTGCAAAGCAATTTTTAGAGAAGGGGAAATTGTTTGAAATTTTGGGTGAATGATTTCGCACAGGGGAAGTATTGAAAAAATTTCCTCGATAAATGTTTCCTAGACAGTTTTATGGAAATTTGTCTTTGGACAATATTTTTTAGATTTTTTTTAAACAATTTTTTGAAATTTGGTGCTTAGAGAAAATCTCTTGAAATTATGTCTCAAGGGATTAAGGGGTGTTTTCGGGGGTGAGGTGGTCCCCAGACACTTGGCTCTGAAAAACTATCAGCATCGTGCTCTTCTTCCAAATACCATTTATTTAAACCCCATATTGCCATTGGTTTAGGCCTCAAAATAGGTTATGAAATTCGTTTTCTAATCTCAAATACCTTTCCTTTGAGCCACATGTTGGCATGGTCGAAAAATTTGTACCCTTTGGGGCGTGTTTTGGGGAAGGGGTGATGCCCTAAATACATGGTCCTATATTTGGATATCAAATTTGTATTCTACTCCCAAATACCTTTATTTGAGCCCCATATTGCGATGGTCAGTAAAAAATAGCTGCTTGTTTGGTATTTTGGGAAAGGGGTAGACCCCCAGCACATTGGTCCCGAAAGTGGGTATCAAATTTGTGTTCTACCTCCTAATACCTTTCATTTAAGCTTCACATGGACATGGTTGGTTAATATGTCCGATTTAGGGGTGTTTTGGGGATTGGGTGGTCCCCCAAACACTAAGTCCGGAAAATATATCAGCAACGTGCTCTATTCTCATCTATCTATATATCGTTAATTTGAACTCCATTTTACCATTGGCCTCAAAATTGGATATCAATTCGTTTTTTAATTTCATTTAAACTCCTTATTGCAAAGTCAGCAAATATGTTTGGTTTGGGGTATTGACCCTAAAAACTATAAATATTTAGTTGCACTCTTTTTAAGACCCAAATTGTCTTGGTGAGCAAATACGTCCTATTTGGGGGTTGTTATGGTGGTGGGACGTCCCCTAGACAGTTGGTTGGGGTGGCCCCATAGACACTTTTCACAAATATTATACAAAATGAGTCCTGTTTGGGGGAGTGTTTTGGGGAAGGTGTGGACCCCCAGACACGTGGTCCCACATTTGGATATCATATTCGTATTCTATTCGCAAATACGTTTCATTTGAGTCCCATATTTCCATGGTCGGTAAATATGAACGATTTAGGGGTGTTTTGGGGCTTGGGGTGGTCCCTCCAGCACTTGGTCCGACAATTGGATATCAGATACGTTTTCTTATCCTAAATACCTTTCATTTGAGTCCCATATTGTCGTGATTGCTATAAATATATGTTTGGTAGGTTTTAGGGTGGGGCGGTCCCCCTAGGTACCCCATCCGAATTTGGATACGAAATTTTTATTTTTAGGGTACTTATGAGAGCACACATAATTTCGACTAAATCGCACCATCCATCTCCGAGATCTGGTGTTTCTGAAAATAAGGGTTAGGGGGAGGGTCCGCTCTCCCCTTAGATATCAAAAAATGTGGTACCCTATTTTCAATGTCAACAATTACAAATTGATTTTTATATAAAAGATATTGAAGATGAAGATTGAAGATCCTATGAGATACACGAATTTTTAACTCCCGTCTCTGGACAGGATCATTCTGCTGTTTTTGAAAGTGGCGGAATACCTAGTCCTAATGCTTAATTTGTAACTATCATGCAAATGATTACGACGGAACGAAGGCAAAGGCATTATGCTGTTTGTGCTTTAGCAGTAGGATGTTCGGTAGACGGTAAAGAGTTAACCTGAGGGAGATCACGGTAGAGATCCATACCCCAGCAATGTTATGGCTAAGAGCAATGGTATTGCTAAGGGATCTCTATTTGCTGAAGATGGTTACAGCCATAGTACCATACTGGATACTGTAGATGCGGAGAGTAGACTAAGAAATATCTCAGGCTAACTTGCACGTTGCTTGTGCCCAAAAATTGGTGACTATGTGCAATAAAACTCGTACCAGAGGGTCCGAGAGGGTCGATATACTGACCTGTGCCGAATTTGTGGAAGTAGTTAGATACACATTACAGGCATTACTTAAGTAGTTGTCTTGATTAGAATGAGATAATCGATTTCTTGCTCTGTTCATACATCTCGTTCTGCAGGAGCGCCGACTTTCAATCAGTTAAAGACATTCAGAACCATTACTTGGTTTTCCTCATTGCCTATGCCACCCTTTGTTTTATATCAAAATAGTCTTAATTAACTGCTTTCTAATGAAGAACCTCCTTCTAGGCATGTATGTTAATATATGTCACCCTATATATTTTCCATGTTTCAGCTTCCAATGCTTACATGAAATGACAATTTGCCTTAATTACTTTTGTGGTTGTCCATTGTAAAATGAAATCCCAAAATCCTCACTAATTTCCAGATTATCCCATTACGTTGGACGCATGTAGTGCTCATGACTTGTGTGTGTGCGTCCGCGAGTTGAGTGCACTCATATTAAAGCCATATAAACACTTGTCATCTCCCAAAAACCACCTCAAAGTGGACATTGTTTACAGCAAATATGCATATAACACACCTTCATGGACATTTTTATCAGTCCAACCCACGAAAAGCTGATGGTCATTGTGTACTCTAGAGTATATTGCAGTGGTGTGATACTTGAAACCACAATAATAGAAACAAACAGCATATGGTATGATATAAGAAGGGTATAGAATAGAAAATTTGTAGGGTTTAAAAAGTGACGGATATGTGTATTACTCATGTCATGGGTAAGTCCGGTTTTATACAAACCGCCACAGGATGGTGGATATAATAATAATATAGTCATTCCATTAGTAACACCTCGAAATATAGACATGCGATCTTGCCTTTACATTCTAAACCCATCAAGTCAAGTCCTTACGTACCTCTTCTCATCCATCTGTGAAAATGATGATAGCGGCTGATAACCTCCAACAACTGTACTACGTATGGTCTAAATCGGTATATAACCTGATGTAGCTCCAATGTGAACCTATCTCCCGATTTGTAATTTTGAGACCTAATGAGCCGTAATTCTTATCTAATTTGGGTGAAATTTGGCACATGATGTTTTGATATGACTTCCACCATCATTGGTAAGTAATTTCTAACTCGGTCTATAACATGATACAGTTCCCATATTAACAGATCTTTTGATAAGTCCACGGCCTCAAGAAGCTTCAATGTTTGCCTATTCGGTCCATACACGGACTATGATCGATCAAAGGCTGCGCTTCGGATAAACAATGGGCAAACAGACCAAAAAATTCAGGTTGAAGACCCAGGCCGGCAAAAACTTCCATCGGTTCAATCCGGTCATACCACCTGCTTATGGACTAAACTCATCAGCACTCAAATATTTCGTCTATAAGTCCTACGCTCCAAACACTTTCTTCTTTAGGTCGTCTGTCCTAAAATCCTTTATCATAAAGTACCTCTGCACTAAAGTCCTACGTTCCAACATCATAAAGTCCTACGTCCCAAAGTCCTAAGTCATAAATTCCTTCGTCACAAAGTCCTACGTTTTAAATTCCTACGTACTAAAGTTCTATATCCTAAAGTCCTACGTCCTAAAGTCCTACGCCCTAAAGTCCTACGTCCTAAAGTCCTACGTCCTAAAGTCCTACGTCCTAAAGTCCTACGTCCTAAAGTCCTACGTCCTAAAGTCCTACGTCCTAAAGTCCTACGTCCTAAAGTCCTACGTCCTAAAGTCCTACGCCCTAAAGTCCTACGTCCTAAAGTCCTACGTCCTAAAGTCCTACGTCCTAAAGTCCTCCGTCCTAAAGTCCTACGTCCTAAAGTCCTACGTCCTAAAGTCCTACGCCCTAAAGTCCTACGTCCTAAAGTCCTACGTCCTAAAGTCCTCCGTCCTAAAGTCCTCCGTCCTAAAGTCCTACGTCCTATAGTCCTACGTCCCACGTCCTAAAGTCCTACGTCCTAAAGTCCTAAAGTCCTACATCCTACGTCCTAAAGTCCTTCGTCCTAAAGTCCTGCGTCCTAAAGTCCTACGTCCTAAAGTCCTACGTCCTAAAGTCCTACGTCCTAAAGTCCTACGTCCTAAAGTCCTACGTCCTAAAGTCCTACGTCCTAAAGTCCTACGTCCTAAAGTCCTACGTCCTAAAGTCCTACGTCCTAAAGTCCTACGTCCTAAAGTCCTACGTCCTAAAGTCCTACGTCCTAAAGTCCTACGTCCTAAAGTCCTACGTCCTAAAGTCCTACGTCCTAAAGTCCTACGTCCTAAAGTCCTACGTCCTAAAGTCCTACGTCCTAAAGTCCTACGTCCTAAAGTCCTACGTCCTAAAGTCCTACGTCCTAAAGTCCTACGTCCTAAAGTCCTACGTCCTAAAGTCCTACGTCCTAAAGTCCTACGTCCTAAAGTCCTACGTCCTAAAGTCCTACGTCCTAAAGTCCTACGTCCTAAAGTCCTACGTCCTAAAGTCCTACGTCCTAAAGTCCTACGTCCTAAAGTCCTACGTCCTAAAGTCCTACGTCCTAAAGTCCTACGTCCTAAAGTCCTACGTCCTAAAGTCCTACGTCCTAAAGTCCTACGTCCTAAAGTCCTACGTCCTAAAGTTCTACGTCCTAAAGTCCTCAGTCCTAAAGTCCTCAGTCCTAAAGTCCTCAGTCCTAAAGTCCTCAGTCCTAAAGTCCTCCGTCCTAAAGTCCTCCGTCCTAAAGTCCTCCGTCCTAAAGTCCTACGTCTTAAAGTCCTGCGTCCTAAAGTCCTCCGTCCTAAAGTCCTGCGTCCTAAAGTCCTGCGTCCTAAAGTCCTGCGTCCTAAAGTCCTGCGTCCTAAAGTCCTGCGTCCTAAAGTCCTCCGTCCTAAAGTCCTCCGTCCTGAAGTCCTCCGTCCTAAAGTCCTACGACCTTAAGTCCTATGTTCTAAAGTCCTATATCTTAAAGTCCTACGTTCTAAAGCCCTACGTACTTAGATGCCACTGATGAGCTGCTCAAGATTATGGGAAGAGATGGTTCAGAAATCGTGGTTACGAGGCATCAATGTTCGGGGAGTCAGATCACGGTATCTTAAACTCATCAGAGGGAGAACACAATGGTGGTATGAATATCGAGACGCCTCGGGCAGATTAAAGGAGACGAGGATAGCGAAGAACGTGGAGATAGTGACGGTAGTTGCCGAGTCTCTCCCGGTGAGCGGATAATATGGTTCTCAGCAGGATTATTAATGCGGATATGAGATACAGTGTGGTCAGATAGCGTGGGACCAGGAGAACGCCTCAAGTAGTGGTGTTCTTGCCCATTCTCTGGAACCTAGTGACTCATTGGAGGCTATCGAGATGTGCTACGAGAATGGGTTGAGTACTAACCCGAGGGCGACGGAGCTGGTGATCTTCATTCGTAGATATAAGATACCGGATTTCAGACTCCCGTCATTTGCGGCGAAATACTTGGGCCTAGTCCTCCATATTTCTTTTCCAAAAATTTCCTGGAAAAGAAATATGGAGGAAAGGTGCCGAAAGGTGACGTGCGCCTTCTACTCCTGCAGAAGGATGTACGGTAGAAAAGGGGGTTTAACCTGAATATGATATATTGGATGTACATGGCCATTGTGAGACTTGTGCTGACATATGGAACTGAGGGAACTTTGCATGCTGAAAGATAGCGGACTCGGCCAGTGCTCCATTCTGTATGCCATGGATGCGGGTATTGACTGAAGAGGGAATCCAACTGTTTGTCGCTGAGATTGATTAGGGAGAGTTTGTTTAGGATTCGCTTTCCCGGAAGAGAGGATTGGGAGGCGGATGCTGTCGTTTGAAATGGATGAGACCTCTGCCATCACTGATGGCTCCTAGGTGTAGTCAAGGGAACTTCGCATTTTGAAGGAAAGCTGACTCGACCACTGCTCTATTCTATATGCCAAGGATGCGGGATTTGGTGAAGAGGGTGTCCAACTGTCTGTCGCCGAGACCTATTCGGGAGAGGTTGTTCAGTATTCGTTTTCCCGGAAGATTTAGAGGCAGATGCTGTCGTTTGAGTTGGATGAAGCCTCGGTCTTCACTGACGACTCCAGGATGGAGTCAAGAAAGGGATTGGGGGTCTACATAGAGACACTCGACATTGGTATGTCAGTTTGAGTGCCGGACGAAAGAACGGTCCTTCAGGCTGAGGTCTGTAGCATTAAGCTCATCGCAAAAAGGATCGAGAGTGTGGCTCTAATTTCCTCGAAGCTCAGTATAGACACGTATGTAGACAGTATCACGTCCCCAAAGGTCTGGAATAACAAAAGATCGCGCTTAATTTGAATGCCCCACTTAATTTCGGGATTTTTCTGTTCCTCCCTAATATCCATATCAGTTATCGCCAAAAGTGAATTATTCTCATATGAAAATTTTGTTTTTTTGCCTACGTTGTCATCACTGTTCAAGTTGCTAAAAACCGCGTAAATTTAATGACATTCTAATTATGAGCATCAGCCAATTTATGCATATTTCATGTGACACCTTAGATGAGCCAACCAACCAACCAAAGCTACCAAACCGCTATGGTGATACACTGCTGGCTGGTATAAGTAATGGAAGCGGTTGGAGTAGCTGTTAAGCCACAAAAATGCGAAAAACCTACATCAGAGATGCCCTAAGGACTAGCTGCGAAATTGTGCACACTAAATGACACCATGCTAAAATACGAGTATCTTGTGGATGTTTTAGATGACAGCTGCTGGACAAGGACATCCACACAAGTGGGGTGATGTTTTTAGAGTAATGGAAGTTAGTTTTAATAAAATGAAGGAGAATCTTTTTTATTTAGCACACAAAGGTGCAGTTGTAAGGGGAACAGTTTAGGGAATGGGAAAATAAAATTTTTTGGGGAAGGTTTTAGAACAGTAGAGTGAAACTTCAAACAAGAACAAGTAAGAAGGCGTTAAGTTCGGCCGGGCCGAACTTTGGATACCCACCACCTCGGGTATATATGTGAACCACATTTCGTCAAAATCCAGTGAAAAATGCATACCTTAAGCCCCATAGCAGCTCTATAGATATCATCCGATTTAGACCAAATGCTTATAAGTACAAGTCATTGTTCAACCGAGAGATCGGTCTATATGGCAGCTATATCCAAATCTGGACCGATCTGAGCCAAATTGAAGACAAATATCGAAGGGCCCAACACAAGTCAATGTCCCAAATTTCGGCGACATCGGACAATAAATGCGCTTTTTATGAGCCCAAAACTTTAAATCGAGAGATCGGTCTATATGGCAGCGATATCCAAATTTGGACCGATCTGGACCAAATTGATGAAGGATGTCGAAGGGCTCAACGCAACTCACTGTCCCAAATTTCAGCAAAATCGGATAATAAATGTGGCTTTTATGGGCCTAAGACCATAAATCGGAGGATCGGTCTATATGGCAGCTATATCCAAATTTGAACCGATCTAGGCCAAATTGACGTAGGATGTCGAAGGGCTCAACGCAACTCACTGTCCCAAATTTCAGCAAAATCGGATAATAAATGTGGCTTTTATGGGCCTAAGACCATAAATCGGAAGATCGGTCTATATGGCAGCTATATCCAAATCTGGACCGATCTTGGCCAAATTGACGAAGAATGTTGAAGGGTCTAACACAACTCACTGTGCCAAATTTCATCCAAATCTGACATAAAATGTGGCTTTTATGGGCCTAAGACCCTAAATCTGAGGATCGGTCTATATGGCAGCTATATCCAAATTTGGACCGATCTGAGCCAAATTGACGAAGGATGTCGAAGGGCTCAACGCAACTCACTGTCCCAAATTTCAGCAAAATCGGATAATTAATGTGGCTTTTATGGGCCTAAGACCATAAATCGGAGGATCGGTCTATATGGCAGCTTTATCCAAATTTGGACCGATTTGGATCAAATTGACGAAGGATGTCGAAGGGCTCAACGCAACTCACTGTCGCAAATTTAAGCAAAATCGGATAATAAATGTGGCTTTTATGGGCCTAAGACCCTAAATCGGCGGATCGGTCTATATGGGGGCTATATCAAGATATAGTCCGATATAGTCCATCTTCGAACTTAACCTGCTTATGGACAAAAAAAGAATCTGTGCAAAATGTCAGCTCAATATCTCTATTTTTAAAGACTGTAGCGTGATTTCAACAGACAGACGGACAGACGGACGGACATGTCTATATCGTCTTAGATTTTCACGCTGATCAAGAATATATATACTTTATAGGGTCGGAAATGGATATTTCGATGTGTTGCAAACGGAATGACAAAATGAATATACCCCCATCCTTCGGTGGTGGGTATAAAAAGCGTGCTAAGTTCGACGGGGATGAATCTTGGGAACCCACTGCTAAAAATTTCTACAAAATAAATTTAGTTGAAGGGCATTATTTTATTCTACATACCAAACTTCTATCAAACCATGGATGATCGAGGGACCTGTTTACATGGGAGCTATATAAGGTTATAGACTGATTTGGACCGTATTTGGCACAGATTTTGGAAGTCATAACGGAACACCACATCCAAAATTTCAGCCAAATCGGACAAAAATTGTGGCTTGTAAGGGCTCAAGAAATCAAATCGGGAGACCGGTTTATATGGGAGCTATATCAGGTTATAGACCGATTCGAACCGTACATGACACAGTTATTGGGAGTCATAACAGAATACCACATGCAAAACTTCAGCCAAATCGGACCAAAATTGCGGCTTCCTGAGGCTAAAGTTGTCAAATCGGCAGATCGGTTTATATGGGAGCTATATCAGGTTATAGACCGACTCAGACCATACTTGACACAGTTATTGGAAGTCATAACAGAATACCACATGCAAAATTTCAGCCAAATCGGACTAAAATTGCGGCTTCTAGGGGCTCAAAAAGTCAAATCGGGAGATCGGTTTATATGGGAGCTATATCTAAATCTTAACCGATATCACCCATTTGCAATTCCCAACGACCTATATCAATATTAAGTATCTGTGGAAAATTTTATGCTGCTAGCTTTACGCATTCGACCGCTATCGTGATTTTGATAGACGGGCGGAAATGCCTAAATCGACTCAGAACGTCGAGACGATTACGAATACATATCCTTTATGGGATCTTCGACGATATATCCAGGTGTTATAAACGGAATGACTAGATTAATATACCCCCATCTTATGGTGGTTGGTATAAAAAGGTGTGGCAAAAACTTTGTCATCCCCGTTAGAGTTTGGTCGGTGCCTCTATATAAGACTGCACCTAGATTTTAAATTTTCTGAATGTTTTTGCCACATTTGGTCATAGATGCATTTTCAACCTACTTAGAACCCAAATGCATCTATGACCAAATGTGGCAAAAACATTCAGAAAATTTAAAATCTAGATGCAGTCTTATATAGAGGCACCGCCCAAACTCTAATGAGGATAACCAAGTTTTAGCAAACTTTTTATGCCAACCATTAATCCAGTCATTAATCCAGTCATTCCGTTTATAACACCTGGATATATTCGTCTAAGATCCCATAAAGTATATGTATTCGTGATCGTCTCGACGTTCTGAGTCGATTTAGGCATGTCCGTCCGTCTACCAAAATCACGATAGCGGTCGAATGCGTAGAGCTAGCCGCTATTTTTTAAGAAATTGTCCAGATCGCCACTCATTTTGGCAAAGTTTTTTATGTCTTCTCTGCCTGCCTGTATGGCTGTCTGTCTGTCATGATCGGCCCACATATTGGTAATGTCCTTTATGCCTTTTATGCATGCCCATATGGCTGTTGGTTTTATGGCTGTCGGTTTGTCTGTTATCTATCAGTCTGTTTGTTTGCCATTGTGTCTGTCTTTCTGTACGTCCGTCTGTCTATCTGCTTGTGTGTCAGCTTTTCTGTTAGTGTCTTAGTCTGGCTATCTGTCAGTTTGTCTGTCTGTTTGCCTGATTATTTGTCTGTATCTGTCTGTCCGTCTGTCAGTCTATTTGACCGTCTGTTTATCAGTTTATCTGTCGGCTTGCCTTCGTCTTTGCCCGTGTATCTTTCAGTACGCATGTCTCTCTATTTCGGTCTGTCTGTCTTTCTGTTTTCCTTTCTGCCTGTCTTTGTGTCTTTATGGCTGTCTGTCTGTCAAGATCGGCCCTCAATTTTGTTAGGTCCTTTATGCCTTTTCTGCATGTCTATATGGCTGTCGGTCTGTCTGTTATCTATCAGTTTATTTGTTTGCCGATTTGTCTGTCTTTTTGTCCATCCGTCCATTTGCCGTCTTTCTGCTTCTCTGTTAGGGTGTCAATCTGGCTGTCTGTCTGTTTCTCTGATTGTTTTTTGTATCTGTCTGTCTGTCTGTCTATTTGACCGTCTGTTTATCAGTTTATCTGTCTTGCCTTCGTCTTTGCCCGTCTATATTTCAGTTTGCCTGTCCCTTTTTCTATCTCTTTTTCCGTCTGTCTTTCTGTTTTCCTTTCTGCCTGTCTTGCTGCCTTCTATCTGTCTTGTTGTCTGTCTTTCTATCTCTCTTGTTGTCTGTTTCTTTGTCTGTCTTTCTGTTTGTCTTTCTGTCTGTCTTTATGTCTCCAGTTCAGTTTCTATTTCTGTTTCCCTATATATTTCGCTTTCTGTCTGCCTTTCTGTCTCCCTTTCTGTTTTCCTTTCTGCCTGTCTTTCTATCTGTCTTTCTATCTGACTTTCTGTCTTACTGTCTGTCTTTTTTCGGCCTTTCTTTCGGTTGTTCTGTCGTTCTTTCTGTTTCCCTTTCTGCCTGTCTTTCTGTCAGTCTTTCTGTTTCCCCTTTTGTCTGCCTTTGTGTCTCCCTTTCTGTCTGTCTGTCATTCAGTCTGTCTTTCTGTCTCCCATTCTGTTTCCCTTTTTGTCTGTCTTTTTCTGTTTTTGTGCCTCTTTTTGTCTGTCTCCCATTCTGTCTCTTTCTGTTTCCCTTTTTGTTTCCATTTTTGTTTCCCTTTCTGTCCGTCTGTCTGTCTGCCTTTCTGTTTCCCTTTCTGCCTGTCTTTCTGTCTGTCTTTCTACCTATCTTTCTGTCTGTCTTTCCATCTGACTTTCTGTCTTACTGTCTGTCTTGCTGACGGTCTTCCTTTCAGTCTTTCTGTCGGCCTTTCTGTCTGTCTTTCTGTCAGTCTTTCTGTCTATTATTCTGTCAGTCTTTCTGTTTCCCTTTTTCTGTGTCTATTCGTCTCCTTTTCTGTATCCTTTTCTGCTCCTGTCTTTATCTTACAGCCTGTCTTTCTTTCTATCTTTCTGTCTATATTCCATTCTTTCCGCCTGTCTTTCTGTCTGTCTTCCTATCTATCCTTCTGTCTATCTTTCTATCTGACTTTTTGTCTTACTGTCTGTCTTACTGTCCGTCTTTCTATCGGTCTTCGTTAGGTCTTTCTGTCAGCTTTTCTGTTTCCCTTTTTGTCTGTCTATCTGTCTTCCGCTCTGTTTCTCTTTCTGTTTCCCTTTCTGTCTCCCTTTTTGTTTTCCTTTCTGTCTGTCTTTCTATTTGTCTTTCTACTTGTCTTTCTGTATGTCTATCTATCTTCCTATATCCTTTTTGGTCTGTCTTTCTGTGTCCCTTTTTGTCTGTCTTTCTCTCTGTCTTTGTGTCTCTCTTTCTGTCTGTCGTTCTGTATGCCTTTCTATTTGTCTTTCTGCCAGTCTTTTTGTTTCCGTTTTTGTCTGTCTTTTTGTTTCCCGTTCTGTTTCCCTTTCTGTTTTCATTCTTGTTTCCTTTTCTCTTTCCCGTTTTATCTTTCTTTCTGTCTCCCTTTCTGTTTCCCTTTCTGCCTGTCTTTCTGTCTGTCTTTCTATCCGTCTTTTTATCGTTCTTTCTTTCGGTCTTTCTTTCGGTATTTCTTTCGGTATTGCCTTCGGACTTTCTTTCGGTCTCTCTGCCTGTCTTTTTGTTCGTCTTTCTTTCTGTCAATCTTTCTGTTTCCCTTTTTGTCTGTCTTTCTGCCTCCATTTCTGAATCCTTTTTTGCTTCCCTTTCTGTCCTTCTTTCTCTCTGTTATTCTGTCTGTGTTTTTGTCCGTCGTTCTGTTTGTCTTTCTGTATGCCTTTCTGTCTGTCTTTCTGTCTGTCTTTCTGTCTGTCTTTCTGTCTGTCTTTCTGTCCGTCTTCCTGTCTGTATTTTTGTCTGTATATTTTTCTGTTTCTCTTTTTGCCTGTCTTTCTGTCTGTCTTGCTATCTGTCTTTCTGTCTGTCTTTCTATCGGACATTCTGTCCTTCTGTCTGTCCTACTGTCTGTCTTACTGCCCGACTTTTATCGGTCTTCTTTAGGTCTTTATGTCTGTCTATTTTTCTGTATGTCTTTCTGTCTGTCTTTTTGTCTGTTTTTATACCCACCACCGAAGGATGGGGGTATATTCATTTTGTCATTCCGTTTGCAACACATCGAAATATCCATTTCCGACCCTATAAAGTATATATATTCTTGATCAGCGTAAAAATCTAAGACGATCTAGCCATGTCCGTCCGTCTGTCCGTCTGTCCGTCTGTCTGTTGAAATCACGCTACAGTCTTTAAAAATAGAGATATTGAGCTGAAATTTTGCACAGATTCTTTTTTTGTCCATAAGCAGGTTAAGTTCGAAGATGGGCTATATCGGACTATATCTTGATATAGCCCCCATATAGACCGATCCACCGATTTAGGGTCTTAGTCCCATAAAAGCCACATTTATTATCCGATTTTGTTGAAATTTGGGACAGTGAGTTGTGTTAGGCCCTTCGACATCCTTTGTCAATTTTACTCAGATCGGTTCAGATTTGAATATAGCTGCCATATAGACCGATCCTCCGATTTAGGGTCTAAGGCCCATAAAAGCCACATTTATGGTCCGATTTCGCTGAAATTTGGGAAAGTGAGTTGTCTTAGGCCCTCTGACATGTTTCTTTAATTTGGTCCAGATCGGTTCAGATTTGGATATAGCTGCCATATAGACCGATCCTCCGGTTTAGGGTCTTAGGCCCACAAAAGCCACATTTATTATCCGATTTTGATGAAATTCGGGGCAGTGAATTGTGTAAGGCCTATCGATATCCTTCGTTAGTTTGGCTCAGATCGGTCCAGATTTGGATATAGCTGCCATATAGATCGATCCTCCGATTTATGGGTTAAGGCCCATAATAGCCACATTCATTATCCGATTTTGCTGAAATTTGGGACAGTGAGATGTGTTAGGCCCTTTGACATATTTCTTCAATTTGGTCCAGATCGGTTCAAATTTGGATATAGCTGCCATATAGACCGATTTCTTGATTTATGGTTTTGGGCCCATAAAATGCTCATTTATTGCCCGATGTCCCCGAAATTTGGAACAGTGAGTTAAGTTAAGCTCCTTGACATAATTTTGCAATATCGCACATATCGGTCCAGATTTGGATATAGCTGCCATATAGACCGATATCTAGGTTTTAGGTTTTGGGGCCATAAAAGACGCATTTATTGTCCGATGTCGCTGAAATTTGAGACAGTGAGTTTGGTTAGGCTCTTCGACGTCCTTCTTCAATTTTGCCCAGATCGGTCCAGATTTGAATATAGCTGCCATATAGACCGATCTCTGGATTTAAGGTTTAGGGCCCATAAAACAGGCATTTATTGTCCGATTTCGCCGAAATTTGGGACAGTGCTTAGTGTTAGGCTCTTCGACATGTTTATGCAACTTGGCCCAAATCGGTCCAGATTTGCATATAGCTGCCATGTAGACCGATATCTCGATTTAAAGTCTTGGCCCCATAAAAGGCGCATTTATTTATAATCCGATTTCACTGAAATTTGACACAGTGACTTATGTTCGGCTTTTCGACATCCGTGTCGTATATAGTTCAGATCGGTATTAGGTATATGAGTATAAGGTATGAAATTTTCACCGAATTTTGATGAAAGGTGGTTTACATATATACCCGAGGTGGTTGGTATCCAAAGTTCGGCCCGGCCGAACTTAACGCCTTTTTACTTGTTCTGTCTCTCTTTCTGTTCATCTTTCTGTTTGTCTATCTGTCTAGCTTCCTGTCTCTCTTTCTGTCTATCTTTCTGTCCATCTTTCTGTTTGTCTAACTGACGGGTTTTCTGCTGGCCTGTCTTCCTATCAGTCATCTTGTCTGTCTATCTCTTTGCCCATCTACCTGTTTCTTCGTCTGTCTGTTTGTCTATTTCACCTGTTTCTTCGTCTGTCTGTTTGCCTATTTCACTTTCTGTCCTTCTGTCAGCGTGTCTGTCTCTATATTGCCCCAGCTGTTCGTCTACCAACTTGTCCCTTAGCCTGTGTCAGTTTTTTCATCAGTCCGATCATGTGGCTGTTCATCTGTCCGACTGTCTGTCTGTCTTTTTGGCTAAGTTCCTCTCCGTCTTCCCTCGGACTTTCTTGTTTACTTTGATTAAGTAAAACTAAAATCCCTGATAAGATTATCTGTATGTCACTCTAAAAAAATCACCCTACACTGGAGAGTACTTTGGAGTATACACTGGCTGACAAAAGTAAGTAATGACAGTTGTACATATAAACGAAACACATCCTATTTTGCTTACATTTTATCCTCCTTCAGGGAGATGTCACACAGTCACACTACAAATATGGAATTTGTAGAATTTTTCGTTGTTTAAGTGCCCTTACAGGGTGATACAAGGCGCACACTTACATGAAACCTCATTTGTACACATGTCGAGTGAAAATTGGAATCCATGACCTGCGGTTTTGGAGGTTTTTGACGATGTGAGTGTGGTTTTTGCTTTGGTTGTAAATCAGATTTACGAAAAGTTAATTTACAATTTTCATACCTATCTACTTTGAGTTGTGCTGTTGATGTTGTTGTTGTTGGTGGTGATGGATATGCTTGTAGCATAGCTGTAACTCTAGCATCACTTGGTATTGTAATCATTGCAGTTGTTGTTGTTGCTGTTACAACACTGACGCTGCTGCTGCTACTGCTGTTGTTGTTGTTGTTGCTGTCCTTGTCATCATATGCATTGCATAAAATATCAATTTTAATTAGCATGGAAATATAATGATTAATGGTATTTATCAAGTGTTTTGTGTGTGTGTGTGTGCGTATGTGTGTGTGATTAAGTATGGTTTGTATGTATGTAGTAGCTCTATTGATTACAAATGAAAATACCATATCGGTAATATGAGAAAATTGAAATGTATTTTTACTTTTATACATTTTGAGTGGTGAAAACATAAAAAAAGGAAAGCTCTTTGGTTAGAGCTACAGTTGCATTCTGAAACCTAATATGACGAAAAAAGTAATTCCCTTTGTGGCAATTTATATTTTTCATACTTGCCTTGCCGTAAAGGCATAATGCTATGTAGAACAAATTAACAAATAATATGAAAAAGCGTGCTAAGTTCGTCCGGGCCGAATCTTGGGAACCCACCACCATGGATTCTGCTAAAAAATTTATTCTACATACCAAACTTCTGTGAAATCAGCAAAAATTAAAGCTTCTAGGAACCGAACAAAGATGATCGAGAGACTGGTTTACGTGGGAGTTATATCCGAACTTGGCACAGTTGTTGAAAGTCATCAAAGAACACGAGGGGCAAAATGTTAGCCAAATGGGATAGATATTGAAGCTTCCAGAGGCACAAGAAGTCAAATCGGGAGATCGGTTTATATGGGAGCTATATCCAAATCTGAACCGATATGGTCCATTTGCAATCCCAAATGACCTACTTCAATAATCCCATGGCAGCCGCTTGTTCGCACCTGATGGACTGATCGAACGATCGATGTAATCCCCCATCGGCAAGGGCTGTCGTCTCAGTGTACATGTTTGTTCTGTTTTCGTCATGGGAGAGGCACATCCTGCAGTGCCTCCTTTGCACGCTCCTGTTAATTGCCGGCATTGAAAATAACCCCGGACCCTGCTTCCGTTCGGTTTGCCAGCACCGCCTCCATCATCGATCGGTAACCGGTGCATGGAGTGGGTACATTTCCGATCTTGCTCTGGCCTCACTTCACTACGGGAGTATAGTTATACTGAATAGGCTGCAAGATGCTGTGCGAACATAGACAGCAGTGGGTTGCCTTCGCCTTTTGCGTCCTCATCGTCGGACTCTGTGACCCCCCGACCTCTCCCGTGCGACAATATACGCGAAAGCTGCATCCCAGCCCCAATATTGCCAGGCCAGTGCCGGGAAGGGTATCATTTTTGCAATTGAATTGCAACGCTCTCCGCGGCGAGATCGACGAGATTGAAAATTTTATGACTCGGAAGAAAATACTAAACTTTAATCATATATACTTTTTTACACTTTTTTTTCTAAAGCAAGCTAAAAGTAACAGGTGATAACTGACAGAAGAAAGAATACAATTACAGAGTCACAAGCTGTGAAAAAATTTGTCAACGCCGACTATATGAAAAATCCGCAATTACTTTTTGGGCAACCCAATAAAAAGGCGTTGAGTTCGTTAAGTTCCAAACTTTAGATACTCACCACCTCGGATAAATATGTAAATCACCTTTCATCGAATTCCGGTGAAATATGCATACTTTATGCCCCATAGCAGCTATATCGAAATATGTTCCGATTTGGACCAAACATTAATAAGTACAAGTCATTGTTCAATTGTGTATAACAAAATATTGGTCTTTTTAGTAGCTATATCTAAAAATAAACCGATCTGAACCATATACGACACGGTTGTCAAAAAGCCTAACATAAGTCACTGTGTCAAAATTCAGTGAAATCGGGTTATAAATGCGCCTTTTATGCGGCCAAGACTTTAGATGGAGATATCGGTCTATATGGCAGCTATATCTAAATCTGGGCCGATCTGGGTCAAATTGATGACCCCACCCCCCTCCCCCCCCCCCCGAACGAAGAGCCTAACGAAATTCACTGCCCTAAATTTCGGCGAAATCGGACAATAAATGCGCCTATTATGGCCCCAAAACCTAAAACCGAGAGATCGGTTTGAAGAAGAATGTTGAAGTGTCTTACACAACTCACTGTCCTTAAATTTCGACAATAAATGCGCCTTTTACGGTCCCAAAACCATAATCGAGAGATCGGTATATATGGCAGCTTATGGCCCCAAGACTTTTAATAGGCGGATCGGTCTATATGGCAGCTATATCCAAATCCGAACCGATCTGTGCCATATTACAGAACTATGACGAAGTTCTTAACCTAACTCACTGTCCCAAATTTCAGTGACATCGGACAATAAATGCGCCTTTTATGGGGTCAAAACCTTAAATCGCGAGATCGGTCTATATGGCAGCTTTATTGAAATCTGAACTGATCTGTGCCATATTGCCAAATTTTGGTGACATCGGAAAATAAATGCGCCTTTTATGGGCTCAAAACCTTAAATCGCGAGATCGGTCTATATGGCAGCTATATCCAAATCCGAACCGATCTGTGCCATATTACAGAACTATGACGAAGTTCTTAACCTAACTCACTGTTCCAAATTTCGGTGACATCGGACAATATATGCGCCTTTTATGGGCCCAAAACCTTAAATCGCGAGATCGGTCTATATGGCAGCTTTATTCAAATCTGAACTGATCTGTGCCATATTGCCAAATTTTGGTGACATCGGACAATAAATGCGCCTTTTATGGGGTCAAAACCTTAAATCGCGAGATCGGTCTATATGGCAGCTTTCTTCAAATCTGAACTGATCTGTTCCATATTGCGGAAGTATATCGAAGAGCTTAATTCAACTCACTGTCCCAAATTTTGGCGACATCGGACAATAAATGCGCCTTTTATGGGCCCAAAACCTTAAATCGAGAGATCGGTCTATATGGCAGCTTAATTCAAATCTGCACCGATCTGTGCCATATTGCAGAACTATGACGAAGGGCTTAACCTTACTGACTGTCCCAAATATTGGCGACATCGAACAATAAATGCGCCTTTTATGGGCCCAAAACCTTAAATCGAGAGAACGGTCTATATGGCAACTTAATTCAAATCTGGACCGATCTGGGCCAAATTGACGAAGGACGTCGAAGAGTCGAACGCAATTCACTGTTTGAAGTTTCGGCAAATTCGGACAATAAATGCGCCTATTATGGACCCAAAACCTAAACCGAGAGATCGGTCTATATGACAGCTATATCCAAATCTGGACCGATCTGGGCCAAACTAACGAAGGATATCGAAGGACCTAACACAACTCACTGTCCCAAATTTCATTAAAATCGGATAATAAATGTGGCTTTTATGGGCTTAAGACCCTAAATCGGAGGATCGGTTTATATGGCAGCTATATCCAAATCTGGACCGATCTGGGCCTAATTGACGAAAGATGTCCAAGGGCCTAACACAACTCACTGTCCCAAATTTCAGCAAAATCGGATAATAAATGCAGCTTTAATGGGCCTAAGGCTCTAAATCGGCTGATCGGTCTATATGGGGGCTATATCAAGATATAGTCCGATATT